>NC_044982.1:60389224-60700109 GCF_008728515.1 Papio anubis | reverse complement strand
ATCAATACCTCAGAGAGCACATATAGCTTCAAGTGTCTTCCCTGACTAAATCTATACTAATCTTTTGTCCAATTGTTGACCCCTCCACTTTCTACATATCTCATACACATTTGTACTGTCTGTTGTTGGGTCTTCACGTTAAGTGTGTAAGTTCCTTTAAATCCTGCTCCTGTTCTCTAATTTCTTTGCCCGGGACATAATTTCAAGGTCTCACCCTTCTTGTAATGGGTATGTTAGTATTACAGGATGGCATCCCTACAGCTTCTCTCGGTTCTTTCTTCAAGCCACTCAAATGTTTCCAAAGTGCAATTAAAATCATTGTACCTTCTTGTCCACATCCTTCTAGGAATATCCACTAAATACCAAATCAAATACTAGACCTTTGTTTTAAAGAAGCATTTGGTGGAAGTGTATAATATATGGGCTTTTTGAATAGGATATGGATTGACTCTTCGTTTTTCCCTGAGCAAGGTTTGGAAACTCTGAAGCCCCACCTTTCTTATTTGTTTTAAAACCTACCAGATGACTATGAAGATTTATATCAGTTAATTTATATAAGGCATCCAGATCACTGCTTGATGTACTGCCTGCACTCAAATAAATGCATCCTTCCCACTGCCCTAAAATAGTCACATACTTCTCTTTTCGGCTTCCTGTATATACAATGTTCTTTCTTGTCTCCCCTACAAAGAAGCCAAAAGAGGGGTGTGTGTATGTGTGTGTTTCTTCTTCTCCATTTTTGTTGTTTTACTTCTCTCTTTCCACAACTTAGAATATTCACTGCTGACTGTTATGTGTCTTCTTGTTTTCTCACCTATAAAATGTTATCTGATCTTCAAGGTTCATTTCACATTCCAGCTTCTGCGTGCATTATTTTCAATTTCCTTCACTGAAATGTTGATTACTCTTTTGAAACTCCATAGTTCTATATTCTTTTAGCATGATATCTGGCACATTCAACCTTTACATTATATACTATTTGAGATTTTGTTTGCTGAACTCACTCAGATGGTTAGCAGATTCAGGGACAACGTATCTTAAGGCTTCCAGCCTGCAAGCTAGAAAGCCAATAAATATTTATGTGACAGATTATACTTTTCCAAAGATGGCTGCAGCAATAACTCCCATTGCATATGTTATGTAATGTAACGTGGTATTCCCCATCAAGTGATATCTCTCTTCTCTCTTGAACCTGGGCAGAAATTTACGACTATTTGGGGTAATTAGAATAGGACAAGTGAGGCTGTTCCTCTTGGTAGCTTTCACTTCCTGACTCTTAGAATGTTTGCTCTTAAGATTCTCCCTTTCTGGAACTCCTTTTTTTCTCTTTGTGTTTCAGTTTGCATAATTTCTGTTGATCTATCTCTGTATCCTCCAATACACCTTCAAGTTTACAGATTCTTTCTTGGCTGTGTTGAGGTCAATAATAAGCTTGTCAAAGTCAGCAGGACATGATGGCTTATGCCTGTAATCCCAGCACTCCTGGGAGGCTGAGTGGGCCCGGATCACCTGAGGTCAGGAGTTCAAGACCAGCCTGGCCAACATGGTGAAACTCCATCTCTACTAATAATACAAAATTAGCTGGGCAGTGGTGCATGCCTAATCCCAGCTAACCAAAGGCTGAGCAGGAGAATTGCTTGAACCAAGGGGCGGAGGTTGTGAGCCAACATCAAGCCATTTGCACTCCAATCTGAAGTGACAACAATAATGAAATCTCTCTCCCCAAAAAAGCGATTTTCATATATTTTATTTCTCACATTTTCATTTGATTATGTCTTGTAGCTTTCATCCTCTCTGCTAAAATCACCACCAGATTATGCATACTCTCCACCAGGCATAACATAACAATGCGTGAGTTTACCTAAAATCCAGTTTGATACTGTAGCATCTGAATCATATTGGCTATTGTCCTCTTGATTACCTTCTTTACACTGCTTTTTTTTGGATTTGAAAGTGAATATTTATTTAGAATGAAAAAAATGAAAACACATTGTAATTTTTCAAAAGTGGCTACATATAACAATTATAAGTCAGGAGAAAAGTATAATTTCAAAAAAAATTAACTCCTGACACACCTCCATAAAGCTTTTTCTTCATATTTTGACAATCTACTGCTTTGCTTGCCTCTTAGGTGTGTACTAATACTCTTTTTTTTTTTTCTTTTTTTAATTTATTTATTATTATTATACTGTAAAGTTGTAGGGTACATGTGCATATGATGCAGGTTTATTTACATATGTATACTTGTGCCTTGTTGGTGTGCTGCACCCATCAACTCGTCATTTACATCAGGTATAACTCCCAATGCAATCCCTCCCCCTCCCCCTCCCATTAGGCCCGATTGTGTGATGTTCCCCTTCCCAAGTCCAAGTGATCTCATTGTTCAGTTCCCACCTATGAGTGAGAACATGCGATTTTGGTTTTCTGTTCTTGTGATAGTTTGCGTGATGGATTCAGCTGCATCCATGTCCTAGGACACAAACTCATCCTTTTATGGCTGCATAGTATTCCATGAATATATATTTTATTTTCTTAATCAATCTGTCACTGATGGACATTTGGGTTGATTCCCAAGTCTTTGCTATTGTGAATAGTGCTGCAATAAACATGCGTGTGCATGTGTCTTTTATAGCAGCATGTTTATAATCCTTTGGGTATATCCCCAGTAATGGGATATGGCTGGGTCATATGGTACATCTAGTTCTAGATCCTTGAGGAATGCATGCATACTGTTTTTCCATAATGGTTGAACTAGTTTACAATCCATACCAACAGTGTAAAAAGTGTTCCTATTTCTCCCACATCTCTCCAGCACCTGTTGTTTCCTGACTTTTGAATGATAGCCATTCTAACTGGTGTGAGATGGTATCTCATTGTGGTTTTGATTTGCATTTCTCTGATGGCCAGTGATGATGAGCATTTTTCATGTGTTTGTTGGCTGTATGAATGTCTTCTTTTGAAGTGTCTATTCTATCAACTGCCCCACTTTTGATGGGGTTGTTTGTTTTTCTTGTAAATTTGTTTGAGTTCTTTGTAGGTTCTGGATATTAGCCCTTTGTCAGATGAGTAGATTGCAAAATGTTCTCCATTCGCTGTAGGTTGCCTGTTCGCGCTCGATGGTAGTTTCTTTTGCTGTGCAGAAGCTCTTTTAGTTTTAATGAGATCCCATTTGTCAATTTTGGCTTTGCTGCCGTTGCTTTTGGTGTTTTCAGACATGAAGTCTTGCCCATGCCTATGTCCTGAATGGGTACTACCTAGGTTTTCCTCTAGGATTTTTATGGTGATAGGTCTAACATTTAAGTCTCTAATCATCTTGAATTATTTTCATTATAAGGGTAGGAAAGGATCCAGTTTCAGCTTTCTACCCCATGGCTAGCCAATTTTCCCAACTTTTCCATTTATTAAATAGGGAATCCTTCCCCATTTCTAACCCCATTTCTCTCAGGTTTGTCAAAGAATCAGATGGCTGTAGATGTGGCCGGTATTATTTCCTGAGGACTCTGTTCACCATTCCATTGGTCTATATCTCTGTTTGGTACCAGTACCATGCTGTTTTGGTTACTGTAGCCTTGTAGTATAGTTTGAAGTCAGGTAGCGTGATGCCTCAGCTTTGTTCTTTGACTTAGGATTGTCTTGGAGATCGCGGGCTCTTTTTTTGGTTCCATATGAACTTTTAAAAGCAGTTTTTTCAATTCTGTGAAGAAACTCATTGGTAACAGTGGGATGGCATTGGATATAAATTACCTTGAGCGGTATGGCCATTTTCGCGATATTGATTCTTCCCTATCCATGAGCATGGTGTTCTTCCATTTGTTTTGTCCTCTTTTTATTTCACTGAGCAGTGGTTTGTAGTTCTCCTTGAAGGGTCCTTTACATCCCTTGTAAGTTGGATTCTAGGTATTTGATTCTCTTTGAAGCAATTGTGAATGGAAGTTCATTTCATGGGTTTAAAATGCTGGGGCATAGACATTTTGCGTATCACGGGCTTTAGAAAGTTGCTTATCAACAAGGAGATTTTGAATACGAGAGACAATGGGGTTTTCTAAATATACAATCATGTCATCTGCAAACAGGGACAATTTGACTTCTTCTTTCCTAACTGAATACCCTGATTTCTTTCTCTTGCCTAATTGCCTAGCCAGAACTTCCAACACTATGTTGAATAGGAGTGGTGAGAGGGCATCCCTGTCTTATTGCCAGTTTTCAAAATTTTTTCAGTTTTGCCCATTCAGTATGACAATGGCTGTGGGTTTGTCATAAATAGCTCTTATTATTTTGGTCGCACGTTCCATGTCTGAATTTATTGGCGTTTGCCATGAAGGGCTGTTGAATTTTGTCAAAGCCTTTTCTGCATCTATTGAGATAACCATGTGGTTCTTGTCTTTGGTTCTGTTTATATGCTGGATTATGTTTATTGATTTGAATGTTGAACCAGCCTTGCATCCCAGGATAAAGCCCACTTGATCATGAGGTGGATAAGCACGTGTGTTGCTGAATCGGTTTGCCAGTATTTTGTGAGGATTTTTGCATCGATGTTCATCAGGATATTGGTCTAAAATTCTCTTTTGTTATTGTCTCTGCAGGCTTTGGTATCAGGATGATGTTGGCCTCATAAAATGAGTTAGGGAGGATTCCCTCTTTTCTATTGATTGGAATAGTTTCAGAAGGAATGGTACCAACTCCTCCCTTGTACCTCTGGTAGAATTCGGCTAATGAATCCATCTGGTCCTGGACTTTTTTTGGTTGGTAGGCTATTAATTGTTGCCTCAATTTCAGAGCCTGCTATTGGTCTATTCAGGGATTCAACTTCTTCCTGGTTTAGTCTTGGAAGAGTGTAAGTGTCCAGGAAATTATCCATTTCTTCTAGGTTTTCCAGTTTATTTGCGTAGAGGTGTTTATAGTATTCTCTGATGGTAGTTTGTATTTCTGTGGGGTCGGTGGTGATATCCCCTTTATCATTTTTTAATTGCGTCGATTTGATTCTTCTCTCTTTTCTTCTTTATTAGTCTTGCTAGTGGTCTGTCAATTTTGTTGATCTTTTCAAAAAACCAACTCCTGGATTCATTGATTTTTTGGAGGGTTTTTTGTGTCTCTATCTCCTTCAGTTCTGCTCTGATCTTAGTTATTTCTAGCCTTCTGCTAGCTTTCGAATGTGTTTGCTCTTGCTTCTCTAATTCTTTTAATTGCGATGTTAGAGTGTCAATTTTAGATCTTTCCTGCTTTCTCTTGTGGGCATTTAGTGCTATAAATTTCCCTCTACACACTGCTTTAAATGTGTCCCAGAGATTCTGGTATGTTGTATCTTTGTTCTCATTGGTTTCAAAGAACATCTTTATTTCTGCCTTCATTTCGTTATGTACCCAGTAGTCATTCAGGAGCAGGTTGTTCAGTTTCCATGTAGTTGAGCGGTTTTGATTGAGTTTCTTAGTCCTGAGTTCTAGTTTGATTGCACTGTGGTCTGAGAGACAGTTTGTTATAATTTCTGTTCTTGTACATTTGCTGAGGAGTGCTTTACTTCCAATTATATGGTCAATTTTGGAGTAAGTACGATGTGGTGCTGAGAAGAATGTATATTCTGTTGATTTGGGGTGGAGAGTTCTATAGATGTCTATTAGGTCTGCTTGCTGCAGAGATGAGTTCAATTCCTGGATATCCTTGTTAACTTTCTGTCTCGTTGATCTGTCTAATGTTGACAGTGGGGTGTTGAAGTCTCCCATTATTATTGTATGGGAGTCTAAGTCTCTTTGTAAGTCTCTAAGGACTTGCTTTATGAATCTGGGTGCTCCTGTATTGGGTGCATATATATTTAGGATAGTTAGCTCTTCCTGTTGAATTGATCCCTTTACCATTATGTAATGGCCTTCTTTGTCTCTTTTGATTTTTGATGGTTTAAAGTCTGTTTTATCAGAGACTAGTATTGCAACCCCCGCTTTTTTTTGTTCTCCATTTGCTTGGTAAATCTTCCTCCATCCCTTTATTTTGAGCCTATGTATGTCTCTGCATGTGAGATGGGTCTCCTGAATACAGCAGACTGATGGGTCTTGACTCTTTATCCAGTTTGCCAGTCTGTGTCTCTTAATTGGAGCATTTAGTCCATTTACATTTAAGGTTAAGATTGTTATGTGTGAACTTGATCCTGCCATTATGATATTAACTGGTTATTTTGCTCATTAGTTGATATAGTTTCTTCCTAGCCTCGATGGTCTTTACATTTTGGCATGTTTTTGAGATGGCTGGTACCGGTTGTTCCTTTCCATGTTTAGTACTTCCTTCAGGGTCTCTTGTAAGGCAGGCCTAGTGGTGACAAAATCTCTAAGCATTTGCTTATCTGTAAAGGATTTTATTTCTCCTTCACTTATGAAACTTAGTTTGGCTGGATATGAAATTCTGGGTTTAAAATTCTTTTCTTTAAGAATGTTGAATATTGGCCCCCACTCTCTTCTGGCTTGGAGAGTTTCTGCCGAGAGATCTGCCGTGAGTCTGATGGGCTTCCCTTTGTGGGTAACCCGACCTTTCTCTCTGGCTGCCCTTAAGATTTTTTCCTTCATTTCAACTTTGGTGAATCTGGCAATTATGTGTCTTGGAGTTGCTCTTCTCGAGGAGTATCTTTGTGGCGTTCTCTGTATTTCCTGGATTTGAATGTTGGCCTGCCCTACTAGGTTGGGGAAGTTCTCCTGGATGATATCCTGAAGAGTGTTTTCCAACTTGGTTCCATTTTCCCCCTCACTTTCAGGCACCCCAATCAGACGTAGATTTGGTCTTTTTACATAATCCCATACTTCTTGCAGGCTTTGTTCATTTCTTTTTCTTCTTTTTTCTTTTGGTTTCTCTTCTCGCTTCATTTCATTCATTTGATCCTCAATCGCTGATACTCTTTCTTCCAGTTGATCGAGTCGGTTACTGAAGCTTGTGCATTTGTCACGTATTTCTCGTGTCATGCTTTTCATCTCTTTCATTTCGTTTATGACCTTCTCTGCATTAATTAGTCTAGCCGTCAATTCTTCCACTTTTTTTTCAAGATTTTTAGTTTCTTTGCGCTGGGTACGTAATTCCTCCTTTAGCTCTGAGAAATTTGATGGACTGAAGCCTTCTTCTCTCATCTCGTCAAAGTCATTCTCGGTCCAGCTTTGATCCGTTGCTGGCGATGAGCTGCGCTCCTTTGCCGGGGGAGATGCGCTCTTGTTTTTTGAATTTCCAGCTTTTCTGCCCTGCTTTTTCCCCATCTTTGTGGTTTTATCTGCCTCTGGTCTTTGATGATGGTGATGTACTGATGGTGTTTTGGTGTAGGTGTCCTTCCTGTTTGATAGTTTTCCTTCTAACAGTCAGGACCCTCAGCTGTAGGTCTGTTGGAGATTGCTTGAGGTCCACTCCAGACCCTGTTTGCCTGGGTATCAGCAGCAGAGACTGCAGAAGATAGAATATTTCTGAACAGCAAGTGTACCTGTCTGATTCTTGCTTTGGAAGCTTCCTCTCAGGGGTGTACTCCACCCTGTGAGGTGTGGGGTGTCAGACTGCCCCTAGTGGGGGATGTCTCCCAGTTAGGCTACTCAGGGGTCAGGGACCCGCTTGAGCAGGGAGTCTGTCCCTTCTCAGATCTCAACCTCCCTGTTGGGAGATCCACTGCTCTCTTCAAAGCTGTCAGACAGAGTCGTTTGGGTCTGCAGAGGTATCTGCTGCTTTGTTATTGTTTACTGTGCCCTGCCTCCAGAGGTGGAGTCTACAGAGACAGGCAGGTTTCCTTGAGCTGCTGTGAGCTCCACCCAGTTCGAGCTTCCCAGCAGCTTTGTTTACCTACTTAAGCCTGAGCAATGGCGGGCGCCCCTCCCCCAGCCTCGCTGCTGCCTTGCCGGTAGATCACAGACTGCTGTGATAGCAATGAGGGAGGCTCCGTGGGTGTGGGACCCTCCCAGCCAGGTGTGGGATATGATCTCCTGGTGTGCCTGTTTGCTCAAAGCGCAGTATTGGGGTGGGAGTTACCCGATTCTCCAGGTGTTGTGTGTCTCAGTTCCCCTGGCTAGGAAAAGGGATTCCCTTCCCCCTTGCGCTTCCCAGGTGAGGCAATGCCTCGCCCTGCTTCAGCTCTCGCTGGTCGGGCTGCAGCAGCTGACCAGTACCGATCTTCCGGCACTCCCCAGTGAGATGAACCCAGTACCTCAGTTGAAACTGCAGAAATCACCGGTCTTCTGTGTCGCTGGCGCTGGGAGTTGAAGACTGGAGCCGCTCCTATTCGGCCATCTTCCTGGTACCTTTTTTTATTTTGACATAATTAAATTATTAAGAACTTGCTGTGTGTCACCCCGCTAGCTATGTTGGTAGAGCATGATAACTTACTTCAAATATCTTTCCTCCTAGCCTACTACAATATAAAGCACCCATGGTAGTAGGCAATTTTAGACAATTTTTGAGTGGTAGATTTACAAAAATGCAAACATGTAATATAGAATTCTAAGCAGTAAAACTTGGTAGCTCCCAAAGATATGACCTTTCCTTGTTCATATTATAGAGCCAATACACAAAACCAAAAGTGAACTCAGCCATCCTAGAGTGGTTCTGGCCAGTCTATGGAGGATGCACACCGAGGGTTTTTGTGTCCTCTACTTCAGTGGTCCCTAACCTTTTTGGCAGCAGAGACCAGTTTTGTGGAAGACAATGGTTTCACAGACTGGGATTGGGGTTGGAGGATGGTTTTGGGATGAAACTTCCACCTTAGATCATCAGGCGTTAGATTCTCATATGGAGCATGCAAACTAAATCCCTCACATGTGCAGTTGACAATAAGGTTCATGGTCCTATGAGAATCTAATGCCACCCCTGATCTGACAGGAGGCAGAGCTCAGGTGGTAATGCTTGCTTGCCTGCTGCTCACCTCCTATTGTGAGGCCCAGTTCCTAACAGGTCACTGACTGGTACCAAGCCATGGCTCAGGGTTTGGGGACCCCTGCTCTACTTCATCTTTTGACATCAGAGGACCCAAAACTCCACTCTCAAATCATGCCAACATCATGATTTTTGTACATTGCAATTCATGAAGGGGCTTGAAGCTGAATTGTGCGTGGGCATGTTACTCCTTTCATAAATATTCAGGACTCCTCCTATTGGTTATTGAATATGTATATTTGACCACCTCACTCAGCATAAATTCCTGTTCCCTTTGCCCCTCCCTCAAAGTGTTTGTTTCTGGCTTCTGACCAAAGGCTATTCTTTCCACTCTGTCAGAATGGCCAACCTGTACACTGCAACCGTTAATGAGAAATGAAGCTCTCCTTTCCAACTTTATGAACTTCATCATTATTCCATTGACAATGGTCCACTTCCACTTATGAATAGTAAATCTATCTTCCTTATGATTTTCTCAATAACATTTTCCTTTCTTTAGCTTACTTTATTGTAAGAATGCAATATATAATATATATATCATAGAAAATATGTGTTAATAGAGTATATATGTTATTTGCAAGGCTTCTGGCCAACAGTAGGGTATTAATAGTTAAGTTTTTGGAAGTCAGACATTATTTATGGATTTTCAAATGTGTTGTGGTCAGCAGTCCTAACCCCTACATTCTTCTCGGGTCAATTGTATACCTCATGTATAAATGAGACACACTCAGAGAAATGAAATCTCAGAGATGGCTTTGAATACCATCATCCACTGAAACATAGAAAAATAGAGTTGGGGAAAGGACAGTCATGGGGAGATGCCTAGGAAAAGAAGATAAACAAAGATAAGGTTTATTATATAGATTTAAGTTAGTGCCTTCTCCACTGATAAGCATTTCTACTGATTCAGAGTCATCCCTTTCTTCCTGGTGCTGAGTGGGAGATGCTCTTACAAACGATTTCCTATATAGGTGTAAATTTCCCTTCAAAAGGGTAACTTCTCTGTTTTCAGAGCTTCTTCTGTGTCTGCAGTTTCTTAAAATAATCCTTTGGGGTGGTATATTCTGGTTTCTTACAGTATGCTGCTATTATTGTAGAATATGCCCTTTAGATTGATTTTCAAGGATCGGTGAAATATTTGCACTGAGCTACACACATTCCTTTCCCTTATCACCTTTAAGACCAAGAGCATGTATTGAAAACAGTTAGATTTTTTTTTTTAAAGTAATCTTTACCAGAGAAGGAAAACAATCTAATTGGCTTTCAAAGGTCTTAAACCCATGACCTTGACCAAGTTCAGGTCTATGGCAAAACAAAAGCATTAAGAAAGACAGTTATTTCAATCATTTTTATCAGAGACCATGGCTTTGAACACATTTTACAGAATCCATACCACTCTCTAAGGATCACAGTATTATCTCTCCAAAGAGATCATATGTACTATGAACACTAAAAATACCAGCCTGAAAGCCTTAGAAACAAACTTTTCTTTTTTTTCTTGATTCTGCCTAGGGAATGTTTATCCTCATTCTTATATGAGTCTTCTGATTCTATTCATCATTTACAATATGTGGTTCTTAGAAGGGATATCAATCTTGAATAAACTTGGGTTGATTAGTGAATTTTTTTCCAATATGTTTACAAGGACGTATCACTATGATACTTGATTTAACAAAAATAATGATTTTGTTTGGTCATTCCATTTATTTTAATGTGAGTAATACTAACCTACTCAGAATAGTAGGAGAAAAAACACTGAAAAAATAGTATTAAATATAGAGATGCAAGTAAATAAAAATAATGAGAAAAGGATGAACATTGTTCTCAAATTCTAGCAGTATATTTATTTTGGCAGAAACAAGACTGATTTTTACGCATTAAATTTTAGCTTAGATTCTGTGAATATCTGCATTAGAATCAAAAGCTGCTTTCATGGCTCCTCCCATTAAATTCAAGTAGTATTGTCTAAATGCATCAAATTCATCATATGCTGCCAATTCCAACAAAAATCTGATGAGATTCAGATCATTTGAAAGTAATTAAAATGCAACAGTAAACACAAAGCTCTTCTACTCCCACAGCAGAATGTTACTTTTCCAAATGTAAAGTGAGTCCAAAGGACAATTGTGTTATACTGAAGTATGAAGAGTCGGGAAGTCACCACTTATGCTCCTGTCCACTAAGCACATCAGAAGACACACAATCAGAAATCACTTGAAGTCTTTTAGACTCTGCAGGCATGTGGTTAATTATAGAGACTAAGACTGACACTGAAAAAGGCTAAAACACTCCCTGTTTTCACAGCAAATGTCTGAGTGAACACAATTATCATGTGAGTCTTTCCACTTTACAACAAAAAAATTTTTAGCCCATATGTTACATGGTTAGCAACTGTGCAGCTAACTAATGCACCTGATTCTGTCATGTACAAGTTCTCCTTTGTTGCGCCCACAAACTTGACAGCCCAGCCCAAACAGGCATTTTCTCGGTGGGTTGTCATCTTGCTCCAGTTATCAGACCCATGAAACTGCTTTAACAGATTTTCAGAAGCCTATTGATCTGCTCAGATTCATCTGCTGGAACATGTACAGCTTCTGCCTGCTCTGCCATCTTTCCTCCAATATGTCTTTGCTTCATTTTCCTGGGGGTTTCCCTTTCCCAAAAATGTTCACTGTAAAAATGACCTTTAATAAATCCATTTCAGCACAATTCCATTGGTCCACAAAAGTCCATTCTTCATAGCTCCAGAAATCAGAATTGAATCTTCATTAAAGTTCCAATCACCTCAAAGCATGGCCACCTTTGTTTCCCCATTCGTATTGTTGTCATGTGGTTTAAAAAATATTTTTACCTTTCACTTTATTCACTTTATTTTATTCCTTAAAATTAAAAATGTCCTCTGAAAAAATAACACAAAATAATTTTGACTGCAACCTTCACCTTCTAGTTTTTCATGCTGTCATTTCTCTCCTGAATGAATATAGTGCTGCTTGCCCCTATTTAGCCAAGATATGTCAAATCCAATACTTAGAAATGCCACCTAAGGCTGGGCATGGTGGCTCAAGCCTGTAATCTCAGCACTTTGGCAGGCTAAGGCAGGCGGATCACAAGGTCAGGAGTTCGAGACTAGCCTGACCAACATGGTGAAATCCCATCTCAACTAAAAATAAAAAAATTAGCCGGGCACAGTGGTGTCCACCTGTAGTTCCAGCTACTCAAGAGGCTGAGGCAGGAGAATTGATTGAAACTGGGAAGCGAAGGTTGCAGTGAGCTGAGATGGCACCGCTGCACTCTAGCCCTCTAGCCTGGGTGACAAGGCGAGACTCCATCTCAAAAAAAAAAAAAAAAAAGAAATGCCACCTAAAAATTACAATAGTCTAATAATATTAACAGATTTTATTTTTTCAAGTTTAATCCAGGATAAGACTTTTATATTCCCAATATTCATTTAAACCAAATTCAAAATAAAGCTTCTAAAGTTTTCCTAACCTTTGACATTATGGCATTATTTTAAAATACGGCTTCAGTCACAAAATAAGGAATGCTTTTGGTACAATGTTTTGTAATAGTTTGATAATACTATGGGTGCATATAGTTCATAGACTTGCAACTACAAAAAAGATTTACATGAGTCATCTCAAACACACACACACAGAGACACATATATTTATGTCTACATATATAATATGTGTTTATCATGTATGCATATATGCATAATAAAAAACTAGAAGGCAGTAAATAAACCCATGTAATGTATTTGAAGTGCAAAATTAAAAAATAATTTCTGACTCCTCAACTACTGTTTATAGTTCTCAAGAGAAAAAATGAAATTTAAACTAAATGTCAAACTTCTCTGAAATATATCTAAAATGCCATTCTTTCCTTAAACCTTACACAATCACCTATCACCCCATCCCAGATAACTGAATGTATTTTCTACTTTGACTTCTTGAAGCAGTGTGAATCTCAGTTATTTATCTATCATCCATTTATCCATCTGTTTTCTTGTTCAATTTATAATTAGTTTCCACCTTGTTACTGAAACTATATTAGGAATTCAGGAAAACATGCACAGTCCATGCTCTTAAAGGGCTCATGATCTTGTCAGAGATGGACGGTAATTTCACGAAAACCACATTTATAAATAAAGATTTTGACCTTATTTCTTTTGTTTTCTTGATATGAGGACATTAAAGATAAGGCCTGTATTTTCTTCGTCTCTGTATCCTCTTATAGTGTTGAAAATATTACTTGTAATAGCTATTCAGTTAAAAATTTAAAATATACAAGGCTTTGTATACAATTCCAACTTAATTTTAATGACAATTTTTGTTTCAATCATCTTTTATCTCCCTCTAGTCTTTATGGCAATTAACAAGAATTCTAGCTGTTAGTAATTTCTATTGTTAGAAATTATCTTGCTCTAAGTTCACATTAAAATATGAAAGATTTCTAATGATGACTGTAGGTATCAGCCAATAAATTCTCTGAACTATAAAGTTTCAAGCAGTTACGTTTCCTGGGGAGAATTTTTAAAAATAAATTTGTCTTATTAGAGAATACAAATACATACAGATTTTTTTCTGGCATAAGTATGTAACTCCATGATAAAATTTCCACAAAGTAAACACCTGAATGAACACCCAGAATTAAAAATTGACTATTACAAGCCTCTAAGAAGCCACCTCATGGTAGTTTCCAGTCAGGGCCTCCACCCATTCTCACCCCAAAGGTAGCCACTATACTGACAGCTAACACCATAGCTTGGCTTTGCATCTTTTTGAACTTTATTTATTAATTTCATTATTTTATTATTTTTAAAAAGCATGTGCATTTGATTACTTCACTACATGCACTACAGTGTGGTCACAACATCTATTCTTTGAAATAACACTGTTCTCAACATAGTGCTCAAAGAGCACTCTTGGAAACATCGTTTTTACATGTGTGTTTAAACACGTGCTTTAAAATGTGGGTCACCACATTAATTTTCTGAAATAACACTGTTTTTGAACTTTATTTAAATAGATCACTTAGTATTAACTTTTTTTGTGTTTAACTTCTTTGTTCATTATGTTTGTGAGGTTAGGGCGTGTATTTGTTTGCAGCAGCTGTTCATTTTTTTTTTTTTTTTGGACCGGGGTTTTCTCTTTTTTGCTAGGGCGGGGGGAGATTGGTCCCTTCTTTGGCTCTCTCCACCCTCTGCCCCCCAGGTTCAAATGATTCTCCTGCCTCAGTCTCCCGAGTAGCTGGAATTTACAGGCCCCTGCCACCATGCGCAGCTAATTTTTGTACTTTTAGTAGAGACAGGGTTTCACCATGTTGGCCAGGCTGGTCTTGAACTCCTAACCTCAAGTGATCCACCCGCCTTGGCCTCCCAAAGGGTTGGGATTACAGGCATGAGCCACCACATCCGGTCAGTTCATGAATTTTAATCAATATTTGGTATTCCATTCAATAAATATATCAAAATTTATTTGTTTGATTATTGATAGGCTTTTGAGTGGTTTGCACTTTGGAACTTTTGAAAATAATCCTTCCAGGAACGTTCCTACGCATGTCATTTGGTGAATGTATGTGTGCATTCATGTTTAGTATACACCTAATAATTGATGTATATATATTTCAGCTTTAGTAGACCCTAGCAAACAGTTTCTCAGAGTATTGTGCCAATTTATAGTTCTACTAACTGTATGAAAGTTGCAGTTGCTACATATCCTCTGTAACACTGGTTTTATCTATCTTTTTAGTTTTAGTCATTCTTATGAGTATATAGTGGTATCACATTGTGATTTTAATTTGCATTCCCCTGATGACTAATTATTTGAGGATTTTTAAATATGTTTGTCGGCCATTTGGAAATTGTCTTTTGCAAAGTGCTTGCTCATAGCATTTGCCTATTTTTCTTTTGGGTTGTCTACCTTTTCTTGATTTATAGGTGTTATTTATTTATTCTGGGTTCAAGTACTTTGTTAAATTTATCACAAATATATTTTCTCATTTATTAACTTCCTTACTTATTCCCTTATGATTTCTCCTGAACAGCTGATGTTTTTAGCTTAAAGTCCACTTTATCAATCTTTTCATTTATGGCTAGTGTCTTTAGCCTTGTTTAAGGAATATTTCCCAATGCCAAGAGTATAAAGATAGTCTCCTATATTATTCTCTGGCAACATTATTGTTTCATCCTTCAACATTTAGATTTTATCCAACATTTATTTTATTTTTGATTTGGGGTAAGGGTTGCTATGGTCTGAATATTTGTGTATTTCCAACATTTATATCTTGAAGCCTAATCACTAAGATGGTGGGATTAGAAGGAGTGGGGATTTGGGAGGTAATTAGGTCATAAGGACAAAGCCCTCATAAATGGAATTAGTGCCCTTATAAAACAAGTGTGAAGGAACTTGTTAGCCCCCTTCGTTCTTCTACCATGTGAGGATGCAGAAAGAACATGCCGTCTTTGAAGCAGAGAACAAGACTTCCACAGACACTGAATCTGCTGGTGCTTTGATCTCGGACTTCCCAGTCTTTAGAAACATGAGCAATACATTTCTGTTTGTAAATTACCCAGTCTAATGTATTTTGTTACACAGCAGCGGGAACAGAAAAAGACAGGACTCAAGTTTACTTTTTTTTTTTCCTTTAAGGATATTTCATTGACCTAAAACTATTAAAAACATCTTCAGTGAAGTATTTATATCACCTTTCAGGGTGATTTTGAATTCACTTTTCAGGGTGGACATTTTCTGTGTTTTCAGAAAAACCTATTACAACGAAACTTTTAGATATATGAAGATCTCAGTATCTGCCAAAGTGCAGGTAGAGTGACATTGTGGCTTTTGGAACCTGGGAGAATATTACTTTTAAAAAAGTTGACATCTGTAATTAACTAGATTGTTCTGTGGAAGGAGATGAGTTAGACACAGATGAGATGGAAAAATAGCAAAGGTGATTTGAGACTAGATCTTTTTACTGGTACTGGGTAGGTACTTATTTGATTAGAAGGTTAAGGACAAGGATGAAAAGCTGACAGAATTATTCTCATGAGACTTCGTGAGAATCTGATTAAAGATTAGTTGCTTTGTGATCCAGGTGGCAGTGTGTTACACAGAGCTATACTGGAGCTTGTTTCCTGGTTCCTGCCTAGGCCTCAGCATTGCTCTGGTTCTATTAGTATTGGCAGCATTGGGAATATCTGAAGACAGTACACTTCCTAGGAAAATGAGTGTTCTCACAGTGGGTACAGATAGGAGTAGCTATGGGTGATGAAAGTGGAGAACTGTGAGACACAATCGGAGAGAATTAGCCTGGCTGGTGGCAAATGATAGCTGCAGGCTGGTTTGTTACCATGAAAGGTACCACTTTGGGAATATGTTGAAGTAAATGCTGTATCTGGCTATTATGTGAATGGGCCTATCAAATCAGCCTTCCTTTAGGTTATACTACCTCACAGCTGTAAGAATTCAGTAAATGCTATGAAAGTGCTTTGTGAACTATAAAGGCCTATACAAGTACAAAATCATGTTAAAACTCACTTTATGCAGTGTCTATGCCATTGCCCTAGTACAGATTGGTATGTAATGTTTTACAAGAATGCTAAATAATTTTCATAAAGCCTGGCTGGATTTGTTTTAGATAAAGGGGCTATGCTTATTTTTATGCTTGTCCCATTAGGTAAAGTAAAAAAGCACACACTTTTCCATAAATGTGTGCCAGGTGGGCATTCACATCCTTCCCCCACTGACATCTTTGTCCTTTAGGCCTTCTGTTGCTCCTGCTTTGATGGCTCCCATGCTTGAGTGAGTTTCATTCTCTGCTTCTGTTCTCAGAGCTTCTCACTATTGCTGGATCCATTACAAATTCATGCTGGATAGTCACTGGTCCTTGAAATCCTTTGATTCATCTCTTGTTGACTTTTATTTTTTTTCTAGAGGTGGCAGTTCCAATTGGTTTGGAATCTGCTTCCACTCTAAATCTAACTTTTTGTAATTGATTTCCTTTGTATTTACTGAGAAGTGTGAATGTTTCAAATTTTATAATTTCATTCTTACTTTGTTTTCTTGTCAGTGCTAATGTCCTACCTGGCCTTTTTATTGCCCCATTGCTCAACCATGTTCTTTACTCAGTCCTAGTTCATCTCAACTCTATGCAGCATTCTACATTTTCTATGCCTCTATAAGACCTGGATGTATTAAGTAAAAAAGAAATGCCCCATTTTCTCTTCTCCCTCTATGCTTATATTTTTCTCTTTCCTTGGCTTTCATCATACTTCATATGTTCTGGTTTCTTTGGTAATCATTGTATATATTCATAGCTGAGTTTTCTTCTCCTGTCCAGACTAAGATGTTTGAAGGAATTGGCTTTTAAACTCCTTGACACAAGTATTTTTGTCTTAATAAATCTGCTGAAATTCTCTTATTTTTCTTTTCTCTATTAATCTTCTTTTTATTACTTCATTCATTTATTTTTCTTTCTCTTCTCTATTTTTATAACAATTCCTCTATTTCTGGCAACTTTCCCAAGACCTGTATATAGGCTTAAGTTACCTTAATTAAACACATAGACACAGAATAAACATGTGTAGTTAAATTTTTTACTTGCAAACCATGGTAACCAATTATGGTTAAATTAAACATAAAAGTTATTTATCGTGAGTCTTGGGGAAGCTCATGAAAACAGTGGGAAGGATAGAAAGCTAGGATCTGGTTAGAAGCTAGACATATTTAATTTTCGAAAAAGTAGTATAAAACATAAAACAAGTAACAGAAAATAACTTTTCTTCAAGTATCTGAAAACATATTTATGTCCTGCTTAATCCTCCATACTCTTCTCTCTAATGTTCTACCAAGGGAAGTAAACTCCATCCACACGCAATTTCAGACTGGCTTATAATCAACTTCTCTTCAGTTCTGTTGTGATTCTATCTTGATATTCTGCAACCTATAGATTAAATTGTAAGATTACATACACCATAATGCTTTGTAAAAAGTGGCAAGGGAAAGGAAAAAGTAAAGGGAAATTATACGTATAAAATTATTTAAACACATGCACACACATGTGCACATACACGTATGACCCATTGATGGAGGAAACACGATAAGCTTCAGCCTTTATTTCTGTAACTAGTCGTGAAGTTACATTGCTTTTGTGATTTCATCCTCCAGTACTCCTTTGATGTTACCAGTGATTCCCTTAGGAAGGTTTATGGCCTCTGTATTAGATTGTGGTGGGAAAAAGAAGCTCCAGGGGCTTCCACTTGGTTCTATCATAATAGTTGGTAGAAACATAGCAATATAAGAGCATGAATTCACTCAGGTGTGAATCATGGACTTTGTCACTTATGAGCTTTGTGACTTTGGGCAAGTTACCCAACCCATTTGTGCCTTAGATTCTTTATCTGTAAAATTTGTAAAACAAGGATAATAATAATACAGGTTTGCTGTGAGGAACAAATAAGTAAATGCATGTAAAGAATTTATAACAGTGTCTGACACATAGCAATTTTCAAGTGGCTTTGCTATTAGTATTATTATTAGCAGTAGTATTAGTAGTACTAGAAGTGTGTATCGCCTCAGGTCCGAGAATTGGATGACTCTCAAATATTATGAATCCGAACGTATCTTAGTAAGCCACACATCTGTTTCCTATGGATCTTGTGTCACCAAATATCCCTCTGGTCCAAATATTCTGATTACCACACTGGCTACACTTCCAATTATAGTAAACAATCTCACTTGCATCTTCTGACTAAGGATCACTACTGGGTTTTTGCCACCACAAACTCCTTCCTACCATATTGAAATCATTTTCTGTACTTATATCCTAGACCATTACTGTTTTCACTAAATGTCACTCATTTATTATGTTATAAGTATTTCTTCAGAACGCCAAATTATTCCTAAAATTTTCTTCTGGTTTTCTATAATATATTACTTTCAGGCTTCTCCTGTTCTTCTGAGTCTTCATGCTTCATAATGAGCTTTTTTTTCCTTTGTTTTCCACTTTGTTTCTTTCATTTTAAAAAAGAAATAGCTAGGCATGCTGGTTCACACCTGTAATCCCAGCAATCTGGGAGGCTGAGGTGGGAGAATCTCTTGAGGCCAGGAGTTTGAGACCAGACTGGTCAACATAGTGAGAACCCCAGCTCTGCAAAAAATAACAAGTAAGAAAGGAATAGTTTCTCCAGATACAGTATTTGTCAAATGTTTTTGGCTTTTCTGACCACATGGATGGTGGGCAATCTCCTTCCGGATCTTCAGTGGGGTGTACTTTATAGCCAAGTTTCAGTATCTAGAAAGTTTAATGTCTTGCGGTTCTGCTGGTCTATGATGCTGATGACTGCCTGAACTTAACATGAAAATGGCAGTTTTCAGTACCCAGTTTTTCAAAGGGTTTTTTGATATTCATTCCCTATCTACTAAGTTTTTCACAGGCAACGGACCTCCTAAAATGTCAAATATCCCTTCTAGTCATTTCTTCACCCCTTTTTCAACCAGTTTTCTGGAAGCTCTATCTCCTCCTGAGTATATAAAGAGAAACATTTATTAGGATTGTGGGCACAATTCTGTATGACTTGAAAGTCTGCAGCAATGGGATGGTCGGTAAATTTCCTGTCTTCTCAGATTCTGACGTTAGGTTGACATTAGGCTGTTCTTGCATTGCTACAAAGAAATACCTGAGACAGGGTAGTTTATAAAGAAAGGAGGTTTAATTGTACAGGAAGCATGACTCTGGCATCTGGTCAGCTTCTTGCAAGGCCTCAGGGAGCTTTTACTCATGGTGGAAGAAGCAGGAGCAGGCATCTCACATGGCAAAAGGAGGAGCAAGAGAGATAGCTGGGGAGAGGTGCCACACTTTTAAACAACCTGATCTGCTGGAAACTCACTCACTATGGCAAGGTCAGCACCAAACCTTGAGGGATCCTTTCCCATGACTCAAACACTTACCAGGCCCCATGTCCCAGATTGGGAATTATATTTCAACATGAAATTTGGGTGGGGACAAATATTCAAACTATATCAACTATCAGTTACTAATCCTCATTTGTATAGATAATGTGAATTTCCATTTTTTTGGTCTTCATAGTGTTTTAGTGAAAATATGGAAAAGACTGCATCAAACACAAATGCCGCTTTATATCAGAAGCTTTCATGCATAGAAGCTTTTGGGCAGAATTTCCCAGAGTGTATTTTGAAAATATTATTTCAAAAAATTACATTAAAAATGTTCCCCAAGACAATCCTGGACCTTTGGACTATATTGAAATAAGGAAAGTTAAATGTGTTCCTTTAAACTAGGGCTTCTCAAAGCTTTTAATATGTGTATTAATAATGGTTGGCGATAGAGGGTGCTGTGTTGCCCAAACTTATTTGGAAACAAATCCCTCCAGCTGTTATTTTTCCATAAATTATTTCTTGAGACTAGCATTCTATGGAACGTATTTGGGGAAAAGGTGGATTATAGGCCATTTTTTATTTTCTGAAAGATGCTGAGATCTTACTGGAGGTATTCGCTTTGTCATTGATTATCATTGAGAGGAGAGACACGGCAATGGAGGGCATAAATTCTCAGCTAGAGCTTTTTCTTTTCTTTGGGACTAGTACTCCAAAGAGTTTGTCAAAAAGTGGCATAAATATCTAAACAGTTCATGTCCAGCACAAAGTAATACATTTTTCCATTTGCAAATAAATTTACTTCTCAGGTAGTTGACTGTGAAGGAAGTTCACACACATATACTTCACTTTATATCACTTTGTTTGCTTCTATTCTGACCTCTATTCAATCTTCCCTGCTGATTTAACTCAGGGGCTGGGATAGGATGAAATTTTGGCTTCTGCGGTAAAAGGAGTAAAATGTAGAAAGATTAATATCACTGTGTTTTGTTTTCTGATCCTGTTTTTTTTAGAGCCCAAGCAGCTTGTATTTGACCATGACTAGAGTGGGAAGGTCTGGTTTTAGGAGATCTAAATTGGATCTCAGCTTTACTGCCTTTGGAGACTGTAAATCCTGAGTATCAAGGAGGACTCATTGTTGTCTAGAATAGTGTTTCCCTACTTAAGCTATACTGTAGACTGTTAGCCACATTAGCCAAAGGTTGCAAACTTTAGGGAGCATGCAGTTAATAATATTTGCTGTGAAACAGGCTGTTTGTTCTATGACAAAGCATAACACTTGTATAGATACGTTGCCTTTTAAAACTTTGTGAGGGACAAAAAAATGCTGTCAACGCCACTCTCCCTGCATGTCCATCACTAGAGCCTAAAAGTCACCAGTTGATAATCCTTGATCTGAATACACAACAGCGAAATGCTGAGAACAGGGAGAGAGGAGGAACCGGGTAGCATTAGTATAGCTATAAAGTCTAAAGGGAAAGAGAAATGAGGTGGTTTAAGGTGGTAAACATTTACTTTACCAGCATCTAGAAACTTCTAGTGTAGAATGTCCAGGGCAACATTGTACTAGCCAGCCCCATCCTAACTGGAGCTTGCTGAATCTGAGTCTGAATTTTTAGGAACTTTGCCAAGACTGTAATAACTATGAAACTAACAAATATTTACCATAGGGCAGACTACATCACTGTGGTGTTAAAAAGCTTGCCAAATGCCAATAAGTTATGCTTGAAATCTGTATCTCAGATAAAATAACTATCCCTAATATGTCAAAGATTGTCAAATGTTTTTCATAGTCTTTAACAAGATCACCAACAGCAAATATTCCATATGGAGTTTACCCAGCAGTTATAATTAATTTGTAAGTTTGTTGATGGAAAGGATTGTGTTAGTTAAGATTGTTGATTGAGAGCAAAAATTCAAAATAGTTTTAGTTCAACCGAGAGATTTGTTTGAAAAGTACTGGCTAGATCACAGTGTTAACAGAAAAGCTGCTAAAATCCAGTTTTAGTAGGTGTGTTGGGTAATATTGAGTGTCAACTTGATTGGATTGAGGGATACAAAGTATTAATCCTGGGTGTATCCGTGTGGGTGTTGCCAAAAGAGATTAATGTTTGAGTCAGGGGGCTGGGGAAGGCAGATTCACCCCAGATCTATATTGTGGGCACAATCTAATCAGTTTCCAGCGAATTTAAAGCAGACAGAAAAATGTGAAAAAGAGAGATGGGCCTAACCTCCCAGCCTACATCGTTCTCCAGTGCTAGCTGTTTCCTGCCCTCAAATATCGGACTCTAAGTTCTTCAGTTTTGGGACTCAGACTGGGTCTCCTTGCTCCTCAGCTTGCAGACAGCCTATTGTGGTTCCTTGTGATCATGTAAGTTAATACTTAATAAACTCCCCTTTAAATATATATATATCTATATATCATATTAGTTCTGTCCCTCTAAGAAAAACCTGGCTAATATAGTAGATGGTAGATGGATATTTGATTGCTATTAAGGCTATCTGTCTCCATATCTCTATCTTCCCTGCTTTTCTCTAAATGTTGATGATATTGTCCCTTTCATGTAGGTGAGATGTTTCTTTTGAAAAAGCCTCATTGAGGCTATGTTAAATTTTGGCATTGGTTCTGGAGGCATTCTGGAAAAAAAATGCAGGTGGTCTTAGGATGACTGATGACTGGGTACTGAGTTAAGAAGGATTTTAGCCTCTGTCATTCTGACAGCATGGCTTATGTTTAGATGAGATTCATCACTGTCTAACACTGATATAGAGTTAGATGGATCACTTGGCAAGGGGAAGGGAGGAATTTGGTACCTAATCTTGTTATGGTACCCATGAACATAATGATTAATCTCTACCTAAATGCTTCTAGAAATCAGGAATCCTTCTTTCAAAGAAGTACACTTTAATAACTACATCATTACATTATTTCTGTATATTGAGATGTATTTATTGCCTCTTAGATTCTATGTGATCAAACATTCTTACATAAAGCAGTTCTTCAATATTTGAATACTGTTTTCAAGTCCTTTGAAGTCATCTCCTCAGGGTTATTTATCTTCTGTTCTTCCAGTTACATGGCTGGCGAATGACACTTTAAAACTGCTGCAACTATTTAGCAGTACAGATCAAAACCCTGCTAATGTTTTGGCTTATTAGTCCTACTTCTAAGAGTTTTTTCTAAGAAAATAATTATATATGTAAAGCTATGACTTAAAATACTTTGTGTGGAAAAAGGAGAGTAATTTGTACTACTTGAAAGTTATAATGGCTTAAATGTCCAATGATAATAAATTGGCTAGATTTTGGTTTGTTCATATGATAGGGTATTATACCGCCATTAAAATACTGCATAAATTTACCAGTTGACAGAAATTATGTTCATTCTAAAATGTGGTTTCAGCTTTTTTTTTTTTTTTTGGCTGTATAATGAATCTCCCAGATATTAACACTCAGTGTCTTAAAACAGAAACAATTTCTTTTTCATGATACCATGGGTCAGCAATCTGGGGGGCAGGGGGTTTGCCTGTCTTTTCTGAGAGCACTTCTATAGCTGTAGTTATCTGATGGCTTTAATTGATGTCAGAGAGGCAAAGATAGCTTCACTATCTGAATGGCGGTTGGTGATGTTGAGTGGAGTGTCTCAGTTATTTGAGGCTCCATAACTCACACAGTGTTACTTTTACCACACGGGTCAAAGCAGGTCACATATCCAGCCCAGATCTAAGTGATAAGGAAACAGCTCACCTTCTGATGTGATGAGTAGAGATACAAATAATTTGTTGCCGTGTTTAAGATCAACTAAAAATATCCAGTAAAAAGAAGCAGGTTGTAAGAACTTCACTCATTTTTAATAACGTTGTTGTCATACACACACACACACATTTTTGGAATGGTAAATGCACAAATGTTAAAAGTGACTGTTTTATGGGTGATAGGATTATAATTATTTTGTGGAATTATTTTTATCAGTGGTTTATTTGTGATTATCTAAATTTTCAAAACTAATCAATTTTGTCATTAATGTAAGACAGACCTCTCAAAATAGAAATCTTTGTGTTTTTTGTGTATATCCCTAGTCTTCTGCTCTCTTACTTGTGCCCTGAAGGTCATTTTTCTCTTCCCTAGCTTAAAAAGCTTAAAAAAGTTTTGCAAAGGAGGAGATTCAGATATAATTTATCAATAAGAATGGAGAGAGGAGGTGGCATAGGAGTAACTTGGAATGTAGAGAAAAAGTGGAGGGACTCCATATGGGGAAGGGGAAGGAGGGCTGTCTATCCTCCACCAGGAACACCTAAGCAGCCTTGAAGGTGCCCCTTTCATAAACCTGTGATCTGCAGACATCCCTCCATCCAACATCCAATTACGTGAGATACCTACAAAAATTCAATGAATAGAATATGGTGGAAAGGAGAGAGGTTATACTGCTCCTGACCAAGGAATCAGGAAGTAAAAAGATTTTGCAATTTCCCTGTGAATGGGCAAAAGAAGGGGAAAGAGGACACACTGCTGTTGTTATATTTAAATTTAAAATGAAAACAAAACCTTAAAATACTTAAAAAAAAGATCCTGGACCGAGCAATGACTTTTAGTAATCAGATGAGAAGAAATCATTAGAATAGCTTCATTTTCTTGTTCCAAGTACAATTTCTTTCTCTAGAAGCTTCTGTTGCTCCATAAATCAACATTCATTAGATACAGTTCTTCAACTAGGTGTATCTAACTGGCAAGTTACATTACTATCTAGTTTCTATTTCCCTGTCTTTAATAGAACACCACAAAAGGGGTTTGGTTAAATACTTTTCAGAAATTAATACACACTTTACTTATAGCCTTCCTTTTCTTAGGCTACTAGACTAACTTACAGAGGATGAGGTTATTTGGCAGAGCTTATTCTTTGTAGCTACATGGTGTGTTCCAGTGATCACCACCTCCTTTTCTAAGTGCTCACAAATTGCTTCCCCAAATCTCTTTAATGATGATCTTGCTAGGGTTGTTGGGGATCATGTTAAGCTCACTGGATAGCACCGACAAAATTATAATTTAATCAGGAGAACCAAAATCACCTACATGAACTAATTGTTAGTACTTAAGGGATCGTCTTAATGTGTAACTATCCGCTTCCTGAAATGTCTTCCCTCCAGCGTTGCCTCTTAAAATGGCCCCCAACACCCACACCAGCTTTAGTTCTAATTCCTCTTCAAAGCCTTCTCTGGTGTCTGGTGTACTAGGCCACATTTAACTCTTATTTTTCGCAATTTTTATTGCACTTACTGTCTGCACTTTGCAACCTAGTATTCAACATATTTTTGTGTTGCCTCAGAAAGTAGGGATACATATCTTCTGTTTTATCTCTGCAAACAAGTTTATTATGTAATACTAGATTCCCATCAATAACTTAGCAAACACTGATTCATTTGGCAGTTAAGAATTATTATTTTTCTTTGTAGTCTACTTTTCTGAAATTGTGTATCACCTTCTGAACTCTAGAATATTCTTTTTTTTTCTGACCATTGTGTACTATCCTTCTAGCCTTCCTTGCCCTGTGTCTGCCCTGAACTTAGAATTAGAATTTTGCCTTTCTCTTTATAAATTTATTTTTAAAAATATTGATTATTTTATGAGAGTGTACTAATATCTCAACAGAAGATTGAGAAGATGATACCTTTTGAATTTTTAAATCTGATATTCAGAATTTGAAAATTAACAGTTTCGTATTTATTTATATCAGCATTCAGAAATTTAGTGCAAGGGATAACAGTGTATCTTGTTTTTAAGTACTCAAAAGCAATATTCTAAGAAATAACATTATTTGAATTTAAGTAATAGACTATACTTGAAATATCACTTAATGTCTATGTGTGTTTCCTTCCTTTTTATTTAAGACTTTGTTTTTTCTAGAGCAGTGATAGATTCACAGCAAAATTAAGAGAGAAATGTTGACATTTCCCATATATTCCCTTCCCTGCACATGCATAGTCTCTTCATCATCAACATCCTCCACAATATGGTACATTTATTACAATTGATGAAGCTACACAGACATATCATAATCACCCAAAGTTCATTGTTTACATTAGGGTTCATTTTTGATGTTGTACATTCTATGGGCTTGCAAAAAGTGTATAATGACATGTATTCATAATTAATTATAATATCACACAGAGTATTTTCATTGCCCTCAAGATACTCTGTGTTCTACTTATTCATCCTTTCTTCCTCCAAACTCTTGGACACTACTGATTTCTTATTATCTCCATAGTTTTACCTTTTCTACAATGTTATGTAGTTAGAATCATACAGTATGTAGTCTCTTCAGATTGGATTCTTTCACTTAGTACTATGCAGTTAAGTTTCCTCTGTATCCTTCCATGGCTTTATAGCATATTTCCTTTTAGTTCTGTGTAATATTCCATTGTTTGAAGGTACCACAGTTTATCTATTCATCTACTGAAGGAAATCTCAGTTGCTTCTAAGTTTTGGCAATTATGAATAAGGCTGCTATCAGTACCCATATGTAGGTTTTTGTGTGAACATGGTTTTCAACTCCTTTGGGTAAATACCATTATTGAATAATATGGTAAGAATACGTTTAATTTTGTAAGAAAATGCCAAGCTTTCTTTCAAAGTGGATATATCATTTTATATTCCTAATGCAATGAATGAGAGTTCCTGTTGCTTCACATCTTCACTAGCATTTGGTACTATCAGTGCTCCATATGTTGACCATTCTATTAGATGTGTAGTGGTATCTCATTTTTGTTTGTATTTGCATTTCCTTGATGACATGATTAGGAATGTCTTTTCATATATTTATTTGCCATCTGTATAGCTTCTTTGATGAGGTGTCTATTAAGATCTTCAGCCCATTTTAAATTGGGTTGTTGTTTTTGTATTGTTGAGTTTTAACAGTTCTTTATATATTTTGGATCACAATTTTCTTAATCAGATTTGTCTTTTGCAAATATTTTCTACCCTTATGTGGCTTGTCTTTTCATTGTATTAACATTGTATTTCACAGAGAAGCTTTTGTTTTCGTAGAGTTCAACTTACCAATGATTTGTTTTATGGATTATGCCTTTGGTGTTGTGTCCAATAAGTTAGTGCCATACCCCAGGTCATCTAGGTTGTCTGCTGTTATAGTCTAGGCTTTTTATAGTTTTGAATTTTACACTTAGGTCTGTGATTCACTTTGAGGTAATTTTTATCAACAGTGGAAAGTCTGAGTCTAGATTCATTTTTTTTTTTGCATGTGGATGTCCAGTTGTAGCATCCTTTGTTGAAATGTCTGTGTTTCTCCATTATATTGCCTTTATGCCTTTATCAAATATCTATTTATTGTATTTATGTCTATTTCTGGGCTCTCTATTCTGTCTTCTTGACCTCTTTGTCTACTCATTTACCGATACCACACTGTCCTGATTACTGTGACTTTATAGTAAGTCTTGAAGTTGGGTAGTGGCAGTTCTCCAACTTTGTCCTTTTCCTTCAATATTGTGTGGTTATTCTGAGTCTTTTGCCTTTACACAGAAACTGTACTATCAGTTTGTTGATGTCCTCAAAATAACTTGCTGGGATTTTTATTGGGGTTGCACTGAATCTACAGATCAAGTTGGAAATAACTTGTTAATATGTCTGTATTATCTACGTCTTGATAATAGGGAGTCTTCCTATGCATGAACATGGAATATTTCTTCAAGTATTCAGTTCTTTGGTTTTGTTCATCAGAGTATTATAGCTTTTCTTTGACATATTTTGCTAAATTTATACATAAGTATTTCATTTTCTTGGGTGCTAATATAAATGGCATTGTATTTTTAGTTTCAAACCCTCTTTAATTTGCAAATGCAAATTAAAACCACAATGAAATATCACCTCACACCTGTTAGAATGGCTATTGTCAAAAAGACAAAAGATAACAGGTGCAGGCAAAGATATGGAGAAAAGGAAACCTTGTAGACTGTTAGTGAGAATGTAAATTAGTACAATCATGTTGGAAAATAATATGGAGAGTCTTCAAAATACTAAAAAAAATAAAATTACCACATGATCCTGCAATCCCACTACTGTGTATCTATCCAAAGAAAAATAAAATCACTATGTAGAAGAGATGTTTACATTCCCATGTTTATTGCAGCATTCTTCACATTTGCTTTTATATATTAACCCTGTATCCTGCAACCTTGCTATAATTGCTTATTTGTTCCAGGAGTTTTTTTTTTTTTTTTTCCTACATAGATGATCATGCCATCTGCAAACAAAGACAGTTTTATTTCTGCCTTTCCCTTTTGTACACCTTTTATTGCCTTACTGAATTAGCTAGTACTTCCAGTACAATGTTGAAAAGGAGGTAAAAAGAGGAGACAATCTTGCCTTGTTCTTGATATTAGTGTGGAAACTTTTATTTTCTCACCATTAAGTATGATGTCAGCTGTATTCTTGTTGTAGATATTCTTAAGAAAATTCCCCTCTATTCCTAGTTTGCTGAGAGGTTTCATCATGAACAGGCGTTGCATTTCTCAAATGCTTTCTCTGCATCTATAGATATGATCGTGTGATTTTCTTTTTTAGCCTGTCGACGTGGTAAATTATATAATTGGGTTTTAAATGTTGAGTGAGCCTTGCATACTTGGTATAAATCTCAGTTGGTTGCAGTGTATAATTTCTTTATAAAATGTTGGATTCAATTTGCTAATATTTTGCTGATTATTTTTGCATCTATGTTTGTAAGAGGTATTGGTCTGTAGTTCTGTTTGTTTTAATTTTAATTTTAGGTTTGGAAGTACATGTGAAGGTTTGTTACATAAATAAACATATGTCATGGGGTCTTGCTGGACATATTATCACATTACCCAGGTATTAAGACCAGTACCCAGTCGTTATCTTTTCTGCTCCTCTGCCTCCTCCCGCCTTCCATCCTCAAGTAGACCCCATTGTCTGTTGTTTCTTTCTTTGTGTTCATAAGATCTTATCATTTAGCTCCCTCTTATAAATGAGAACATACAGTGTTTGGTTTTCTGCTCCTGAACCAGTGTTCTGAGAATAATGGCTTCCAACTCCATCCATGTCCCTGCAAAGGATATGATCTCATTTCTTTCTATGGCTGCATAGTATTCCATGGTGTATATGTACCACATTTTCTTTATCCACTCTATCATTGATGGACATTTAGGTGGATTCCATGACTTTGCTATTGTAAATAGTGCTGCAGTGAACATACACGTGCATTATAATAGAATGATTGCTATTCCTTTGGGAGTATACCCAGTAATGGGATTGGTGGATCAAGTGGTATTTCTGCCTCTAGGTCTTTGAGGAATCGCCACACTGTCTTCCACAATGGCTGAATTAATTTACACTCCCACCAACGGTGTGTAAGGGTTACTTTTTCTCCACAACCTTGCCAGGATCTGTTGTTTTTTTGACTTTTTAATAATAACCATTCTGATTGGCATGAGATGGTATCTCATTGTGGTTTTGATTTGTAGTTCTCTAATGATCAGTGACGCTGAGTTTTTTTTTCATGTGTTTGTTGACCACATGTATGTCTTCTTTTTAGAAGTGTTTGTTTATGTCCTGTGTCCATTTTTCATGGGGTTGTTTGTTTTTCTCTTGCAACTTTATTTAAGTTCCTTAGAGATTCTGGATATTAGATCTTTGTCAGATGCATAGTTTGCAAATATTTTCTCACATTCTGTAGGTTGTCTGATTACTCTGTCGATAGTTTCTTTCGCTGTGGAGAGGCTCTTAAGTTTAATTAGATCCCATTTGTCAATTTCTGCTTTTATTGTGATTGCTTTTGGTGTCTTTGTCATGAAATCTTCACTCGTTCCTATGTCCAGGATGGTATTGCCTATGTTGCCTTCCAGGGTTTTTATGGACTGCAGCGGCACCATCTCTGCTCAATGCAGCCTCTGCCTCCTGGGTTCAAGTGATTCTTGTGCCTCAGCCTCCTGAGTAGTTGGGACTACAGGTGTGCACCATTACATCCAGCTAATTTTTTGTTGTATTTTTCGTAGAGACAGGGTTTTGCCATGTTGGCCAGGCTGGTCTTGATCTCCTGGCCTCAAGCAATTCACTCACCTCAGCCTCCCAAAGTGCTGGAATTACAGGTATGAGCCACCACTCACATCCTTAATCCATCTTGAGTTGATTTTTGTATATGGTGTAAAGAAGGGGTCCAGCTTCAATCTTCGGCAAATGACTAGTCAGTTATCCCAATGCTTATTTATTGAATAAGGAGTCTTTTCCCCATTGCATGTTTTTGTCAACTTTGTCAAAGATAAGATGGTCATAAATGTGTGGCCTTACCTGTGGGCTTTCTAGTCTAGTCCATTGGTCTATGTACCTGTTTGTAGTAGTACCATGCTGTTTTGGTCACTGTAGCCTTCTAGTACAGTTTGAATGTGGGTAATGTGATTCCTCCAGCTTTATTGTTTTTGCTTAGGATTTCCTTGGCTATTTGAGCTCTTTTTTTGGTTCCATATACGTTTTTAAATAATATTTTCTAGTTCTGTGAAGAATGTCATTGTAGTTGGATAGGAACAACACTGAATCTGTGAATTGCTTGGGGGCAGTATAGTCATTTTAAGGATATTGATTATTCTTATTAATGAGCATAGAATATTTTTTCATTTATTCATGTCTTCTCTGATTTGTTTCAGCATTGTTTTGTAATTCTTACTGTAAAGCTCTTTTACCTTCCTGGTCACCTGTATTCCTAGGTATTTTATTTTTTTCATGGCAATTGTGAATGGGATTACCTTTGTGATTTGGCTCTTGGTTTGGTTGTTGTTGATATTAGGAATGCAAGTGATTTTTGTACATTGATTTTGTATCCTGCAACTTTGCTGAAGTTGTTTATCAGCTGAAGGAGCTTCTGGGCTAAGACTATGGGATTTTCTAGATATAGAATCATGTCATCTGCCAACAGAGATAGTTTGACTTTCTGTCTTCCAATCTGGATGCCCTTCATTTATTTCTCTGGCCTAATTGCTCTGGCTAGGACTTCCAATAAATACTATGTTGAATAGAAGGGGTGAGAGAGGGCATCCTTGTCTTGTGCCAGTTTTCAAGGGGAATACTTCCAGCTTTTGCCCACTCAGTATAATGTTGGCTGTGGGTTTGTCATATGTGGCTCTTATTGTTTTGAGGTATATTTCTTCAATACCTTATTTATTGAGAGTTTTATTTTAACATGAAGCGATATTGAATTTTATCAAAAGCTTTTTCTGCATCTATTGAAATAATCGTGTGATTTTTGTCTGTAGTTCTGTTTATGTGATGAATCACCATTATTGATTTGTATATGCTGAACCAACCTTGCATCCGGGGATGAAGCCTACTTGATCATGGTGGATTAGCTTTTTGATGTGCTGCTGGATTTGGTTTGCAAGTATTTTGTTGAGGATTTTTGCACTTATGTTCATCAAAGATATTGGCCTGAAGTTTTCTTTTTTTATTGTATAGGCACTAGGTTTTGGTATCAAGGTGATACTGGCCTCGTAGAATCAGTTGAGGAGGAACTCCCTCCTCCTCAATTTTTGTGGAATATTTTAGGAGGAATGGTACCAGCACTTCTTTGTACGTCTGATAGAATTCGGCTATAAATCCATCAGGTCCTGGACTTTTCTTGATTGGCAGGATATTTATTACTGATTCACTTTTGGAGTTCATTATTGGTCTGTTCAGGGAATCGGTTTATTTCTGGGTCAGTCTTGGGAGGGTGTATGTGTCCAGGAATTTATCCATCTTCTCTAGGTTTTCTAGTTTGTGTGCATAGAGTTGTTCATAGTGATTTCTGATGGTTGTTTTTATTTCTGTGGGGTCAGTAGCAAGATTCTTTTCATTTCTAATGTGTTTATTTATATCTTCTCTGTCTTCTTCTTAATTAGTCTAGCTAATTAGTCTAGCTAGTTGCTTATCTATTTTATTAATTTCTTCAAAAAACAAACTTCTGGATTCATTGATCTCCTGAATGTTTTTTCATGTCTCAATTTCTTTAGTTCAGGTCTGATTTTTGTTATTTCTCATCTTCTGCTAGCTTCGGAGTTTATTTGTTCTTTCTTCTCTAATTCTTTCAGTTGCGAGGTTAGCTTGTTAATTTGAGATCTTTCTACCTTTTTGATGTAGGCATTTAGCGCTATGAATGTCCCTCTTAACACTCCCTTAGATTTTGATAGTTTGTATATTTTTTCTCATTATTTTCAAAGAATTTATTGATTTCTACCTTAATTTCATTTAGAGGTATGTTGTTAATTTCCATGTAATTGTATGGTTTGGAGCTACTTTCATTAAGACTTTTATTTTTATTGCACTGTGGTCTGAGAGGGTGTTTGGTATGATTTTGGTTGTTTTACATTTGTTGAGGATTGTTTTATGTCAAATTATGTAGTTGATTTTAGAGTATGTGCCATGTGGTGATGAGAAGAATATATATTCAGTTGGTTTTGGGTGAGGACTTCTGTAAGGTCTGTCAGATCCATTTGGTCCAATGCCAAGTTTAGGTCCTGAATATCTTTGTTAATTTTCTGTCTCAATGATCTGTCTAATACTGTCAGTGGAGTGTTGAAGTCTCCCACTATTATTGTGTGAGAGCCTATGTCTCTTTGTAGGTCTCTAAGAACTTGCTTTATGAATCTGGGTGCTCCTGTGTTGAGTTCATACATATTTAGGATAGTTAGATTTTCTTGTTGAATTGAACCCTTTACCATTATTTAATGCACCTTCCGTGTCTTTTTTTGATCTTTGTTAGTTTGAAATCTGTTTTGTCTGAAATTAGGACTGCAACTCTTGCTTTTCTCTGTCTTCCATTTGCTTGGTAGATTTTTCTTCATCCATTTATTTTGAGTATATAGGTGTCATCACGTGTAAGATGGGCCCCTTAAAGACAGCATACCATTGGGTCTTGCTTTTTTTTATCCAGCTTGCCACTCTGTGCCTTTCAAGTGGAGCATTTAGCCCACTTACATTCAAGGTTAGTATTGATATGCATGGATTTGATCCTGTCATTGTGCTGGTAGCTGGTTATTATGTTAGCTTGTTTGTGTGGTTGCTTTATAGTGACACTGGTCTGGATTTTTAAGTGTGTTTTTGTATTAGCTGGTAGCAGTCTTTCCTTTCTGTATTTAGTGCTTCTTTCAAGATCTCTTTTGAGGCATATCTGGTGGTAATGAAGTCCCTCAACATTTGCTTATCTTTAAAGGATCATATTCCTCCTTAATTTAGGAAGCTTAGTCTGGCTGTGTATGAAATTATTGGTTGAAGATTTTTTTTTCTTTTCTTTTTTCTTTTCCGGGATGGAGTCTCACTCTGTCACCCAGGCTGGAGTGCAATGGCCCAATCTCAGCTCACTGCAACCTCCACCTCCTGGGTTTAAGCAATTCTCCTGCCTCAGCCTCCTGAGTAGCTGGGACTACAGGCACGCACCACCACATCCAGCTAATTTTCTTTCTTTTTTTTTTTTTTTAGTAGAGACAGGCGTTTCACCATGTTGGCCAGGCTGCTCTTAAACTCCAAACCTCGCGATCTGCCAGCCTCAGCCTCCCAAAGTGCTGGGATTACAGGCATGAGCCACCTTGCCCAGCCCATTTTTTTTTCTTTAAGAATGTGGAATATAGACCCTGAATCTCTTCTTGTAGTGTTTCAGCTGACAAGTCTGCTGTTAGCCTGATGAGGATCTCTTTGTGGGTGGCCTTCCCTTTCTCTCTATCTGCCTTTAACATTTTTTCTTTCATTTTAACCTTGAAAAATCTGATGATTATGTGTCTTGGGGATGATCTTCTTATGTCGAATTTTGCAGGAGTTCTCTGTATTTCCTGAATTTGACTGTTGGCCTCTCTAGCAAGGATGGGGAAGTTTTCATGGATGATATTCTGAAATACATTTTCCAAGTGGTTTGTTTTCTCCCTGTCCCTTTGAGGAATGCCAATGATTCATAGATTCAGCCTCTTTATGTAATCCAATACTTCTCAGAGGTTTGTTCATTCCTTTTTATTCTTTTGTCTTTATTTTTCTGCTTTTTTTCAGAGAACCAGTCTTCAAGTTCTGAGATTGTTTCTTCAACTTGGTTTATTCTGTTGTTAATACTTGTGATTGCATTGTGAAATTGTTTTGTGTTATTCAACTCCATCAGACCTGTTAGATTCTTGTTTTATATTGGTTATTTTGCCTTTCAGGCAGTTTATATTGAGTTGCCAGGAAGAAACTCTTGTTCTCTTTCCTACTTTTCCCCAAATAAACAGTGTTTCTCTTTGTTCCGAGCCACCCAAAGCTGGGGGTTGAGTGAGACAAGCACCCCTGTGACCCACCATTGTGACTGTGCTGGGTGAGACCAGAAGCCAGCACAGAACTAAGTCTTGCCTAAGGCCTACTGTAACCATTCCCTGGCTACTGCTTATGTTCGCTCACTGCCCTGGGGCTCTACCTACAATCAGCAGGTGGCAAAGCCAACCAGGCCTGTGTGCTTCCCTTCAGGGCGGTGAGGTCCCTCAGGCCCAGGTGGGTCCCTCTGGAGTACAGTAAAAAATCTTAGGAGTCTACCTGGTGTTCTGTTTTACTGCGGCTGAACTGACACTCAAACCACAAGACACAGTCCTCCTTACTCTTCCCTCCCTTTTCCAAAGGCAGAGAAGCCTCACCCTGTTGCTACTGCCACCCCAGGCCACAAGGGGTACTGTCAGCCTATTAGCCAGTGTTTCTTTAAGGCCCAAGGGCTCTTAAGTGAGCTCGTCAAGAAAGTTATCTGGCCCAGGACTCACCCTTCAGGGCAGTGGGCTCCCTTCTGACCCAGGGCAGGCCTAGAAATGCCATCCAAGAGTCAAGTCCTACAATCAGGCACCCTAAGAGCCCTCTTGGTGCTCTGCCATGCTGGTACCTAAGGTGCAAGACAAAATGCCCTATACTTTTCTCAAGCAGAAGGAGTTTTGTCCTGTAGTTATCACCACTGGTAATGCGCTGAGTCTCTCTTACCTGAAGCCCACAAGTCTCAGAGGCTCATCTGAGGCCCTCAATGTAGTACCTGGGTATCATTGCTGGTTATTCAGGGTCCAAAGGCTCTTCAGTTGGCAGCTGATGAATGCTACCAGGACTGCATCCTTTCCTTCATGGCATCTCAGTCGCATGTACCGCAAGTCTACTGTCTCTGAGTTTGGTCCTGCCTTAGGATTTGCCTAAGAGTTGTAGTCTTGTGATCTAAACTGCGCTTCAAGTTTATTTAGAGACTGTGAGCATTTTGGTCCTCAGTGGCAAGGTTTGTGGGCACTCAAGTTTGGACTGCTGGAATTGGCAATTCCCCTCTGGCTAGTGCTGGTTTAAATGCTGCCCCTGTAGGGGGGCATCAGCTGAGTTTGGTCTGGCTTTCCTTTCTACTCTAGCACAGCAGCACTGAGTTAAATGCCCCACAATTGCTGCGTTCTTCCTCCCCCAGTGCCTAGAGATGCTCTCCGCACCACACTGCGGAGGAGTAGCATCGGCGATTGAGGACTTTAAAAAAAAATCTCTTCAGTGCTTCTTTCAGTGATATGAAGTTAAAACCAGTTACTATGAGAGCTTACTTTACTTTTGGTTTTTATGAAGGTGTTTTTTCTGTGTAGTTTTGTTGGTGTCCTTGTGATTGGTGTATGATCGGTGAATCTTCTATTCAGCCATCTTGTTCCACCTTCTACATTCATAAAATTTGTAAAGCTCACCAAGGTATTAAGCCTAGTATCCATTAGTTTTTTTCCTGATCCTCTCCCTCCTCCTACCCTCCACTCTTTAATAGACCCCAGTGTGTGTTGTTTCTCTCTATGTGTTCATGTGTTCTCATCTTTTAGCTCCCTCTTGTGACAACAAGTGGTATTTGGTTTTCTGTTCTTGTGTTGGTTTGCTAAGGATTATGGCCTCCAGCTCCATCCATGCCCCTGAGAAGGATATGATCTTGTTCTTTTTTATGGCTGCATAGTATTCTCTGATGTATATGTACAACATTTTCTTTATCCAGTTTAATACCTGGGTGATGGAATAATCTGTACCACAAATCCCCATGACACAAGTTTACCTATGTAACATACCTGCACATGTATCCCTGAACTGAAAATAAAAGTTAAAAAAATTGCATAGATAAAAATCAGTGTAATTGAGATATCCATCATCTAAATATTTGTCTTTTTTTCCTGCTAGAACCATTCAAATTATTCTCCTCTAGGTATTTGAAAAAATACTATGGATTATTGTGAACTATAGTCACCCTACGAATTGATGAAACACTAGATCTTATTTCTTCCATCAAACTGTGTGCTTGTATCCATTAATCAATATTTCTTTGCTCCTCCCTCACCCCTGTACTTTCTGGCCTCTATAACCACCAGTCTACTCTCTATCTTCATGAGATCCACATTTTGAGTTCCCACACATAAGTAAGAATATGCAATATTTGTCTTTCTGTGCCTGGCTTATTTAGATGAATATAATGACCTCCAGTTCCATTCATATTACTGGAAATGAAAATTTTTTTTTATAGCTGAGTGGTATTCCATAGCATATACCACATTTTCTTTATCTGATCATTGGCAGAAGTTTAAGCACCAGCGAAAAATTCAGCATCCACATAAAATGACACTAGGCCCATTGGAAGAGGGCAAGCCAGGATCAGGCTTCTGCAGTTCCTTGGGAAATCTGGCATTCCTTTCATTTGTCATTAATTTCCAGCAGCCCTACATGCTTACAAAGATTCCTGTTACCGTGTTGCTTGGACTTGAGAAGGGCACTATGGCCCTAACTAGTATGTTAAAATATTATAATACTTTTAATTTTTATGAAGATGAAACTACCTTGAAGTCATGTAAGTTAAAGTTTGCAATATTTTATTTTAAAATATATATTCAAAAAAATAGGATGTTGCCTACATTTTATTCTTGGACCATAGATTTTATCTGTATTACGAATGACAACCATGCAATTTTCTAGAGAAAACTTTAAATTAAATCGGTGCAATATTATCATATGGTTCTGTATAAGATTTTAAATTTGCTGATGCCTTATGAATCTAGTGAGTCTAACAATGATTAACATGACTGATTAAAATGACTTTTACCTTCCTATAAAATTATGTGTTGTAACATGTATTCACTCACTTATGCTGAGAGATTCATTTTGTAGAAATGTCCTTCTGTTTAAAAATCTTGCTAATATGATGTATATTTCTAAAGGAAACATATAATGGGTTGCCTGAGAAGAGTGGCAGATTGTCCAGCATTGCACAGAGATGTAAACTCAGGTATGATGCCTAATGGTGCTTACTAGGATAACAGTGTGGTAGGAGTGAATGAAAGATTGCTCTCAGTCTGAATCCTTCACATTTAGGCAAATTCTAGGAACTCAGACTTTTAGGCTTGTCCACAAGTTGGAAGATGGAGTACATCTGGAAACTCAACTAAGCTTCAGTTTCCCTGTTGCATTTACTCTCTCCCCAGGTTACCTAGAGGTCAGAAAACATGGAGATGGAGATACTGAGGAGTATGATGACCTGGTCCAAGAATGATCACTATCAACTTTTCTACCTTCACATGTAGGTTAAAATTCTGTAACCCTGACAAAACTCAACTCTTGAGGAAATCTGAAGAAAATAAAAATTCTGAACCTAGATATTTAATAGTTCTGGGGTCTTAGGAATCATATGAAATCTAGGTAATGTAGTAAAATAGCACTAATTAATCATTTATTTGTCCATCCATCCATCCATCCATTCATGCATCCATCCATCCGTCCATCCATCCATCCATCCATCCATCCATCCATCCATCCAGTAATTATTCACCGGCTCTTCGAAATACCAGATGTTCTGCTGGGTGTTAGAGTAGACAAGCAGATTAAAGACAAGGTCCTCGGCTTCATGGACTTTGTGGCTTAGGTTAACAATTATTTTTTTCCTTGACATTTTTAGGTATACAAAACAGGGCTACCTATGCAGTACTGAGGACTACCTTGTTGTTGATCTTTTCCATGTAGTTCCGTACCTGCTCAATAGTACTTTGGTAGCCAATGTACCAAATGCAACCATACTAGAATTTGATCATCACTTCTCTTAAAATTTATAATATACTTTTACTGGAGGAAAGTAGGTTTTGAAAATAATTCTTTTAGTTCACGTGCCCTCCTTAATTCTTAACTGTTCATGTACACCATCTACTTTAAGAGTGGGTTTCATAGTTTAGTCAGAGCAGTGGAGGGCATACTTGGTTGTAGGTAGGCATCCTTCCCACTCCCCCTACCCCAAAACAAAAATGTTTGTGAACAAAAAGGAAATGTGAAAAAGCTTTCATAATATTTATCTCTAAAAAAGATAGAATTACATTTGTATTAATAGTGGACTATTAACAAGGTACTGTTGATCCCTGATAGTTGAGAAGGAAAAAGAATTTTAATTTTTTAAAGGAAGCAATCAAGATTTCACCAGTCCTTTTGTGCAGTGGATCTAGGTGGATAAAGCTACGAAGACAGCACAAAATGCACACAAGAAATCATTTTTTATTAATTGTAAAAATAATAATAAAAAGCTAGAGATTGTAGGCAAAACTCAGAGTTTCAATAAATAGACATTTATTAAGTAATGACTGTGGGTAAAGGCACTGTGCTGAGCACTGCAGAGGATACGAAAACAACCGTAATCTTTGGTCACTGACTTTTAGAAAACTGCAGTCATTGAGGGTGGTGATAAGACAAATACATATAACTATAATACACATCATAATACATTAAAGATTTCCATAATGAAAATAGATATAAATGTTTAAAAGTGTTCAGGAAAAAAGAGAGCATCTGGTTGCATACGTGTTTGGGGCTTAGGGGCACTGCTGAAATTAGAGATATGGGATCTGCATTGAGTCTAAAGATGTATGTCATTTAAATCGTAGAGATGGGCAGAGGTGCAGAGATGAGAAAGCACAGTTGAGGAAATGACTAGTAATCTTGTATCAGGGAATACAGATCATTAGTTTGGGGGAGAAATGTCTGATAAAGCTAGAAAGACAGGATAGGGAAAGTTACAGATATTTCTTATATATTTTTATCCTCTTATTTTTACATATATATATAGACTAACTCCTCTATCTTCTCTTTTTCTTTGCACTTACAAAAAAATCTGTCTGACAATCATTTTGCTTAATTGTAAGGTCATTTAAATGTATGTTAGTCAATTGTCTATGATGTGTGATCAAAAATCACTGTAATGAAATAGTAGTACTCAGGAGTCTCCAGTGCAACAAGTCTTAGAGGACCAAAAAAGAGAAAAAAGAATAATAGTTAAGCTTTAAATATATAGATGTGAAACCGGGTGGTTTTCTATAGCAACATTTTTCTCCCCAGGCATATAGTTTTGATGTGATGCCTTTTAACTTCTAGTGTATTAAAGAGAAAACCTGAGTTGAAACAGATCAGTAATTAGGTTTTTTTCCAGTCTCTTTACTTTAAGGAAGAAAGTAGGCTACTCTGTATGTCTAGTTAGTTTATTTTTGGCTCACCTTATAGTTGTTCAGCCTTGAGACATTTCATGTTTAGATTAAGCATGCCTTTGGGCAAATTTGATTTTTATCAGAGTATTTTCAAGCCGTGTTGCAGTCACAAAGATAAAGGTATAAGAGCTATTTTCTGATCACCTTTCATAAGATAACGCTAGTGCTTTTGTTAATTTTAGAGGTAAGGTCTTGGATAATGTAATTGTTGTTATTGTTATAGCATAGATTAGTTATAATCAAACACTTCTTAGTTAGAATTATAAAATTCCATAAATGATTAGAACTGTGAAAGCTTGATTTTTACTCTTATGGTTAATAATAAACCTACTTTTAAGTCTGAATCATATTTACTTTAGGTATGAGTTTAATTTTTTAATTTTAAAATGATTTTTAAAATGCCAGATTAGATACATTTCCTTTATGATGGAATCAGTTTATTTATTTTCATAGTTCCTGGGTTCAAGTTTGTATAACCTTGCAAAAAGTACTTAACCCCTCTCTTCAGCTTTCTCATTTTATTTTTTGTTTTTGTTTTAAAAATAATTTATTTTTATGGATACATAATAATTATACATATTTATGGGGTACATATGATATTTTGATACATGCATGTAATGTATAATGAAAAAATCAAAGTATTAAAGATATTCATCACCTCAACATTTATCATTTCTTTGTGTTGGGAACATTTTAAATATTTTCTTCTAGCTACTTTGAAATATGCAATAAATTATGTTGACTATAGTCACCATACTGTGCTATCAAACGCTAAAACTAATTTTTTTTTAATCTAATTGTATGTTTGTACCCATTAAACAACCTCTCTTCATTCCTCCCCCACTCTTCCTAGCCTCTGATAACTGTTTTTCTTTCTACCTTCATGAGACACACTTTTTTAAAAAAATTATACTTTAAGTTCTAGGGTACATGTGCACAACGTGCAGGTTTGTTACATATGTATACATGTGCTATGTCGGTGTGCTGCACCCATTAACTCGTCATTTACATTAGGTATATCTCCTAATGCTATCCCTCCCCCCTGCCTCCCCACAATAGGACCCGGTGTGTGATGTTCCCCATCCTGTGTCCAAGTGACCTCATTGTTCAATTCCCACCTGTGAGTGAGAACATGCAGTATTTGGTTTTCTGTTCTCATGATAGTTTGCTAAGAATGATGGTTTCCAGCTGTATCCATGTCCCTACAAAGGACATGAACTCATCCTTTTTATTCCATGGTGTATATGTGCCACATTTTCTTAATTGAGTCTGTCACTGATGGACATTTGGGTTGATTCCAAGTCTTTGCTATTGTGAATAGTGCCGCAATAAACATACATGTGCATGTGTCTTTATAGCAGCATGACTTATAATCCTTTGGGTATATCCCCAGTGATGGGATGGCTGGGTCAAATGGTATTTCTAGTTCTAGATCCTTGAGGAATTGCCACACTGTTTTCCACAATGGTTGAACTAGTTTACAGTCCCACCAACAGTGTAAAAGTGTTCCTATTTCTCCACATCCTCTCCAGCGCTTGTTGTTTCCTGATTTTTTTAATGATTGCCATTGTAACTGGTGTGAGATGGTATCTCATTGTGGTTTTGATTTGCAGTTCTCTGATGGTGAGTGATGATGAGCATTTTTTCATGTGTCTGTTGGCTGTATGAATGTCTTCTTTTGAGAAGTGCCTGTTCATCACCTTTGCCCACTTTTTGATGTGGTTGATTGTTTTTTTTCTTGTAAATTTGATTGAGTTCTTTATAGGTTCTGGGTATTAGCCCTTTGTCAGATGAGTAGATTGCAAAAATTTTCTCCCATTCTGTAGGTTGCCTGTTCACTCTGATGGTAGTTTCTGCTGTGCAGAAGCTCTTTAGTTTAATTAGATCCTATTTGTCAATTTTGGCTTTTGTTGTCGTTGCTTTTGGTGTTTCAGTCATGAAGTCCTTGCCCATGCCTATGTCCTGAATGGTATTACCTAGGTTTTCTTCTAGGGTTTTTATGGTTTTAGGTCTAACATTTAAGTCTCTAATCCATCTTGAATCTATTTTCATATAAGTAGTAAGGCAAGGATCCAGTTTCAGCTTTCTACTTATGGCTAGCCAATTTTCCCAGCACCATTTATTAAATAGAGATTCCTTTTCCCATTTCTTGTTTTTGTCAGGTTTGTCAAAGATCAGATGGCTGTAGATGTGTGTTATTATTTCTGAGGACTCTGTTCTGTTCCATTGGTCTATATCTCTGTTTTGGTACCAGTACCACGCTGTTTTGGTTACTGTAGGCTTGTAGTACAGTTTGAAGTCAGGTGGTGTGATGCCTCCAGCTTTGTTCTTGTGGTTTAGGATTGTCTTGGCATTGTGGGGTCTTTTTTGGTTCCGTATGAACTTTAAAGCAGTTTTTTCCAATTCTGTGAAGAAAGTCATTGGTAGCTTAATGGGGATGGCATTGAATCTATAAATTACCTTGGGCAGTATGGCCATTTTCACAATATTGATTCTTCCTATCCATGAGCATGGTATGCTCTTCCATTTGTTTGTGTCCTCTTTGATTTCACTGAGCAGTGGTTTGTAGTTCTTCTTGAAGAGGTCCTTTACATCCCTTGTAAGTTGGATTCCTAGGTATTTTATTCTCTTGAAGCGATTGTGAATGGGAGTTCATTCATGATTTGGCTCTTTCTTTGTCTGTTACTGGTGTATAAGAATGCTTGCAATTTTTGCACACTGAATTTGTATCCTGAGACTTTACTGAAGTTGCTTATCAGCTTAAGGAGATTTTGGGTTGAGACAATGGGGTTTTCTAAATATACAATCATGTCATCTGCAAACAGGGGGACAATTTGACTTCTTCTTTTCCTAACTGAATACCCTTGATTTCTTTCTCTTGCCTGATTGCCCTAGCCAGAACTTCCAACACTATGTTGAATAGGAGTGGTGAGAGAGGGCATCCCTGTCTTGTGCCAGTTTTCAAAGGGAATGCTTCCAGTTTTTGCCCATTCAGTATGATATTGGCTGTGGTTTTGTCATAAATAGCTCTTATTATTTTGAGATATGTTCCATCAATACCGAATTTATTGAGCGTTTTTAGCATGAAGGGCTGTTGAATTTTGTCAAAGGCCTTTTCTGCATCTATTGAGATAATCATGTGGTTTTTGTCTTTGGTTCTGTTTATATGCTGGATTACATTTATTGATTTGTGTATGTTGAAGCAGCCTTGCATCCCAGGGATGAAGCCCACTTGATCATGGTGGATAAGCTTTTTGATGTGCTGCTGGATTCGGTTTGCCAGTATTTTATTGAGAATTTTTGCATCGATGTTCATCAGGGATATTGGTCTAAAATTCTCTTTTTTTGTTGTATCTCTGTCAGGCTTTGGTATCAGGATGATGTTGGCCTCATAAAATGAGTTAGGGAGGATTCCCTCTTTTTCTATTGATTGGAACAGTTTCAGAAGGAATGGTACCAACTCCTCCTTGTACCTCTGGTAGAATTCGGTTGTGAATCCGTCTGGTCCTGGACTTTTTTTGGTTGGTAGACTATTCTTGATAGCCTCAATTTCAGAGTCTGCTATTGGTCTATTCAGGGATTCAACTTCTTCCTGGTTTAGTCTTGGGAGAGTGTCCAGGAAATTATCAATTTCTTCTAGGTTTTCTAGTTTATTTGTGTAGAGGTGTTAATAGTATTCTCTGATGGTAGTTTGTATTTCTGTGAAGTCATTGGTGATATCCCCTTTATCATTTTTTATTGCATCTATTTGATTCTTCTCTCCTTTCTTCTTTATTAGTCTTGCTAGCAGTCTGTCAATTTTGTTGATATTTTCAAAAAAACAGCTCCTGGATTCATTGATTTTTTGGAGGGTTTTTTGTTTTGTTTTGTTTTGTTTTGTTTTGTTTTTTTGTCTGTATCTCCTTCAGTTCTGCTCTGATCTTAGCTATTTCTTGCTTTCTGCTAGCTTTTGAATGTGTTTGCTCTTGCTTCTCTAGTTCTTTTCATTGTGATGTTAGGGTGTCAATTTTAGATCTTTCCTACTTTCTCCTGTGGGCGTTTAGTGCTATAAATTTCCCTCTACACACTGCTTTAAATGTGTCCCAGAGATTCTGGTATGTTGTATCTTTGTTCTTATTGGTTTCAAAGAGCATCTTTATTTCTGCCTTCATTTCGTTATATACCCAGTAGTCATTCAGGAGCAGGTTGTTCAGTTTCCATGTAGTTTAGCAGTTTTGATTGAGTTTCTTAATCCTGAGCTCTACTTTGATTGCACTGTGGTCTGAGAGACAGTTTGTTATAATTTCTGTTCTTGTACATTTGCTGAGGAGTGCTTTACTTCCAACTATGTGGTCAATTTTGTAATAAGTGTGATGTGGTGCTGAGAAGAATGTATATTCTGTTGATTTGGGGTGGAGAGTTCTGTAGATGTCTATTAGATCTGCTTAGTGCAGAACTGGGTTCAATTCCTGGATATCCTTGTTAACTTTCTGTCTCGTTGATCTGTCCAATGTTGACAGTGGGGTGTTAAAGTTTCCCGTTATTACTGTGTGGGAGTCTAAGTCTCTTTGTAAGTCTCTAAGGACTTGCTTTATGAGTCTGGGTGCTCCTGTATTGGGTGCATATATATTTAGGATAGTTAGCTCTTCCTGATGAATTGATCCCTTTACCATTATGTAATGGCCTTCTTTGTCTCTTTTGATCTTTGATGGCTTAAAGTCTGTTTTATCAGAGACTAGGATTGCAACCCCTGCTTTTTTTGTTTTCCATTTGCTTGGTAGATCTTCCTCCATCCCTTTATTTTGAACCTATGTGTGTCTCTGCATGTGAGATGGGTCTCCTGAATACAGCAAACTGATGGGTCTTGACTCTTTATCCAATTTGCCAGTCTGTGTCTTTAAATTGGACCATTTAGTCCATTTACATTTAAGGTTAATATTGTTATGTGTGAACTTGATCCTGTCATTATGATATTAGCTGGTTATTTTGCTTGCTAGTTGATGCAGTTTCTTCCTATCATCGATGGACTTTACATTTTGATATGTTTTTGCAATGACTGGTACCTGTTGTTCCTTTCCATGTTAGAGATACACTTTTTTAGGTCTCATATATGAGTGAGATCATGCAATATTTGTCTTTCTCTGCCTAGATTATTTCAGTTAACATATTGTCCTCCAGTCCAATTCATGTTGCTGCAAATGACAGGATTTCATTCTTCTTTATGACTAAATAGTATCTCATTGGGTAAATATATCACATTTTCTTTATCCATTCATCTTCCATGTCTTGGCTGTTGTGAATAGTGCTGCAATAAACATGGGAGTGCAGGTAGCCCTTTGGTATTTTGATTTTCTTTCCTTTGGATGAATACCCAGTAGTAGAATTGCTGCATCATATAATAGTTGCATTATTAGTTTTTTTGAGAGACTTCTATACTGCTTCTTGTGATGGCTATACTAATTTGTGTTCCAAACAACAGTGTGTAAGTCTCCTTTTCTCAGCATCCTTGCAAGCATCTGCTATTTTTTGTCTTTTTGATAATAGCCATTTTAACTAGAGTGAAATGATACCACATTGTGCTTTTAATTTGCATTTTCTTGATGATTAGTGATGTTGAGCATTTAAAAAATATACTTGTTGGTCATTTGTATGTCTTCTTTTGAGAAATGTTTACTCAGATCTTTTGCCCACTTTATAATGGTTTTTTTTTTTTGGTGTTTTTATTTTGTTGTTGTTATTGAGTTATGGGATTCCTTATATATTCTAGATATTAGTCTTTTATCAAATGAATAGTTTGGATATATTTTCTCACATTCTTCAGGTTGTCTCATTGCTCTGTTGATTATATGCTTTGCTGTTGAGAAGCTTTTTAGTTTGATATAGTCCCATTTGTCTATTTTAATTTTTGTTTTCTGTACTTTTGAAGTCATAGTCATAAAATCTTTGCCTGAAGTGTTTCTGCAATGTAATCTTCTAATATTTTTATAGTTTGTAACTTAATTCATTTGTGGTTTAAGTATTTAATCCATTCTGAGTTGCTTTTTGTATATATGGAGAGATAGGCCACATAATCTAGTTCCTTTCTTCTGCATATGAATATCCAGTTTTCCCAGCATTATTTATTCAAGAGGGTCACCCTTACCCAGTATGTTCTTAGAAAGTGTCATAAATCAGTTGAGTGTAAATATGTGTATTTATTTCTAAGCTGTCTGTTCTGTTCAATTGGTCTATGTGTCTGTTTTTATGCCAGTACCATGCTGTTTTGCTTACTATTCCATTTTAGTATAATTTGAAGCCAGATAATGTGATGCCTTCAGATTTGTTCATTTGCTCAGGACTCCTTTGATTATTCAGGGTTTTATTTTTGTGTTTCCATATACATATTAGGTTATTTTTCTGTATCTGTAAATTTTGATAGGGATTGCATTGACTCTGTACATTGCTTTGGATAGTATGGACATTTTAACAATATTGATTCTTGCAAGCCATGAATGTGGATATTATGGATATCTTTCTTTTTTGGTGTTTTATTCAATTTATTTCATCAAAGTTTTATAGTTTTCTTGGGAGCTTTCACTTTTTTGGATAAGTTTATTCCTACGTATTTATTTTGTTTGTATCCATTGTAAATGGAATTACTTTATTGGTTTCTTTTTCAAATTGTTTGCTGTTGGTATATAGAGATGCTACTGATTTTCATATGTTGATTTTCTATCCTGTAGTTTTAATGAATTTGTTCATCAGTTCTAATAAGTTTTTGGTGGAGTCTTTGTTTTTTTAATATGTAAAATTATTTCATCTGCAAAGAGTAACAATTTGGCTTCCTTATTTCCAATTTGGACTTCTTTTGTTTTTTTTTTTTTTTATATTGATTGCTGTGGCTAGAATTTCTAGTACTATGTTGAAGAAAAATAGTGAAAATTGGCATCCTTGTCTTGTTCCAGTTCTTAGAGGAAAGGCTTTCAGCTTATTCCCATTCAGTATGATATTAGCCTTGGGTTTGTGATATATGGTCCCTATTATGTTAAGATATGTTCCTTCTATGTCTAATATGTTGAGTTTTTTTTTTTTTTTTTAATCATGAATGGATGTGGAATTTTAACAAACACTTTTTCGGCATCCATTGAGGTGGATACGTTTTTTGTCCTTTATTGATGTGATGTATCATTTATTGATTTGTATATGTTGAGTTAGTCTTGTATGCATAGGATAAATCTCCCCTTGATCATGGTATATTATTGTTGAGTAACGTTTGCATATATGTTTTTCAGGGATATTGGCCTGTAGGTTTTTTGTTCATTTATTATTATTATTATTTTTGTCGTGTCTTTGGTTTTGTTTGTTTGTTTTTTGTCATGTCTTTGGTTTTGGTATCAGGGTCATGCTGGCCTCTTAGAATGAGTAAGAAAAAATTTCTTTTAATTTTTAGAAGAGTTTCAAAAGAATTGGTGTTAGTTTTTATTTATAAGCTTGGTAGAATTTAGCAGTTAAAGTCACCTGGTCTTGCGATTTCCTTTGTTGGGAGAATTTGTATTACTGATACTACCTTGTTACTCGTTATTGTTCTGTTCGGGTTTTCTATTTCTTCCTAGTTCAGTCTTGATAGATTGTATATGTCCAGGAATTTATCTATTTCCTCTAGCTTTTCCAATTTGTTAATGTATAACTGTTCATAATAGCCTCTAATAATCTTTTGTATTTCTGCAATGTGGGTTGTAATTTCTCCCTTTTCATTTTGGATTTTTAAAAAATTGGGTTTCATTTTAGCTAGTGAAGTATCAATTTGTTTATTTTTTCAAAAAATCAACTTTTCATTTTATTGAGCCTGGTATTTTTTAGACTATTTTGTTTAGTTCTGCTCTCATCTTTATTATTTCTTTTCTTCTACTTTTTGAGGCTGTTTTTTTCATTGCTTTGTAGGTCCTTGAAGTGTATCATTTTGTTGTTTGTTTGAAATTATTCTACTGTTTTTCACATAGGCGTTTTTTGCTATACACTTCCTTTTAGAATTGCTTTTGATGTATCCCATAGATTTTGTATATTGTATTTCCACTTTCATTTCTTTAAAGAAACTTTCTTTCTTTCTTAATTTCTTCATTGACCTTATGCTTATTCAGGAGACTATTATTTAATTTTCCAAACAATGTATGTTTAAAGTTTCCAAAGTTCCTCTTGTTATTGATTTTTAGTTTTAATCCATTGTATTCTGAGAAGATACTTGATATGATTTTAATTTTTAAAAATTTTTCAAGACTTGTATTTTTGGCCTAATATATGGTCTGTCATAGAGAATGTTGCATGTTCTCATGAGAGGAATGTGTGTCCTTTAGCTGTAGGATGAAATGTTCTTTAAATGTTAGGTGCATTTGTTTAAAGCTCATTTAAATCCAATGTTTCTTCATTGATTCTCTCTCTAGATGATCTGTCTAATGCTGAGAGTGAAGTGCTAAAGTCCCCCAAATTATTGTATTGCAGTCTATTTCTCCCTTTTGATCTAAGAATATTTGCTTGATATATCAGAGTGCTGCAGCATTGTGTGCACATATATTTAGAATTGTTATATCCTTTTGCTAATTGATCCTGTATTTGTAATTTTTACTTTTTACAGTTTTTGACTTAGTCTCTTTTTTTCTGATGTAAGTACAGCTATTTCTGCTCATTTTTGGTTTCCGTTTCCGTGAAATATCTTTTTCCATGCCTTGACTTTTAGTCTATATGTGACTTTATAGATAAAATGAGTTTCTTGTGGCAGCATGTAGTTGGGTCGTGTTTTCTTATTATTCAGTCAGTCTGTGTCTTTTAAATGGGGGAATTTAATCCATTTGCACTAAAGGCTATTACTGATGGGTGAAGACATTCCTGTCATTTTGCTAACTGTGATCTGGTTGTTTCATACATCGTTTGTTCATTTCTTCCTCTCTTATTGTTATCTTTGTAACTTGGTGGTTTGTGTAGTGGTAATGTTTGACTCCTTTCTCGTTCTCATTTTTGTATTTGATGTAACAGTGGGATTTTATTTTTGTGTTTTTTAAATGATATTAGATATCGTTCTTTTGTTTTCAGATGTAAGACTCCCTTAAGCATATCTTGTAAAGCCAGTCCAGTGATGATAAATTCCTTCAGTTTTTTATTTTCTAGGAAAGTATTTTATTAAACTTTTTTTTGCATAAAAAGAAATTGTCATTGTTTCTAATCTCAGATTCCAAAATCGATCATCCAGCCTTATTGTCTTCCATTCATTTATATTAATGATCATAAACTGACATGCCAGAAATTTTATTTATTGTACACATTACCAGGAAATGATGCTGTTTGTATGCCATTATACTCTTAAATTTAAAGTACCTCCAAACTAAAAAAAAAATTATAGTTTTGTATAATTTTAATATACTTACTTTGTGTCTTTCATCCCTAAATGAGTGTTTCTCTAATAATATTAGATAATAAAATTTATTAAATTTTATTTTGTCTTATTTTACTATAATAATATGAGTATGTTTATTACATTTATTTAGTCTCTTTTTCTAGCCCTTGTTACGATACTCAAACAATATTTCCTTTTTCGTACTCTGTTTACCAGTTAGATTAGATTTAAAAATATTTAGATTAAATGTGAAATAAGAACCTTACTTGTAATTTCCATTTTTCTTTCTTTGGTTCACTGAAGAAATTATTTCATTATTAAGATGCCACTTCAGCATCATGTTGAAATGGAACATTTTTAATGAATTGTTAATTATAGTTGTTAAGATTGATAATATCTTTAGAAAAAGATGCCTCTGGCCAAATGTTCAGTGTTGGAAATGAGTATTACTGATGCAAATAACATAAATTACACTCAGACTGTCTCCATGAAGGAGGGATTAACAAGAGTCTCTTGTACATAGATATAACTTGCATTTATATGAAAATTAGTTTTATAGCTAATGTACTTGTCTACACTAAGAAATAGAAATAGACTCGTCAGTCTACAGTATCCATCGTGGGTGAGGTCAATTGAATGTCTTTTGGAAAAAAGTATAAAAAATAACAGTCCCCGTGGATGAAATGATCTCCTCTTTGACAAAAATAAAATGAAAGTTTCTCTGCAAGACAAGCTAAGCCAAGCCAACCTTCTACAATAATCTTGCTTAAAGAATGGAAGCAACTCATTATGATTGACTTTAGGTTTGTTTCTAAGAAAGGAGAAGTGCTCTGGTTTAGTCCAGTTACTATACTATAAACTCAAAGCTATTTGTAGCCTCTTTCTTTGTTCCTATCCTAAAATTGGAGTGCTTAAAATTTGTAAGGATGACTTAAATTTTAAAATTAAGCGTATGTAGAAATGCTTAAAGATCTAGGCAAATATCCAGTTTGGAGACTGGAATAACATTTTTGTTGGCAGTATTTTCATTCTATTAACACCTTTGGGTGGTTTAATTCCCTAGAGGCTGTCTTAATGATGTGTTTATGGAAAGACTGACAGTCCTATAACTGATATTGATGGAAAATAACACAGAAGAAACAGCCTTGTTCTATGTGGCTAAGCTCTGGTAGACAAATAATTTTTAAGTTTCAGGAAATATTAATAATTAGTAGTTATTATTGCAGATATAGAATACAGATATATATAGCTGTGCATTTTTGAAAGAGCACAATGAAAAAAAATTGAGGGTATATTATTTTCTCCTGATTAATTTGAACTCAAAGGTAACACTCTCTTTTCTCTATCAGCATTCCGCTGAATACAAAAATTGTTGAGCGAAAGTGCACAAGACCAGCATATGTAACATTTTCGTACTCAGTTGAGAAAATCATGATGCAGAGAGTCAAACAGACCTTTTCTTCTAATTTGTATCCTTTGACTTTTGTCAAATTCTTATTCCTAACAATTTCCAGGGCCCGTGGGATAAAGGCAAATTTAATATTTCTATTTGATACAGATGCTTTTAACCAGAATGTTAATTTCTGATGGAAAGAATCTACTGTATGTATACTTCAGTTCAAATATGTAGTTGAGTTTTAAGACAAAGATTCTAGAAACTTTTGTTTGGACTTAAAAATCTCCATCAGATGGAGTCAGTGAGTTACCAACTGGTATAAACACTTCATAAAATGAATTTTCTTTACACTTGTAAATAAGAATGATTAGAAGAATTTATCCAATTAGCACATTCACACAATAGCTATTTTTCTCTACTTCAAATTTAGGAAATACTTTTTTATGAATCAAAAATATGATAAAATAGGAATGAGATTATTATGAATTCTTCCATTGTCAATGTCATTGTTTACTAAAACAATTTAAGCTGAATTTTTTATCATTTGTTTTCTAATTGATTCCCCTCTGAGATCCCACTCTAGATTTTAAAGATTATATTTTATTTTTAATTTCTCATAGTGCCTAGCATAGAGCATTGAATATAGGATAACTATGATTGGGGTGAATTAATATGACAGTCATGTTCATCTAAAACTTTTGTTGCACTTTTGATAAGGGAAACATTTAGAGGAGAATGGGCTCAACTTGGATCATCATACCTGGCTATTCTACAAAATTTCCAAGACTTCTATGCATATTCTTATTTGAAATTAACAGTTGAAGGTACTCCATCCTATATTACATATTGGCTACAATATGGGAGATCACCTAGTATTTGATGTATTATTGTGTTTGGATATGTAACTGCATTCATGCTTCTGGCATATTAGGATAGGGACAAGTCCTGAGAGTAGTGTGATAACATATTAAACCACTAAAAGCCTATTTTTGTTGTTTGTTGACTTGGAAATTGCAGTTAAAATGACTTACATGCAGTTGGATAATTATCCTGTTAGTATTCTGTTTACTTGCATGTGGGTAGCATAGATCTCTTACATATTATAACAATTTTCAATGTGGAATATGAGAAGACCAAGCAGTAGTACTTTAAACAAAGATAGGACTCAATGTCTGGGCACTTACTACATTCAGTGTGGCAAATACCATGTTTTCTTTATCCTATCTGAATTTGACATATCTTCCAGGTCACTGTAAGGAGTGTTTTCATGGTACTTTCTCTCTTTGTTTTTTCTCAGTAGTTTAGGAAGTTTGGCTTAAAAATAATAAACAGACAAATCATTTAATTAATTAAAATATGGGGAAAGATACTTTTTCAATTTTAACTCCAATGATTGCTAAATCAATAACAAAGCACAGAAATTAGAGAAGAGAGTTGTTTAGATTAATGAAACCACTTCTTCTTGAAGAGGAAGAGTCCTGTAAATATGGTAATTGGTGTTTAAGGTTTTTGTTTTTGTTTTTGAAATGAATGTAACTTTTAAATATATATTTTGCTTCTTTATTTTAATACAACCACTTTGCTGGGGAGACTGAAAATTGTAATAACCCCAAAAAGAGATTTGTAAAGAAAAACTTGTCACAGACAATAGTCAGCCAGTTGAATTCTGTTCCCTTTGCACAGAATTAGTACGGTGGGAAGAACAGGGTTATATCTGTTTTGTCTTTCATATAAAAATACTTTGTTTCTTCAAGCATCATGGATCTCAATGGGATTTGGTTTTTGCATATAGGCAGATAAATTATAATGCCTACTGTACACAGCTTGCTCAGGCTTCCTCAGCCTTACAGCCAGCAATAAATGCCTTGTGGCCAGATATAAATGCAGTCCATGAACTAGAAAAATACAAACCACTTAATGGCACAAGCTTACAGATGGTGTTCAAGTTTCATTCAGTCTCTGGTATCTGAAAGTCTCGTATGACTTTCCTATTTCCTTTTGCTTCAGGACATTGAAGTGAGTGACTCAGAGACAAGATATGCATATTTATGTATGTTTTATAAGAACAACTAACCTTGAAAAAATGCACAATAACTTGGAGAGGGCTGAATTATGCTTACTTTTCAAATTCCTAATAGTCCTTTATTTTCAGAGCAGTGATTTAAAGTCCTTGTGAGTGAAGAGCTTTTGAAAGAGGCATTTATTAATATACTCAATATATTTATTTATGACCAAATATATTTTAAAAACAGTGTGTGTCCTAGATTTGGAAAATTTTGTTAGGCCTTTTTTTAGTGTCATTTTACTTGCTTTGGAAAACTTATATTCTCAGAAAGTATTTTAATTTTGACTGGAGAAATAGAAAAAGGAAATATACTAAAATATTTTTAGTATACAGATGTTTATTCAGAATTACCTTTACCAGACGTTTGATAGTATTTCTGTAAATCATACATGCAGTGATAATGGATGTTTATAATGATGAGTTTTAGTTATTGCTACATATTGAAGAGCCTCTGAATAATTAAAGAGACATTATGATTAGATTATTTTTAGTGTTAAGTGTTTAACATTTTATCTCCTTTTAGGGTACAATGCTTTATTCATAGAGATGACTTTCAAATTATCTTGTGCCTGGGAAAGCTGGGCAAGGCTGGTTAAACATCCTTTATGCATTGGTCTTCTCATGTGTCTGTCTCTTAACTCTGTCTGCAATTCATGCTTCACAATTTTGGAAAGATAATGATGCTAAAATATACTTTCATTTGTGCCACACTTACGATCCTGCCATTTACTCCTTTGTCCATCCATTCTCCCTTTTTAATTTCTTTCCTGGTTGACATCTGAAGTTTGAGATGGTGTTCAATGAATGAAAGAGGAGAGTATCTGGGGGAAAAAACCTGAGATGGAAAAGTGAAAACAAAACAATTAAAGATAAATTTTGGTTATTGGATACTCAGGACAAATTATTTACATTTTAGATAATTTGCATCATGCTACAAATTGGAGGTATTGTTTTACGATCTTGGAGATGTTTTTATTACTTAGAGTGATGACCTGGTGCTGATTTCCTTTGTTAGAAATTATGATTTAGTTTGCTGACTTGGAAACCAATGTGTAACACTTCTGCTAATATTTTCTAGAACACTTTTGTTTTGATGATCCAATTAACATGTATCTCCAATATTATTGACATTTTAATTTTTCATTATGCACAATTATATATGATATCTAGAAAATATAAGATAGCCTGAGAAATTATCCTCTGGAACTTGGCTGGGAAGGATCATTTCACTCTTAGGCCTCCATGTGGCTGTACTCCAAAGACAGTACAATATATTGTGAATAGAGATATGAATTGGACAAGACAAAATTATAAAGTTGGAGAAATTAATCATTCTCACCACCATTCACTTTCCTATATGGTGTTTCACTTTCTGTCCTCCTTGTAGCATCTTGTTATCTCAGGCAGTTTTTTGCTTTTCACCTTTACCCCACTGGGGCCTGAACTCCCAAAGAAGAAAAGTTAAACGTCATTGAATCTTACTATATGTCAACACTGCTTACATTGTAAACCATGTTTATTGCAAAATAAAGGACAGATACAGAAATTCACCCAAGTCAAATGTATGGCTTGATGAATTACTATATGGTAAACATCACCTGTGCCAAGAATAATAACTTTTTTAGTCACGTGAGAAGCCCCTTTAATTTGCCTCTTCCCAATTATAACTCCCTCCCTCCTGCCATTATCCTAGATTTTATGGTAATGACTTCTTTGTATAGTCCTTTTTCCAATTTTATTACTCAAATATAGACATTGTAGTCTACATTTAAAAAATTTTGACATGTCTTGTAAGTCTTTTAAAATGTATGTCTTTCTCTTCCATCCATTTCATTTCTCTATCATGTCTATTGAAGAACTAGAAAATTCAATAGGTGGAATTTCCCACAGTTGTGGAGTTTGAAGATGCTATCCTTGTGCAGTTCAAAATGTTTCTTTCTCATGGGTATTTCTCGCACATCCAAAACAGCAGTTGATCTGACTTAGGCTTGATCACTTTGACAAGACCATGCATAGTATTTGGGATGATTTAGATACATGATGTCTAGTTTTCTCCCTTTTTGTGACTTTAGCAGCCATTGATATTTAATGAAATTAATTGGCATTTGTAAATGATGTTTTCTAATTGTGGCATTTATTTTTAATTTATAAATTAGAATATCTTTTATAAAAAGACATTTCCCTCATCTCCTATTTGATTACGTAGAAGTGCAGTTCATGTAGGAAAAGTTGGACACATGATTTATTCTTTTCCTTTATTTACTAGTTTTTAAGATAACAACTTAGTTGCATACCACCAAAAGGAGATCATTTTTAAAAATATTATTAATTTATAAATGTAAATATCCTTAATATATTTCAATTTATTGCAGTTTGTATCATTGTTGAAGCTCACCTACTATATGATTAACTTTTATTTAATTTTTATGTGACAGGATAGTTTTGATTATCTAGCTAGGGATGTCTTCTTGAGTAACTGAGTTTTATAAAAATAAATTTTATTTTTTTTCTCTTCTATTTCCTCCTGCAGACTGTAGGTGGCTTTATTCTATTGTTATAACATGAGAAAATGGTCATTGTAAAATAAATCTGAAAATATAAAAAATCATTAAAAGGGAAAATAAAAGTAAGTTATATTCTCATCACCCAACATAATCACTATAACACTTTGGTAAATATCCTTCCAGAATTTTATACATATAGAAATAAACTTTTACTCTTTTGTTTGTTTTATTTTATTATTTATTTATTTACATTTTTAAGTTATAAATACCCAAGTTATACACATTTATAGGTACATGTGATATTTTGATACAAGCATACAATATGTAATGATCAAATCAGGATAATTGGAATATCCATCCCCTCAAGCATTAAACATTTCTTTATGTTAGGAGCATTCCAATTCCGCTCTGGTAGTTATTTTGAAATATACAATACATTATTGTTAACTATAGTAGCCCTATTGTGCTGCTATGCAGTAAATTTTATTTCTTATAACTGCATTTTGTGCCCATTAACCCTCTGCTCTTCCCCTCAATCTCCTCATCTCCCCACCTTCACAGCCTCTGGTAACCATCATTCTACTCTCTTGCCATGAGTTCAAATTTTTAGGCTCCCACATATGAATTCAATTCATCTTGTTGCAAGACAAGTACACAGGACTACTTTTTCATAGCTCTATGATATTTTATTGTGTATATGTACCACTTTTTTTTTATCCATTCACCTGTTGATGGACGCCTAGGTTGATTTTATATCCTGGCTATTATGAATAGTGCTGCAGTGAACATGGGAGTATAGATGTCTCAGTATACTGATTTCCTTTCATTTGAATATATAGCCAGCAGTGGGATTGCTCGATTGTATGATAGTTCTATTTTTTATTTCTTGAGGAACCTCCATACTGTTCTTCCTAGTAGCTGTACTAATTTACATTCCCACGAACAATGTACAATGGTTCTTCTTTCCCCACAGCCTCACCACGATTTATTGCCTGTCTTTTTGATAAAAGCCATTTTAATTGGGGTGAGATGACATACATGTTTTGTATTTCTCTGGTGATTTGTGATGTTGAGCATTTTAAAAATTAATTATTGGGCATTTGTATGTGTTCTTTCAATAAATCTCTATTCAGATCTATTACCAATTCTTAATTGGATTATTTGTTTTCTTTTCCTTTTGAGTTGTTCATCTTACATATTCTGGTTATTAATTCTTCATCAGATGAGTAGTTTGCAAACATTTTCTCCCTTTCTGTGGGTTATCTCTTGCCTTTATTGATTAGTTCCTTTGCTGTGCAGAAGACTTTTAGCTTGATATGATTCCATTTGCCTATTTTTGCCTTGGTTGCCTGTGCATTTGAGGTTCTACTCAAGAAATCTTTGCCCAGAACAATGTCCTGAAATGTTTCCCCAATATTTTCTTCTAGTAGTTTCATAGGTTAAAGTCTTAGATATAAGTCTTTAATTCATTTTGATTTTAATTTTGTATATGGTGAGAAATGAGTCCAGTGGATAATCAAAATTTCCCAGCACCACCTATTGAAGACTGTCCTTTCCCTATTGTATGTTCTTGGCACTTTTGTTGAAGATGAGTTTGCTGTAAATGCATAGATTGGTATCTGGGTTCTTCATTCTGTTTCATTGGCCTGTGTGTCTTTTTTTATGCCAGTATCATACTGTTTTGGTCATTATAGCTTTGTAGTATAATTTGAAGTCAGATAATGTGATACTTCTAGATTTTTTTCCCTCAGGATTGCTTTGGCTATTCAAAGGTTTTTTTTTTTTTTTTTTTGTAGTTCCATACAAATTTTAGGATATTATCTTCTTTCTGTAAAGAACGGCACTGGAATATTGATAGGAATTGTATTGAACCTGCAGAGATTACTTTGAATAGTAGTAATATTTTAACAATATTTATTCTTCCAATCCATAAACGTGGCGTATCTTTCAATTTGTTTGTGAACTCTTCAATTTCTTGCATGAATGTTCTATAGTTTTCATTGTTGAGATCTTTCACTTCATTGGTTAAGTTTATTTGTAAGTATTTTAATTTAATTTTTATCTATTGTAAATAGGATTACTTTCTTGGTTTCCTTTTCAGATTCTTTCCTGTTGACATACAGAAATGCTACTGATTTTTTCTGTGTTCATTTTGAATCTTTCAGCTTTACTAAGTTTATCACTTTTAATAGTTTTTTGGTGGTTTTTAGTTTTTCTAATTATAAGATTATATTATATTTTCTGCAAACGAGTAATTTCACTTCTTCATTTCCAGTTTAGATGCCTTTTATTTATGTCTTTAGCCTCATTGCTCTGGCTAGAATTTCCCATACTATGTTGAATAAAAGTGGTGAAAGAGGAAATCCTTGACTTGTTCTAGATCGTAGAGAAATAGCTTACAATTTTTCTTCATTGAGTATGACAGTAGCCATGTGTTTGCCACATATGACTCTTATTGTGTTAAGGTATGTTCCTTCTATAGGCAGTTTTTGGGTGTTTTTATCATGCAGGAATGTTGAATTTTTATCATTTTTTTTTTTTCATCTGACTGAAATGATCATGGACATGTGTGGTGGCTCACGCCTGTAATCCCAACACTTTGGGAGGGTGAGGCAGGTGGATCACTTGAGGTCAGGAGTTCATGATCAGCCTGGCCAACATAGTGAAACCCTGTCTCTACTGAAAATACAAAAAATGGCTGGGCATGGTGGCATGTGCCTGTAATCCCAGCTACTTGGTAGGCTGAGGCAGGAGTATCGCTTGAACCCAGGAGGCAGAGGTTGCAGTGAGCCGAGATTGCACCACTGCACTGCAGCCTGGGTGACAGAGCAAGACCCTGTCTTGGAAAAAAAATGAAAGAAAGAAAGAAAGAATTTCCTCCTCCTTATTTTATTTTATTTTTTTGGAATAGTTTGAGTAAGATTGGTATTCATTTTTTAAGTGTTTGATAGATTTCAACAATATAGACTTCAGGTTCTGGATTTTCTTTGCTAGGAGACTTTTTATTACTACCTCTATTTCATTACTTTTTATTAGTTTATTCGGGTTTTGGTTTTCTTCATAGTTTAATCTTCATGGCTATATGTGTCTAGGAATTTAGCTATTTCTTCGAGGTTTTCCAATTTATTGGTTTATAGTTGCTCATAATAGTCACTAATCCTCAGTTGTAATGTCTCCTTTTTCATGTCTGATATATTCATTTGGGCCTTTTCCTTTTTTCTTAATTAGTGTGGCTAACGAACGGTTTTCCAATTTTGTTTATCATTTCAAAAAAGTACTTCTTTTCATTTTGTTAACTTATGTATTTTTTTAGTCTCAGTTTTGTTTATTTTAGCTCTGATATTATTTATTTTCTTTTATTATTTTTGGGTTCGGTTTGCTCTTGCTTTTCTGGTTCTTTAAGATGCATTGTTAGGTTGTTTATTTAAAATGTTTCTACTTTTTGATGTAGGCATTTATTGCTATAAACTTGCCTCTTACTACTAATTTTCCTGCCTGCCATAGATTTTGGTATGTTGTGTTTTCATTTTCCTTTGTTTGAAGAAAATTTTAAATTTTCTTCTTAATGTCTTCATTGATCCAATGGTTGTTCGGGAACATATTATTTAATTTTTATGTGTTTTTATAGTTTCCACTGTCTCTGTTTTTATTAATTTCTGGTTTTACTTCATGTGGTGAGAAGTTATACTTGATATTATTTCATTTTTAAAAAATTTTTTTGACTTTTTTTAGCTTAATACATGGTCTGTTCTTAGGAATGTTCCATGTGCTGACCAGAAGTATGTAAATTCTGCAGATGTTGGATGAAATGTTTATAAATGTCTGTTAGGTCTACTTGGTCTATAGTGCAGATCAGATCAGGTTTTTCTGTGTGGATTTTCCATCTAGATAATTTGTCCAATGCTGAAGGTGGGTGTTGAACTTTCCAGCTGTTACTACATTGTGGTCTTTCTCTCTCTTTAGCTGTAATAATATTTGTTTTATTAATCTTGGTGTTCCATAGGCCAATGGAACAGAATACAGAACCCAGAAATAAGAACAGACACCTACAACTATCTGATCTTCAAGAAACTTGAGAAAAAAACAAGCAATGGGGAAGGGATTTTTTATGTAATAAATGGTGTTGGGATAACTGGCTAGCCATATGCAGAAGATTAAAACTGAATCCCTTCGTTACACCATATATAAAAATTAACCCAAGATGGATTAAAGACTTAAATGTGAAACCTAAAAGTTAAAAAAGCCTGGAAGACAACCTAGGCAATACCTGTGTTATCTTGAAGTTCACTGAGATTTCTCAAGACAACTATTTCAAATTCCCTCTCTGAGAGGTCACATATCTTCACCCCTCCGGGACTGGTCACTGGTGCCTTATTTAGTCCACTTGGTGTGGTCATGGTTTCCTAGGTGTTTTTGATGCTTGTTTTGTCAATGTCTGAGCATTTCCTCCTTGAAATCTTACTCTTTTTTATTTTATGTCTTTAAAAAATCTAATTATATACAATCAACATATTTCCATGTGAATAAATATAGTCTGTAATGTCACTTTTAATATGTGGATATGAATGAAGAGGTACTTAGTTTCTATTATTACACTTAAAATAATGCCACTAAATAGTTCCTGAAAATAATGCTACAATAAGGAATCCCTTTTGTATTACAAATGCAAAACATTTCCTGACCCATCCATATCTCCTTATGAATTTCAAATGGGCAGTGGAATAGAGGACATGGCATACACCATTCCCTCCACAAATGGAGGATTAATCTAGGCTTTCACAACTTTTGACTCGGCTCAAAAAGATGAGATGAATACTAGCAGGTTTCTTCCTCAACAATTTGGAACTATGGAACTAAAAAAAATGTGCTAATCACTGATAGTTGAGTTGCAAAAATCCTTAATAAAATACTGGCAAACTGAATCCAGCAGTACATGAAAAAGCTTATCCACCACAACCAAGACATATATGACCATGTGTAAGCTGGGGACTAAAAAGAAATTGAAAATCTATAGAAAGAGAAAAAATGGAGCAGACATATGAGCATCTACTATGTGCCACTTATTGTTCTAGCTTCTTGGGATACATAAGTGAATAAAGCCAAGATTTTTGCTTTCATATAGTAAGCATTCTAGAGAAGGGAGACAATAAACAACTGACATTTAAAATGAGTGAGACAGCATATTGGAGTGCTACGGAAAGAAAAGAAAGGAGAGCAGAATATGGGGACTAGGAGAACAGATTGTGAGGATAGATGATATGGTTCTTGTGAGGTGGATGGAGAAAGCTGCTGCCTTGGTTTTGACAACTTTCTAGTTAGTAGTTTAAGTTTGCATGAATTCTTCCCAGCTGTACTAATTTATATTACATTGCTTTTATGACCTTTAGGTATCCTTCAGCATGTCTCCTTTTATATTTGAAATAGTTTCAATCTGTTTCTGTTCTTTTAAAGTTTGAGAAAAATATTCTTATGCATTAATTTTTGGGCACTTATCCAATAATTCTTGTAGGATAATTACCTATTAGAGGATTACCAGATTAATGAATATGCATATTCAAATTTCTCATTTAGTTTTTAACTGAATTTGTGTTTTAATTTTGTAACTCTCATAATATTGAGATGAATAAAGATGCATGTGACATATTTCCAAGCATAAACTATATCAGATAGGGTCCAGTCATAAGACAGAAACCATGCCAGTAATTTGAGCAGGGAAAATTTTATATAAAGTATTTTTAATGAGATAAAAGTGGTTAACTATTAAGGGTAAAAGAGAACACTAAAATGTACAGAGGAAGCCTCTGTAGAGACATTCTGTGGGCTACTACTTCGAGAGATAGGGGGAAAGTACACAAGAAAGGAATTTAGAGAAAGAATCAGTAGGGCTGTGATTCAGATTTCTGAGTAGAAGGTGTGGCAGGCACTGGAAGATGCTGCTCATTACTCTAGTGATCAAGGAACTTGATGGAGACTACTTAAATTGATAACTTGAGAGCCACCACTACTGTGGTGGCCTTTGTTGGAGGGCATCTGCTGCTGAACTGCCAGGACAGTCACTAGCTCCGGGGACTTCTGCAAATCCCTTCTTTCTCTTCTAACCTGGCAGAGTCCCTCCAGGACTCTTGATTGGCTGTGCCTAACAATGAGCCAATTAGCAAAAAAGAAATGTAGTCTGTGTAGGAAAAAGAAGATGGGTTTGGATTTGCGAGAGGTAATATATTAATATATGTGCAAATGCAGTCATCATATTCTTTAAATCCATAAGCAGAGTGGCTTTTACTTAGTAGAAAATAAGGCAGAAAAGCTAAGAATCCTTACACTTTTCTCTTCACCAACTAGTGTATTTGGGTACAATCTTATTAGATATGAAGCTATTTTGAGCATGAAAAAGTTTCTAATCTTTTCAAAATTCCATCTTCAGGCCATAATTCTGGCTGCTATATGGAAAAATGATGGAACATTTTGTTTCATTATTCAGTTTTATCACCCAAGTGAAGACCAGATAGTACTTGAGTCCAGAGAGAATTTTATTGATTTGAGTTTAATACTGTGTATTAGTCTCGCTTTGAGCAGTCCTTTCTACTCGTCAGATTCCCTATATACTGCTTACAATTATTTTCCATGTATTACCTGCAAGCCTTTTCAAATGCATTTGTCTCATGGGAATTCAAAAGCTCTAGAAACATTTTTGGTATGTATTTTACTGGTTGCAATTTCAAGGAGCCACAGCACCTGGTGAGATCATCACCATTCATCTGGTATCTCTTAGAGAATGTGGTAAGTTGCTAATGAACTAGATACTTTTCTGTATTTATTTCTCTCCTTTTTTCATATTGCATCTGCTCAGCAAATTATACTAATATAAAGAAAGAAAAATACTCTACATGACTACAAGTTTTATTTACATGGAATAATCATCACTGCTGATTTTCTAACAAGCAAAAGGCATCATTTTCTATTACCACTCTATTATACAGCCTAAATTCAAACTCCCATCATGACTATTCGACTGGGCCACTAAATTGTCTCCTGTACTCTATTCTTACCTGCCTCACTTCTGTCCTTCAAACTATTTTTTTTTGGTCTGTGAAGTATTTCAAAAAGTCCTAATCTTGTTGAAAATCAGCTCTTCTCCAGAGTTAAAAGCCATAATTGCTTTGCAATGACCAAGTTCCATTGCAAGGCAGACAAGGCTACATCTCCAGCTGCTCACCCCCTTTTACTCTGTATTTCAGTTTCCTGAGCCACCAGCTGTTATGCACAACTGCATGCAGTTTCTTGCCTAGTGAGTTCTTACTCATCCTTCCAGACTCATGTCAAGGGTTGTCATGAAGATGTCCCTCAGGCTTGGGAAAAATGGTTTCATCTTTGCCACCACTGTTTTCTTACAGCACTCATTCAGACATTTCAAATATTTGAGCACCTGCTATGGGCAGAAGAGAACAGAGAGGGATGAGATAAAAGATGGGAGATTTTAGGTAGAATGACTTCTCTGAGATGACATTGAACAGGGTGTTGAATGAACTGATGAAGTGAGCCACGTGGCTCTGTGGGCAAAGAACATTTCAGACATGGGGTACAGTAAGTGCAAAGGCCCTGAGCCAGGGATATGTTTTGGCATAGAAGTAATAGCAAGGAGACATGACTGGTAGAAGAAAAGCAAACCACTGGGAGAGTGGTTGAAGATAGGCTTGATATTGAGGTGGAGTGAGGGCAGATTATTTAAGGCCTTATGAGTCATGGTGAGAATTTTGTTTTTTATTCTGAATGAGATGGGAAGAGAAATATTGTATAAAAGTATATGGGATTGAGTTCCCCTGCTTGCTTTTATAGTGGAGAGAAAATTAATCCTTTAGAATATGGGGACATGACATTTCCTAATTAAAAATCTTGTTACTTTTGCAGCCAAAACCTGAAGTTCAACAATGGGTAAAGCTGCTGTTTTGCCTTTTGTAGGTAGGAGATATATTTAAATAAAATGAAATGATGATTCTTGGAAAATTCAATTTCTTATCAAATCTCTGAAAATGAAAAAGGCTTACAATTTGTGCAACTCCTTGGAAAATAGTCTTCTAGCCTGTAGTAGTTTTTGATTATGTATTAACCCATATTGCAAATCAAACTATTGAAATGGCACATTGGATTTTTGGATCACTTTGTGTCTGAATACATGAACTATATTTGTAATTTAAATTATTTTTTAAAAATTCACAGTAAAATTTTGACAGAGGTAACAAAAATAATACAAAAGTATACAATTGTTTTCAGTATGGAAAGGACTTTTTAAGACAGATGATATCTTTATTATTTTATAGAATGAATTAACACGCAATTTGCATAACTCTTGTAACTTAATGAGAATTCTAAAAGTAATAAAAGTACAAAGGCTGTAATAAATATTGACTTTTAAGTGATTTTAAGAAATAAAACAGATATTTGAAAATCATGGACATGCTTAGAACTAAAACCACGGTCTACGTTAGAAATAGCATAAAAACCAGGGATGTGGGAAGTTTCAATAGTGCTGTAGTTTACACAATCAAAGGTGCTAAAGTTGTGACATTCTCTTTATAGTATGTGGTCCATTTCACCACCTAGTTTCTATATGCATTTCAGAAGTGCAATGCACTGTGGTACGGAATGTAATTTATCTCTGAATAACTATATTAACTCCTGTGGATGTTACATGACTAACATCTAAGCTTACCACACAAATTGATCAAAATGGTTTCAGCTACATAAAACTGTACCGAAGCGATTTGAAGTGTATTAGAATCCAATGGCAGCACAGATTTTAATCCACACTCATATTTCTGCTATCAAAAATCCTATATGTGGTGTAAGAAGGTGATGATGAAGTTGGTTTCCCTGTCTGTATGCTTAGAAGCAGTCACACCAGAGGAATAGAAAGAGGATGAACCAGAATGAAAGTCTCGCAGAAAATATTCTAAGGAAATGTCTTTCTCAAATCCTTATTATATATTATGTCTATGTTATTCAGTTTTGTATACTTGATATTTTGTCAAAAATGAAGTGTTTCTTCTCTGCTAAAGTCACGTGCCTACTCCAAACATCTCCATGTTTCCCAGAATTTCATTTGAGTTCTCAGAGATACTAAATATAGAACTAGGTAAAAAGAAAGTAGATGAAACAACAGTAGATGAATAAACCGTTCATCTGCAAGTTTAGACAAAGCCCACATAATCCAACAAATGCCATTTCACTGACAATTCTTTTCCTGCGTTCTTTGACTTATATGTTTTCTCAGAATGACAAAATAATTTAATATTATGCGAATAAGAATGATTTGTGTAATGTTACTAATATGGTTTGGATGTTTGTTCTCTCCAAGTGTTGACATGTGATTCTCATTTTTAGAGGTGGGGCCTGATGCGAGGTGATTAGATCACTGGGGCAGATTCCTCAAGAATGGTTTAGCACCATCTCCTTGGTGACCAATGAATTTTCACTCAGTTCATGTGAGATCTGGTTGTTTAAAAGAGTCTGAGACCTCCCTCTTCTCTCTCTTGCTTCTGCTGTTGCCATGTGACATGCTGGCTTCCCATGTTGGCCTTCTGCTATGACTGTAAGCTTCCTGAGGCGCTCACCTGAAGCTGAACAGACGTTGATGCCCTGTTTCTTATACAGCCTACAGAACCATGAGCCAATTAAGCCTCTTATATACTACCCAGCCTTCGGTATTTCCTTATAGTGACACAAGAATGGATGAACAGTTACATAGCCAAAGTATTTATGTAAATAACTTTTGAATAGGGTAATAAATTTGGCTGGAGAGGAGAACTGACAGAGCAAACAAATTTTGTGCTCAGTATATTCTGAAGTGGCCCAACTACCTGGTCAAGCTGCATTCAGGAATCCCAGAAGTCCCAGACCCTTACTTTACTAGCTGTCAAAATATCCTCAGGTAAATCAGGCTGCCTAAATGGTCTTGTTGTCATGTGTTCTAATCCTACTGTATCTCATCCTGGGTGTTCTGACCATGAAGTGCCTGGGAGAATTTCAGAAAGAACTTGGAAACAGAAATTACCTTGTTGGTGGGGTGATGGTGGTAGATAGGGTTTGACTGGTAATTATTCTCCTGGAGGACATATTTTTCCTATGTCTATTCAGTCTGCAGTTTCCATATTGCAGCAAGAAATACTGAGGCAAAAGATCTAGAAAAAAATGCACAAACAAGTGTTCTGACAAAGAGAAAGTAAAAGTTAAAATCTGTGGAACTCAATAATGGGAAATTATTTGAAAAGGAGATTACAGTAGTCTTGTAAGAGAACAAATAAGATGTAGCTATAGAATTTATCAAAGGCCGAATAAGAAAGGGAGAAATACAGAAAAGGAAATAGAGAAGATAGATGAACAAATGTTTCATTTATCTTTCCATTATGTAAAGCTCACTTAGTCACTTCCCACAATTCATTAATATGAAGTCATTTTCTAACAAGAATACTTGCTTTTGATACTAGAGGACCTAACATGAGAAGTGTTCAGACTTTCCCATTCTGCATTTTCTGAACGTTGACAGTTCCTCTCACATGACTTGGCCTTTTAGCAATGTTCTTGTAACCACATTTCTCCTGCTAATCAACCCGGCAGGCCTTGGAGGTTATTAACACTGGCCTACTTTCGAAGTCCTGAGTCGAAGCCCCAGGGTATCCAGTTGTGAAGGGAAACACAGACAGGAGAAATGGCACCGTTTCTGTCTTTTTACAGGGAAGAAATCATTCCTGTTAATTAAATGAAGAGTTTGAGAGGTGTTTGGAGAATTGTTTGTCGCTCTCCTGCTGAAACAGTTTTCTTTTTCTTGTCTTTGGAAGTGAAGGCTCCAGTTCAAGCTTTTCCTTTGTGAATTAGAGTTTGAACTCTTTTTCGTAGGACAAATTTAATCTTTGCAATCAAATCACTAATTATAAATAAAAACCATAGATTTCAAATGCAGATTTAAACAATCTGCCCTCTACTCTTAGTTTTAGCTTTAGGGAAGTGATTTGAGAATCAAAGTGGTGAAATACATCATAGACAGCAGCCCAACTTTTAACTGATTTTAAGCTGCCATTTGTCTGATCTCTCTCTGTTTAGTATCTGTTAGGAACACTGGGACTTGAAAATGCCATCTGAAGGCAACTAGGACTCCAGACTTTGAGCTTGAACTTCTTTAGGCTGTGTGTTGCTGTGAAGTTGATGGCTTGTTTAAAATGCATTGTCATTTTGTACATTAAGGAACTTGGAACAGCAGATGTGGGATATTGAAAAAAGTCTCTTTGCTAAAAAATGAGAAAGAGCTTGAAGTTTGGAGCCAAAGCTGGATTCACACGTCTGCCTTATCTGTTTATAATTGTGTGACCCTAAGGGTTACTTATTTTTTCAACCCTTATTATATAGATGAGAGCTTTGTACACTGTTTGTGTCACCTGAGACATTGCCAGCACCTGATAGGCAACCGATAGATGGTAGCTACTTTATTATTTAGGTGTTGGTTAACAAAATATTGGTTGTGTCACCCTGACTCTTTGATTAGAGTCTGAATTCATCTAATGTTTGTACGTAGCTCCATTCTTGATTCAGGTACTTAAGGATTCAGGCATTTGGAAGAGATGGTTTTACTTTTTCTTCAAATTATTTGCATACAAGTTTTCATAGGGAAGGCATTACATTGCATTTTGAGCACCTATTACCTCCAATATTGTCTCATTTTCCTCCCTTATATCCACTTTTTATAGTGAGAACTGCATTTTGTTGCACTTTAATGTTCTCTGTACTATTGCAGCTATTATAAGAAAGGCTACTGATTTTTCTTCATCTTCCACCCTAAAACTCAAGGCAAACATATATAACCTTTCCCCACTGCTATTTCATACAGTAGACTGATAACTTTCTCCTTTGTAGTCTCTTTCTAATGAAGTTCACCTTTACATCTAGAAACCCTAAATTAAACTCACTCTTCCCTGGCCATTGTCACCTGCATTGGTGTAAATGGTAATTGTATAAGGTCACTTAAGAGTACTTCTTTCAGCTGCTTTATAACTTGGATTCCTCAGAGACTTTTAAAGGGCCAAGTTTCCTTTAGTCTGAAGATTTAAAATTAGAACAAAAAATTCAAACAGAATTGTACTGAAGATCCTTCACGCTAAAGTCATTTGTTTCTATGTTGCAATCATGCTTCTCCTAAATATTAAACATGTAAATAATGTTGCTTGCTTTTGTAATGCTGTAAGAAACAAAATACGATTAACAAGAAAACTGATTTTAGTTCAGTAGGAGATGACAAGTTATAGCACTGGTCAAACACAGCTCACTGTCTGTTTCTATATGGCTTTATATTTAAGAATGGCTTTTCCATTTTTAAATGGTTGGAAAACATTAATAGTACAGTAATATGTCATGATACATGAAAATTATATGAAACTCAAATTGCAGTGTCATAAGTAATATTTTATTGGAACTTAGCTACTCTGACTTGTTTTCATATTGTCTGTGGTTGCTCTTGTGCTACAATAGCAAAGATGAATAGTCGTGACAGGGATCTTATGGTCTGGAAACCCTAAAATATTTACTCTCTGGCCCTTTACAGAAGGAGTTTATTCACCCCAGATTTAAAATCTTCCTTGTAGGGAATGTTGTTTACCTACTTTATGATTTATATAATATTACACTCTCCTAAGTGGCTAAGCTTCTTCCATGTTATTAAAAATTTGCCTAAGATCACAATGTTAGTGGCAGGGTTTGGGTTTCGCTTATCGTCTCACCAAGACTGACATTTTAAATTTAATTTAATAAAAATATTCAAAGAATGTTCATATTGGAAGAAAAATCTATATTTTGAAAATATACAGTAATTTTTCTATTTATTTAATAAAGATTTGTTCATATCCAGGAGATTTTCCAAATAACCTATGAGTAATTTATTGGATTTTTAAATAATATAATCGATTAGGGAATAAACAGATCCATGAAATGGCTAGTGATTAAATATAGGGTAAGTCCAAGGTTGAGCTACAGATTTTGTACACAGATCTATATTAATTTAGCGAAGGGGGAGTCTCATGAAAAGCAGTTAACTTGGGAAAGAGTTAAAGAGAAGCATTCATTCTTCTAAATTCTGTGATGTGTGATTTAAAATTTATTATAAAGATTCAACATGACATATCAAACATAAAATAAAACTGTTAGATAAACTAGAATAAGTCAGTTTTATATTTTAATTGTCTTCTGCATTGATTTCTGAATCAGTGGTATTCAGTAAGTGGTAGTTATTACTCTATGATATTTTTCAGTGGAAAATTGATGGATTGAAATTCTCTAGATATAAAAAGAATATCTGAAAAGTAAATGACTGATTTTATAATCAAATATATAAATAAGAGGTAAACGTTGATCATTTTATAATCAAGTATTTGTTGTCTTCTTTTGGCTTAAACTTAATTTGATGTGGTATAAAAAGATACTATGATTTAGCAACACTTCCAAGAATTTTTTATTAAGACAATTTCAAAAATACACAAAAATAGAGAGAAGAGCATAACAAATCCTCTATATAGCCATCACCCAGCTCCAATAATTTCTTTTTTAGGGTCAACCTTGTTTCATCTTTAAAAGCTCTCATTCAACCCTGGATTATTAAATACCTATGAATAGTGCCTGCTTATATCTCTAAAAGTTAACTACTTAAAAAAAATAGTAACACTACCATACGTAAAAATAATTTTGTTAGGATCCAAATAAAAGATGCATTTTAAATTTCTTGCTGTGTTTCTTAAATCTGTATTTTCCTTGTCCCTCTTTTCTTCTTTCATGCAATTTATTTGTTGAAGGAAACCAGGACAGAGTTTCTCATATTGTGAATCTTGCTGATTGCACTACACTGATGTCATTTAACTTGCCCCTACGACTGCTATATTTACTGTAAAGGATATTTGGAATTAGAGGGTTGCTCAAATTCAGGTTCAATTTTAGGGCAGGAATACTTTACAGGTGGTTTCATCAAAGACACATGAAAATTCTGTGTGTCTCTCTTTTTGTGACTTAAGGGCCCTGGGGATCATTGATTAGATCTATTATTTTATTATGGTGACATTATAGTTCTATAATTCCTTCTTCCTCTATGAGTTAGAAAAACTTTGGTAAGGAGAAGCTTTCCTTCATATGTTACCTCAGGTATAGTTTATACAGGAAAAACATAATGTGATTTTGTAACCTAATGTATTAGTCCGTTCTCACGCTGCTGTGAAGAAATACCCGAGACTGGGTAATTTATCATGAAAAGACGTTTAATTGACTCATAGTTCTGCATGGCTGGGGAGGCCTTAGGAAACACACTCATGGTGGAAGACACTTCTTCACAGGGCAGCAGGAGAGAGAATGAGAGGAGAGTGAAGGGGGGAAAAACCCCTTATGAAACCATCAAATCTCGTGAGAACTCACTCACTATCACAAGAACAGCATGGGGAAAACCACCCCCATGATTCAATTATCTCTACTTGGTCCCACCCTTGACAAATGGGGATTATTACAATTCAAGGTGAAATTTGGGTGGGGACACAGAGCCAAACCATATCACCCAACATTCTCTTAAAGTGCTGTATACATTTTTTTCCTTGTGCATCATCGTGACCTCACTGATTTAAACATATTTGAAGTTTAAGTCAGTTGCAGCTATTATTTTTATTGTTTCTGAAAACGTTCCTTTTTTTTTTGCCAGTGGGAATTTAGACATGAAATTTAGAACATATTTTTTGAAAGTTAATATATGTCATGAGAGTTTCCGTGTGATTTTATTTAAAATGTAATTTAAGTAGTTTTAATGTATTATCCTTATACATGCAATAAATTTTACTGTGCATATTATTTGACTAAGAATTAAAACTAAATTTGAGTTTTGTGCTACAGATGCCATTATCGTGACTCTTCTAAGGGACAGCCTTGGAAGTCCTGTGATCAGCCCACCTTGGATGAGGTTCCCTGCTTGTGTCTTCCCCTCTCATCATGTTCTTATTTGAAGTGGTTTGAACATGTTTTTGTGACCAAAAGGGCCTAAGACACACATGAGAAGACTTGGTTTCTGTTCTGACTCTGGCATTAACTACGTTACAATTTGTTGAATTGGTCTAGATCAGCATTTTCCCCAATTATATCCCTCAAAACACTAACTCTGTAGGATCCTCTTTAAAAGGGTTTCTTGCTCAAATAAATTTCAGACATATGTCCAGTAATTTTGGAGTATCACTAGGCCTATTAGCATAAAAAGGCTATCAGAATTTTACATGAAACAAATGAATTTAACTTGGTATAACTGTGTAGTTTCCTTAATCTATCCTGCCACAAAATCATTACCAGTACTATGCTGTGTCTCTAGAGTTCCAAGAAATACTTGGAAAATGCTGGGTTAGCTAATGTCTAGGTCTCTAGTTCTAACTCTGAAAGTTTGACTGCAATGACAAAATGCATCAGAAAATCAGAGTTCTTTCTTTTTTTTCATGTGAAAGCTGCTTTCCCCTCTTGTGTCTTCCTCTGCTTAATAATTGATACTGACTTTATCTCATCTTAATGGGAAATTTTTTTTCTGGCTCTCGAACTTCAGATTGGATGTGAATTTTTGTTGTAATAATTTCTAATGAGGACTAGAGAAAATTAGGGCTGGCTTTGTCAAGGCAGATGAAAGTAGATTTGTGGGAAGATAAGTGCAACTTTGGGGTATTAGATAATTAATTTAGAAGAATGAGATTTTGAAGTCATCCAAAATAGAGATTAAAATTTAAACCGGGGAGTCATAATGGAAATAGAAAATGGAAGAATGAAGTTACTCCTTATAAACTGGGAGGATTTTTACTCTTCATAACAAACATTTAGCATCACTGGGGCTTTTGGTTTATGGACCTTTTGGTTTATGGCCACTAACTGGGTCACCCTCAGTAAATCATATACCTCTGTGGGCCACAGCTCCTTTATGTGCAAAATGAGAGTGTTTCACGAAATGATTCCCATGGTCCCTTTCTGTTCTAAGTCAGTGATCCCTATGAAATGTGCTTAAAAGCCTTCTGTGTTTTGTATACTATTGGTCTGTGGAGAAACACTGTCAAAAAGCCTTTCCTTCTTAAGTTTATTTATACTCCCAAGAATCAATCTGGCTTAAAATATGAGGCTGGAATTTTCCTGAAGATATTGGTAATGTTCTCAGTGGAAATAATATAGTGTTGGGAAAGGAATTAGTGACAAGGAACTTAGAATTAAAGGGAAGATATAGTAAAACTCTAGAAATTGTTTTTTCTTTCCAGTACAGAAATGCACAAATAAATTTGAGGTGATTATTAGCATCAGAGTAATACAGAAAACATTCTGAATGTAATTAATTTTGATTATTTCAATAGATTATTGAAAGCAGAAAACAGAAATAGGCAATAGTAGTGAAAGAACGTAGACTCTGGGACAAGTAGAGCATTTGAGGTAGCTCTCTACACGGTGGAAAAGACCTTATGGTCAGGCTGGGACATCATTTCAGATTTTTATTTTCAATTCCCAGCATGTTCTTTTGCTAATCTTTTTCTTTTTAATTACATTCTCATTTTATCCAAGCCAACAGCTTCAGAATTACTGTGCTTTTTGTTTCATGCAGTCGGTTTGCAAATAGAGCATGTCTGGGTTCCTCTGTGGCAGAGAATTTTTTTAAAAAGTTAACTTTGATTCTGTGACAAAATGTCTGTAAACACAGCAAAACTTAGTCATGGTCCCACACAGAGTGGCTTTATTAAGCGATCTGATCCCGACTTCTCCCAAAGTAAAGCTTTTAAACTCCTTAAACATATTTACTAGCCTTAAGCAATCAATGGTAAATGACCTTAATGTTTACTTCTAGTGAAGAACACTTCACATCTTAAGGATACAAGAGTAGTCCAAGCATTCAACGGTTAAATAGAGCAAACAATTTTTTACTTATCACCTTGGGCCTGAAAACTATTGCATACAGCAGTCATAAGCAGTGTCCACTTTTAATATGGTATTTGCAACTCAAATGTTTTCTTCTTCAATTTTAATCTGCAATTGCAAATTCCATGTTCCCTTTTGTTTGTCATATCCTTGGGGGCTTTGCTCTGCCAAATCGTTGGCTCACCACTTTTATTTATTTAAAACTAAAATGAAGTCATGGCATTTTTTTCCTGTTGTGCATTATAATTTATAGAACTCAGTTCACTTGGGTCACTACAGGTTATAAATGAAAATGAAAACAATTTTCTGTTAAGAAATATTTCTGAAACAAAATGCAAATAACATATTGAAACAAACTATGGCTATTTTAAAAGAGCAGTGCAGTATAATTATAGGGATTGTATAATAAATTTCCTTTTTAAAAACATAGTCTTTCTGTCTGTCTCTCTGAAGGTATTCTTCTGCATTTAAATTAAAATACTTTCTCTTAGTAGCCTTTTTTCTATTTCTGCTTTTCCCAGTCATTTGGCTTCACAGGACTGTGGTGGGAGTAGGGTTCTTAGAGATATTCCTGAGGGTTTGCAAATTCATCTGTACACCAAGAATTGTTGCTAAATAATCTATACATTCATAGGCCATTATTTTAAAATGTGACATGTTTTGATTTATAATATTTAAAATTTATTTAAAATGAGGCCAGGTGCAGTGGCTCACACATGTAATCCCAGTACTTTGGGAGGCCAAGGCGGGTGGGTCACCTGAGATCAGGAGTTTGAGACCAGCCTGGCCAACATGTCTCTACTAAAAATACAAAAATTAGCTGGGCGTGGTGGCGGTTGCCTGTAATCCCAGGTACTCGGGAGGCTGAGGCAGGAGAATTGCTTGAATCTGGGAGGCGGAGGTTTCAGTGAGCCGAGATCATGCCTCTGCACTCCAGCCTGGGCAACAGAGCGAGATTCTGTCTAAATAAATAAATAAATAAATAAATAAAAATTTATTTAAAACAAATGAAATCATGGCATTTTTTTCCTGTTGTACATTTTAACAGTTTGTCAAATACCACCTGTATCAAATGAATATTCTACATGGAAATCTAACAAGGAGTTTCTCATGTTTGTAGTGAGCCACTTCTCTATGTAATTTGTTGATTAGTAGTTAGAATTAAATTGGTCATTAAAAGAATCACCATGAATTGATAGTGTGATTCTTTTAGAGAAGAGTCTCTTCATCATGAGTTTGTGAACTTCTGGAAGTTACTTGCTAAATTTTATGTGTACAAACATATATGTTTATTTTTTTTCTGAAGAGTAACTCGATAGCAGTGTTCATCCAGGTTTTAAAAGTGTCTGTGACCATAACAAGATTGGGAACTACTGTATGAAGAAACTATATGAGCCTGAAAATAGTGAGTAGACTGAATTTTCTTGGAATGATTTATATTTTTAAAAAATGTATGAAAATTCTCAAGTCTGCAAATAGGAAAAGCTTTTGTATGTTATTTTGCAGTAGAGTGCAGCATATTCCAACAATAAATTGAATACACTCTTGTAATTGCCTATAAATAAGGAAAAACTCAAACTCTTCATTCTTTCAGGGAACTATTACCAATACTAACCTGTGTTTTTATAATTAAGTCACTTTGATTCTGTCCTCTGTATTTGTAAGGAGCTATCATTTACTGGAAGGAATATTCAGATCAGAGATTGAGAGATTGGTTTTAATTTCTTTTCTGTTGCCTGCTCTTTTATCATTGGGATAAAAAATTGTGACTTATATTCTAAAAAATGGTAAATTAATTAAAATAATTTTTTAGTTGTCTGATTTTAAACAATCATGATATCCAGGCAACTCACTGATAAAAATGTTTCATTTTAAGCTAGTCACACTGGTATCAAGTAGTTACACATTTAATTTATCTTTCCTTCAATATTTGTACCTATGGAACAAATTTAAGTATACATTCCCATTTGCTTACTGGAAATGCTAAGAAAAGTATATGTTATCTGTAAACACAGAAAACTCGGAAAATTGAAATATGCTTTGTATTTCCTAGAAAATTCAGACTTTCAGTCATCAGAAAATACATAGCGCACAGACCACACATTTAATGCTTTTTCCGCTTTCTTCCCCATACTTCATTCCAGTATAAGACCTTGAATTCCACATCTATACCTCTGATCCCAGATAAGCTGGTAATGGAATTTGGGCAAAGGTGGATTGTTCTTTAGTAGCCATATAGTGGTGTTCATAATTAAATATGTACGGACACAACATTTCTTTTTCAAGATTGTGCTATGGCCAGCCAACGAATAAGAGACCTTAGGCTTTCAAATATCACAAAATTCCTCAACAATATTCTGTATTTGAGAACTCATATATTTCTTACTGACACCGGGTAATGTTATTTCAGCAATGACTTTTGACTAACGAGCTAAGATATTTTATATTTTTAAATAATTTATTAAGATCAAATTTACCGGCTGGGCGCGGTGGCTCAAGCCTGTAATCCCAGCACTTTGGGAGGCCGAGACGGGCGGATCACGAGGTCAGGAGATCGAGACCATCCTGGCTAAAACGGTGAGACCCATCTCTACTAAAAAAATACAAAAAAACTAGCTGGGCGTGGTGGCGGGCGCCTGTAGTCCCAGCTACTCGGGAGGCTGAGGCAGGAGAATGGCGTGAACCCGGGAGGCGGAGCTTGCAGTGAGCCGAGATGGCGCCACTGCACTCCAGCCTGGGCGACAGAGCAAGACTCCGTCTCAAAAAAAAAAAAAAAAAAAAAAAAAAGATCAAATTTACCTACATTGAAATGTGTACATCTTAAATGTAAAATTAAATGAGTTTTGACAAATGAACACACACAGGTAAACAACATCTCAATCCAAATATAGAACATTTCCATCTCTAGCTAAAGTTTTCTGTATACACCACGTCCACAGGCAACCACTATTCTGATTTTTATCACTATAGACTAGTTTGGATTGTACATGAACTTTCTGTAAATAAAATATAATATGTACTGTTTTGTATCTGGCTTCTTTCATATGAACTATTTAAAAAATCTGTCCTATTGTTTTCTCTAGTTTGTCTTTTTGTCCCTATTTTGGTACCACTATATATATATGTGTGTGTGTATATATATGTGTGTGTGTGTGTGTGTGTGTGTGTGTGTGTGTATGCCTGTCCTGCTAATGGACACTTGGGCTGTTTTGGCTACTAAAGATAAAGCCACTACATTTTTTTTTTTTTTTTTTAGACAGACTCTCACTCCTGTCACCCAGGCAGGAGTGCAGTGGTGTGTGATCATGGCTCATTGCAGCCTTGACCTCCTGGACTCAAGTGATCCTTCCACCTCAATTTTTATTTTTTGGAGAGACAAGGTCTTACTATGTTGCTCAGGCTGGTCTTGAACTCCTAGGCTCAAGTGATCCTTCCTCCTTGGCCTCCCAAAGTGCTGGGATTACAGGCATGAGCCACCGTGCCTGACATATAAACATTTTATAAAAATCTTTGTGTGGACATTTGTTTTCATACTTCTTGAGTAAATACCCAGGAGCAAATATGCTCACTTATAGGGTATTTGTGATGGTTAATAAAGGTGTCAACTTTATTGGATTGAAGGATGCTTAGACAGCTGATAAAATATCTTTTTCTGGGTGTGTCTGGGTGTTGCCAGAAGAGATTGACAGTTGAGTCAGTGGACTGAGAGAGGAAGACCCACCCTCCGTGTGGGTGGGCACCATCCAATCTGCTGCCAACACAGCCAGAACATGGTAGGCGGAAGAAGGTGGGATAGGCTGGCTTGCTGAGCCTTCTGACTTTCACCTTACTTCCCTGCTGGATGCTTCCATACATCCCTCCTGCCCTCGGATATCAGACTCCAGCTTCTTTGGCCTTTGGATTCTTGGACTTACACTAGTGGTTTGCCAGGGGCTTTTGGGCCTATGGCCACAGACTGAAGGCTGCAGTGTCGCTTCCCTACCTTTGAAGATTTTGGATTTGGACTGAGTCACTATTGGCTTTCTTCCTCAGCTTGCAGAGGGCCTGTCATGGGACTTCACCTTGTGATCAAGTAAGCCAATTCTCCCTAACAGACTCCCTTTCACATATACATAAATCCTATTAGTTCTGTCCCTCTGGAGAACCCTAATACAGTAGGCATATGTTTAACTTTTATTAGAAATTGCCAAGCAGTTTTCTAAAATATGAGTACCATTTTATAATTCCACCAGCAATGTTACAGGAGTTTCAGTGGCTCCATATCCTTACCAACATTTGGTGTTTTCAGCCTTTTAAAATTTAGCTATACTAGTGGGTGTGAAACAGTATTATCATTGTGGCTTTAATTTGCATTTTCCTGATGATTAAAGATGCTGAACACTTCTAAATACGTGTTTTATGTATTTTTTATTATAGCATGTTCCCAATTTTAAAAATTAGACTGTCTTTTATTAATTGGTATGATATATGTTTTCTGGATGTGTGTGTGCGTGTGTATGTTTGTGGCTTGACTTTTTCTTTTTTTTTTTTAGAAGCATGGACATTTTTAATTTTGATAAGATCTAATTTATTTTATCTTATGATTAGTGATATTTATGTACTCTCTAAGAATCATTACCTCCTCAAAGATTGTGAACATATTCTTCCATGATATCTTATAGATTTACAGTTTTAGCTTTTACCATTAGGTCTATTATCTGTCTTGAATTAATTTTTATTATAAATTGAAGTAATTTGCATTTTGGTCACTTGTCCCACCACCATTTGTTGAAAATATTCTCCTTTCCCCACTATCTCTAAATGTGATATATTTCTGGAACTCTATTCTATTTCATTGATCTATTTTTCCATCCTTATGCCAATGCCATGCTATTTTGATTACTGTAATATTGTAAGTTTTGAAATCAGGTTGTGTTAGTGCTGTAACCTTGTTTTTCTTTTAAAAATCATATTTGGCTACCTAAAGTTATTTGGGATTTCTTAAATATTTTAGATTTATCTTGTAAATTTGTATAAACTTGCTGAGTTTTGATCAGAATGGTGTTGAATCTACACAGAATTTGGGGAGAATTGACATTGTTTCAATGTCGATTCTACTTATTCCTAAACATGGTATGTTTATGTAGGTCTTCCTTAATATCTGTTAAAATATTTGTAATTTTTTATTGTAGATTTTAAAATTTTACTTTCAATTAGTCATTCTAGTATATGCAAGCACAGCTTTTTTTCTACATTGACTTCATATTCTGCAACCTTGCTAAATTTAATTATTTCTAGTATTTTTTGGTTGGTTTTATAGATAACATCTATATGATAAATTTATATACTTTTAAATTTCTGTGAATAAAGACTTAATATTTCCATTCCAATCTTTATGCCTTTTATGCTTTTTTGGTCTTTATCACACTGACTGGATTCCTGAACTTGAGGGACAAAGGATAGTATCCAGTATTTCACCAATAAATATAGTGTAAGTTACAGGTTTTCATAGATGCCCTTTATCTGAATGAGGAGCTTCTCTTCCATTCTTAATTTGTGAATTTTTATCATGAATGATCCTTGTATTTTGCCAGATGCTTTTCCCTCTTTATTCTGTCAATGTAATGAAGTGTATTATTTTCTAATTTAAATTCTACTTGGTTATGACATGTTCTTTTAAAAATATATTTCTGCATTTGATGGATATTTTTAAATTTTGCATCATATATTCATGAGGGGTATTGGTGGGGTAGGAAATCTGATTAAGAGTTTTGCTACAAAGGGAAATTTTAAAATGGGTCAATAACTCAACAATAAGTGTAAGGTGTAGTCAGTAAGATTTTTTTTTTTAAGTGTGGGAGAAATTACAAGTGATCTTAAATAGATGTTTCTCTTTTATTTATATTTATTATTTGCTCAGGTTCACTTTTTCCCAAGTCTTTAAGGTGGATTACCAAAAAAAAAAAAAAAAAAAAAAAGGAAAATAAAAATGGAAGCAATTAGTAACTTTACCTTTTTATAAGGCCTTAAAACTTATCCCTTCCTAGGAAATAGAATGGGCATCATTCTGTATTTTGGAAGAGAAACAGGCGTGGTTTCTATGTGGCTGTCCAGGTAGACAGAAGAACTCACAATGTTATGTGGATGCTAGTTTTACAACTCTGTGACATACACACCACAGAGCCTGATCCTCCATTTGTAAATTATTTTGTTACTAACATTAGAACTAGTGTATAACTTTGATGTTTATTTTGCCTGGCTGCTCCCAAAATCTGATTTTTAAGTTACTTTTCTTGTTGCAGTTAAAATAGCATAATGATGATGCTGGTCGAATTATTTTATTTATGAAATGGGTTCTGAAATGTTATCTGTCTTTACAAGTAGAAACACACTGGCATTTTCCTACTCTTATTTTCACAATTTATTCAAGGTTATGCTTATCAATTCTACTTTTACATTTTATAATCTTCATTGGCCAAAAATAACAATTTTTTAAAAAATTAAGTGTAGAAAGGTTTTGCTTCAGAGTAAATGAGCCATTTTGGCTGGTCAGCTGTTATTAACATTTGTAATCCATATTTGCTTTTTAATTTTCCTGATAGCTGAAAGGAGTTAATGAAACAATTTCCTTATGAATCAGATACCTTCTTATCAGAAAAGTAAAACTATTTTTACCCTCAATTTTCTTGGACTTTTGTCAAAAAAAGATTCACTCAGTCTCTCCACCATATATAAATTACCAAAAGTAAAGAACCATATTATTCTACTTTCTTAGATTATGAACGCCTTAAAAGAAGGCTCTTTTTTATCCTCACCACCTAGAGTAATGTTTGATATGTCGGGAGGTACTCAATGTACATTTAAACGATCAAATTTTGGGCCTTAAAATTTCTAAACAATAAGCCAGTCCTTTTCTAGAAAACTCATTTTCCAAGGTGCTTTTGATTATTGCCCCATTTTAAAATTTGCTTATTACTTGGTAGATCTACTCTTATAAAACCTATATAGGGTTTAGACCCTATATTGTTTTATCTTCAAATTAAATTTGAAATTTGAAGTACTATTTTAAGAGATTTCTAATTTCTTTAAAGGATTATAAAATATTTTGAAGAATTATAAAATGGATTATTTAATATGCTGTAACTTCTCTTAAAATATTACTTCTGCTTCTTTTAATTTCTTCTATTTTGTATTCTGTTCCAAATATGCTCTCCTCTTAATTTTGACACTTTTTTCTATGGTAGTAGCTCTTGAGAGCATCCAGATCTTTGTGGCATTTCTAATTGTGACTTCTCAGCTCTTTTGAAATTAGAGATAGTTGACTTCAGAAGCCAAAATATTGCCTAAGTCCATTTCATGCCCACACTCCCTTTTACTATATATCCACGTTCCTTTCCATGTATTTAGAGTTAGTTTCTTTTGAATGTTCTTCCTTTCCCTAAGGACTGATAAACTCCACACTTTTTTGGAGGCATAAAACAATACTGCTTCCTCCATTTTCTAGGATTTACTTATTCATTCACTTGTGACAGACTGCCATGGTTACTACTTGAGGAAACCGTCATTACAGCAACTGTTACTGCTTGAGACCATCATTTACCAGACTGAACCAAGGGACAAATGCAGAAATGAAAACTTAAGACAAAAGAAACTGTTTTAAAGGAATCGTCCAGGGGAAGAAGAGAGCTCCTTGATTCTAGTGAGCAAAGGCAGCCCCCCTTAAGCTTCCACAGCCCTTCGTATTTATTGGGTAGAAAGAGCAGGGAGGAGGAAGTAACGATTGGTCAGCGGCTCGATTGATCACAGGTTCATATTATTACTAACAAGATTCAGATGTGCCTAATCACAAGCAACAGTGCGCTTGGGTCGTGACTGCCCTCAGCATTCCTTCTGGGTGGCAGATGCAGTTTGTCAGTTTGCCAACATCCTGCTTTTATGAGAAACAGTTTGCTGTTTGCTCATATAGCCTCCAGTGGTATACTGAGTTGATCATGACCCTCATTCTCTCGACCTCCAATATCTTCCCTTTTTGTTATTGAATTAATTGAGAAAGGTAATTGCAAATGTGCAGCCTTCAATTGCCGGTTGGTGGTTTGTTCTGTCTTTGTATTCAGCTCGTACTGGGGGAACCAGGCCCACGGTTGGGATCCATGGGTCCCTCCAGTCTCTCGTTCCATGGTCATACACACCTTGAGGGCACCCACACTGTTTGTTCATTTCCTGCAAAAACACAAGCATACCCTCATCCCCACATTAGTAAATCTACCAAAACAGAAGCAAAGGTTTTTGTGGCCGTAGCCAGGAGGCATGACGTTGTGGAAGTGTTTGTTCTATAAGCTGCAACTCAGCCTCTGCCTCTTTGGTTAATTGCAGTGGGGTAAAACTTTCCATTGATAATGAGAAGCAGGTTCTTTCTGATTAACAGAAAGCACAGAGAAAACAAATAGAAGCCTATCCCTCTCGTGCAACAGCATAGTAAAACAACAATTCTTAAGCCTTAAATTTGTACTGTACAGGTGGGTCTATTAGATGCTATAGGTTGTGATAGATAAATCTCTCTCATAGTTGTACTTCCAAATCCCCGACCTCCTCGCTTCTTACATAGAGAAGGGTTCAATTTACAGGGAATAAACAACAGTTGAGCCAAATCCCTGACCTCCTCACTTCTCCTTATGTGGAGAAGGGTGTAATTTACAGGGAATAAGCAACAGTTATGCAATATATTCTCCTGGTTTTAAACCTAAAATCTTATTACATTATCACCACCTGAATTTCTTCTTCACAATCCGAATCAACTCCTGGGACTACAGTAATGCCCTGTAAGTTGACTTTTACCTAAAATTACTCCCATATATCCAGTTTTTCTACACTTATAACATTTAGCATTTCTGCAACCACAAAAGATGATACAAGCCAATTTTCATACTCCCTCTCCTGTTCACCACCCTCGATAGGTGGTGTAGGTGGGGCAAAAAATTCTCTCAAACCCTGAAATAACAAAAGATGGTATGTACCAAACTCCAAACAAAAAAGAGAAAAGAACCAAATTATTCCCCATGTTACCCTGATCAAAAACTTCCCGTTCTTTGTACCTCCAGGGCACTGACTGTTACATTTTTAGAGTGCTGACCTTATGTTGCTGCCAGCAAACTTTTAATGGGGTTTCTTGTTCATCTGGTTAGTTGTAGTTCTTTTCTGTTCCAGCAGACCTTCCTTGTTCAAGTCCCTATAGGACGCTATCTGTACCTATCTGTCTCAGCCTGTCCCTGCAAGTTTCTGCTAGTCCTTGCTGGTCTTTGCTAGTCTTTATCTATCCCTATCAGTCCCTGTCTGTCCCTATGGTCCCTGTTAGTTCCTGCAAGTCCCTGTCTTTCCCTACCTATCTCTATTTGTCTCTATCTCTATTTATCCTTACTTATCTCTATTTGTCCCTGCAGGCCTCTTCAGGTCCCTTCAGGTCTCTTCAGGTCTGTTTGTTCCTGATAGTCCCTGCTAGTCCCTGTTCAGGCATCACTTGTGGCAGACTGCCACGGTTACTACTTGAGACCGTCATTACAGCAGTTCCTACTGTTACTGCTTGAGACTGTCATTTACGAGACTGAATGAAGGGATGAACATAGAAATGAAAACTTAAGACAAAAAAACTGTTTTAAAGGAAGGATCCAGGGGAAGAAGAAGAAGAGAGCTCCCTGCTTTTAGTGAGCAAAGACAGCCGCCCTTGAGCTTCCACAGCCCTCTGTATTTATTGGGTAGAAAGAGCAGGGAGGAGGAGGTGATTGGTCAGCCACTCGGTTGATCACAGGTTCATATTATTGCTAACAAGCTTCAGATGTGCCTAATCACAAGCAACAGTGTGCTTGGGGCGTGACTGCCCTCAGCATTCCTTCTGGGTGGCAGAGGCAGTGTGTCAGTTAGCCAATATCCTGCTTTCAACATCCTGCTTTCATGAGAAACAGTTTGCTGTTTGCTCATATAGCCTCCAGTGGTATACTGAGTTGATCATAACCCTCATTCTTCGGCCTCCAACATTCACTCTATTCCTTAAAGAAGACTACATTAAAAATCTTAGTTCGTTAATATCATTGCAAGAATATTTCATAGAGAAAAAGTGATTTAAAAATGCACTGAGAAGATGAAATGGTCATGAACTGGAAATTTGCTACCTATATATCCCAATTCTTTTACAGAATCACTTGTTTATATATCAGAAACATAAGCTCATCCAACAGAGCAAAGAATGTTTCCTGTTTGACTTGGAATTCATTGGTGTATTAATTCTAGGCACTCTATGAAAGAAATGTGCAGGGTTGAAATATAAAGGCACATCCACCGACAGGAAAAAAAGTCATTGAAACCATTATTTACTTGTCTTCATTTTCTGAGTTCAACCCTTAAAAACGTCTAGTGTGGTGAACAGAACGAATGAGAGCAAATTAACTTTCATTTTCCAGCAGGGGGAGATGGGAGATGTGCGGGAGTGAATCAATCACTCCGCCACTCGCTGCACTGACAGCGTTCATCCGCGTGAGCAAACTTCTGTGTGGGCAATGCCAGTGAAATTTATTTCTCAGAGCGAGTTTACTACTTACATTCAGGGCGTCTCATCTTTCTGGCAATCAGGATAAATTGTGTCTCGGTAATAACATTGTAGCAAGCTATTCTTTACTGTGAGGAGCCTGTAATGACTGTGTCTTACATTTGCATTAATTCTGACAAGATTTACTGGTGCTTGCTGATGTGTAAATTTCAAAATGGCAAACAGCAGCAAAGGTCAACACAGCAATAATATTAATAGCTTTAGAAAAAGGTTGAGAGACTCAGAGATTCCAGATGATAGCTTGGGTGAGAGGGAAATTCAGCGGATGTTTGTTATCTTCGCAGGTCCTGTTACTCTACCCTTTCTTTTATGAGGTAATTATAGTACCCTAGCAAAGGAAGCATGAGGTAGTAAAGGTCAATAACAGGGAATGTAGTTTAATCATAGCTAATATTTTTCCAGAATAGATTTCTTATTAAAACACTTGGAAAATCTGGTGAGAAGATATAGATCCTTAAGTATTATAGTTTTTATCTACAGCACATAGTCAAAACTTTTTTGAAGGTTAAGGACAACTCAGTAACATTTACCATTCTTCTTTATAAAATATTCCTCATTAAATGAAAAAACCCAGGGTTAGAAAAGCATGTTTAAATATAAAGAAATATACTTTCCCTGATTTTTTTAGGTTTCTTGTAGGAGAATATCATTCTGGATTTTCTGTCTTGCTTGAAACATTTCCTGATGCCTCTAGAGCAAGTTAACCATTCCCCCTTCGGTATCATCTCTTACCCAGATGGCACAGAGCTTTTTGCTGCTGATGCTCTCTTTGCATTGTCCTGTAATTTTTTCATTTACTTATACTGCCGCTGTCTATACTCTATGGTCTACAGGGTAGGAATTGTGTACTTTTCATGTATCAGAGTACTTAGTTTATAATAGGTGCTTCACAGCTATTGTAGTGAAACCCATACTACCTGAAGACATCTTGGTAACTGTGTATGTTGTGGACAAACACTTCTTTGGTTCATGTATGAAAATAATGGTCAGCTTTTTTTAGTGTATGGAGCAAGAGGTTCCTGTGGGAAAGATGTTGAATAGCTGTAATGTGTAGAACATCCAGATTGCAATCACCACAATGATGTTGATCAAAATAGTCAGACATGGTTTGACTACTCTAGATATTCATCTTGAACAAAACCTGGATGAGGTCTTTAGTTTAGGCATCCTGAAGACCACAAAGCAATGGATGTAGAATAACGGAATCTACTGTGTGGGAAGAGAACTAAGTGCAGTTTGCTCTATAGTCAAACTTGAGGAGCATTATATCCAGCAAATGCTAAATGATATTGAGAGGTTTCGTGTAAAGCGTGCTAGCTTTTCTCACTAAAGATATGAAGAAAATACTAAAGTGGAAAAGGAAATTTATCCTTGTGTATGGATTCTCTTTTTATTTTGTTTCATGTCTTTTAGGCCCTGTGGTGATCTAAGCCAAGATTTTGCTTATGTTAGAATCCTTATTATGCTTTGCAGGAAAATCTCAATCTTTACCCACAGAGTCTTCATTGACTAGATTCCAAAGGAAGTTTAGTTCCACTAATGACTTGGTACAAATACTCTTGATAACTTTTCTGTTTGTGGGCCTGCACTTATTTGTCTTACATTGATCTCTGAATGCTCTGAGTTTTTCAGGCTAGATATTAAATTATCCCAGATATGGCAATTAAAGAGGCTGTTTTCTGTCTTTTTGGTAAGGAGAGTTGTTTCCCAATTGGGTTCTGAACCAAAGCAGAGTTTACATTAGGCTGAAGGGCTATGCCAGCTACTATATGACACAGTTCAATATCCTTGGCAAAAATGGCTCATTGTTTTTCTTTTGAATCATTAAACATCTGGTGAGACGTGAGCCTTGGGGATACAGACTAAGAATGAAAGAAGGCAAATGTATGTATTTATGTAGACACTTGTCTTGTAATTGCTAACATGACTAATGTCATAAGGAATGGGAGAATTATAAGGGATGGCCACCATGGAGAAGAGACTTCTCCCTCTGCAGGTGGACTGCGGTAGAGTGAATTACCACTACTAATTCTTCACCTCTCCTTATATCCATGCCCTTTACTTTGTAATTGGAAGTTATTCCACTGCTGACCAAGTGTGCTTTACCACCTTTAACTTGGAGGTTGGTCTTGTGTGTTGCTTTGGCCAATGGGATGTCAGCAGAAATGGCACAAGCAAAGACTTGAAATGAGCTTGGATGGTTGGACTTTCCCTTTTGTTTGCCATGTAAAGAGTTTCTGCTCCATAGCTGCCATCCTTTCAGCATGGGCACCAGAACGAACATACTGGGGGAATCTGAGACTGAATTATGGAGAATAGATAAGCCCAGCAGGATCCTGTAGTTTGAAGCAGGTTTGCCCAGCTGAGATCAGCTGAATTCCCTCCACATGACCAACAACCCTGTGAATGAATGAGAATAAGTGGTGACTGTTTTGTTGTTGTTGTTGTTTGTTTGTTTGTTTTCTGTGTTTTTGAGGTGGTTTCACTCTGTTGCCCAGGCTGGAGTGCAGTGGTGTGATCTTGGCTCACTGCAACCTCTGCCTCCTGGGTTGAAGCAATTCCCTGCCTCAGCAGTCCAAGTAGCTGGGATTACAGGCCACCACGCACGGCTAATTTTTGTGTCTTTAGTAGAGATGGGGTTTCACCATGTTGGCTAGGCTGGTCTTGAACTCCTGATCTCGTGAACCACTTGCCTTGGCCTCCCAAAGTGCTGGGATTACAGGTCTGATCCACTGCGCCTGGCCAGTGGTGGCTGTTTTAAGGTAATGGTTCTGAACTGGGATCAAATTTGGTGATGTCTGGAAGTATTTTTGGTTGATACAAGTTGGGGGATGGCATCTAGTGGATAGAGGCCAGAGATATTGATAAACATCCTATAATACACAAGATAACACCAAACTACAAAGAATTATTCAACCCTAAAATGTTGATAGTGCTGCTGTAAAGAAGCCCTGTTTTAAGGAAATTGCAAATTGATACCCTCACTATCTTCTACTAAATGCTCTCTGGCCCCCACAAAAAAAGAGTCATAATTGGTCAGAGGCCAAAACCATCATTGGACCAAAGTTTACTAGTGAGCAGAATTTTTATGCATTAATGCTTGACTCTAAGCTATGTTTTGTCTTGTGTTTTTATCACCAGAGTAAATAAACCTAGATAGGACCTATGTCCTTAGGGGCAAATCCAACCATCTCCCTCTTTTCTTCCCCCTTTTCTTTCTCTAGGACCTCCTTTGCATTTCTTTCTCACTCTTGTTCTTTCTTTTTGGATACTTTTGAGCTTGCCTCAAGGGCCCATGATATTAGGTTTGGTTTGATTAATCATGAGGACTTTCTGTTATTTTCTCAGCTGTAAATAAAATGGTACTTTGATTTCTGTTCTGCTACTTTTCTTAGTGCATGCGACTCCCTAGGAACTCTACAGAGAAGAAGGGTGTTTGACATGACAGAATGCAAGCAGTTCTTGGTCTCAGGAGAGATTACCATCAAGTAGCACTGAAATATCTCCCTTAGATCCTCAGCTTCACAGCTGTTAAATTATCTGGTAAAAATGTTAAATTCAATTGAAGTTCAAAGAAGGAGGTATAGAAGTCACTGGGTAAGACTTAATGAAGAAAATGGGAAACACTTAACAACTATTTGTTGAACCAATTTTGAATAGGTACTCTTGGTTTTTGAGCATTCAGCCTTTCAAATTGTAGCCACAACATCTTTCCCAGTCTTATCTTCCACAATTTTCTGTTGTTTGTTTCTTGTACTCCACATGCTAAACCAGAAGACATACCACTGTTCAAACAAGCTTGTAACGTTACACTGCTGTGGTGGTGTATGTGCCAACCTTTGTGCATCTAACTCATTTCCCTGAATCTATAGAACCCTTTGCATTTTAATGTTTATAACCTCTAATGTCAGTTTCTTTTTTTTAAATCTATGTTATATTTTCTTTCTTTGAACTTCTTAGAATTGTGTTTGTGTACCTCTTGATGTTTCCAAATTTCTGACAGATATTAATCTTTGGTATTCAGGAATGAGAAACAGGAATTCCCAGGAATACTTTTGAATTCCTGAAGCTTTAAGTTAATCTTAAAATAATTCATTATTTTTATATTATTATGATTTCTCAAAAGGTGAAATTATGTTTATTTAGGAGTATTTTACAAAGAGAATAGCCTAGAATGAACATTGAAACATTGGAAAATACCAGTCAATGTTACTGAGTAGTGTTTGAACAGTATAAAATTCGGGTCTCTTAGCAAGGTTAACAGCACTACAGAGAATCACTTGTCAAAATTGTCAAGTTAAGGATTTATTTTGCTTCCATTTCTGATAATTTCTTTAAACTTCCCTCATAGGATTTGTTTGCAATATGGTATACATATAAACATATTAATATTTATACATATAAACATGTTAATATTTATTTTATCTGTGAGAATGACTATTAGCAGTAGATATGAACATATTCATGAATATACCCTTATTATAAGGTACCATTTACAAACCACACTTACTGACAAGATCACGAATGCTTCCTTCCTACTTGCTCCTGGTTCCTGGAAATGTAGACTTTAACCTTCAGCCCAGTGTGTCAATATTTTCTATCTTGCTTTCAATTTGATATCAGTGATTCCTTTTACCAGTAATACTGCATTGTTAATTGTTAAACTTAAATTTTTGCAGAGAAATTATAATACTTCTTTAATTTTCTGATTCCTTGACAGATTTTTACTTGGGTTTGGGATTTGGCAAAACATAAAATTTCTTAAAATATGCCAGGAAGGAATTCCTGCTTGGAAATACCAGTGCCTCTCAACTTACGTATTGTCTCCTATATGAATATTCAGACTTTTACATAATACAGGCCTGCTAAATCGCTGTAGGTTTTGTGAAGAACAGCAACATGCTAGATGTAGGCCTTTAGTGAGATTAATCTAAGAACTGAGAAAAGTCAAATTGCAGGTGGTAGAAAATAAAATTAGAGTTTAATAAATTTAGGTAGAGATAAATTATAGAATGTGAATTCAGTAATTCAGATATGAAGAAACTGACCAAGAATAGGAAAAGAAGTAATAGAGTTACTAGAAGTAAATGAGTTACTAGTGACTTGAAGCTGGGAGCAGTGGCTCACACCTATATTCCAAGCATTTTGGGAAGCTGAGGCAAGAGGATCACTTAAGTCCAGGAGTTCAAGACCAGCCTGGACAACATAGTGGGACCCTATCTTCATTAAAAAAAAAAAAACAAAATAAACTGGGTATGGTGGCACATGCCTATAGCCCCAGCTACTTGGGAGGCTGAGGCAAGAGGATTACTTGAGCCCTGGAAGTCAAGGTTGCAGTAAGCCATGATTGCACCACTGCATTGCAGCCTGGGTGACAGAGGGAAGTCCTATCTAGAAAAGAAACCCCTCCTAAACAAAACCAAAAGACAGTAACAATAACAGCAACAACAACAACAACAACAAAAAAACCCCACAGTGACTTGATAAAGACAACAGGGCAGAGAAATAGCCTAAGAGATGAGCTATTAACCCTGGGGACTAATGGAATTGTGGGGTACTAGTAGAAATCAAGAATTTGAGAAAAGAATCTGACCTTTATGAAGCACTAGCTAATAAACCAGGTACTATATTACTCATTTTCATATATGATCTAATTTACAAATAGAGTAAATTCAAAAAGGAAATGTAATGTGTTTGGAAATTGTATGTGGATTTCGAGGGCATGAAACAATCAGTGGTCATGTCCAATTGGCAACTGGAAATATGGGACTGGATATAGGTGAGAGGTCAGGGTTACACAGATGTATTTTTTTCTGTTGTCAATATTGTAATTTGTAAAAGCAAAACAATTTTATTACTTATATGGAGAAAGTTTGAGTGGTCTGGATAGAAGATCAAGCCAGCCACAAAGTTCTCTTAAGCCAAAGCCTAACCCAGAGCAAGGCTTGAGCTCTCTTCAATCCTATGCAGGTTGATAGAGGTGAGGAAACCACAGAAGAAAACCTTGAAACTAGAAATTCATTCATGAGGCTTAAGAAAATAAGTCATGTACATAATATAATAGTGCAAGTTAAACCAGCAAGTGCTGATGTAGAAGCACTATCCTGAGAAATTTTTAATAGCTAAGATCATTGATGAAGGTGGCTATATTAGACAAACCAGCCTTTTATTGGAAGAAAATGCCATCTAGGACTTTCATTGCTAAAGAGAAAAAGTCCATGCCTGCTTTAAAAGGATAGATTGACTCTCTTGTTAGGGGCGAATGCAGCTGGTGACTTGAAGTTGAAGCCAATGCTCTTTCACCATTCTGAAAATTTCAGGGCCCTTAAAATTATGCTAACTCTACTGTGCTGGTACTCTATAAATGGAACAACAAAGCCTGGATAATACCACATCTGTTTATGGCATGGCTTACTGAATTCTTTCACAATATTACTGCTCATTGACAAGAGCTCTCATGGAGAGGTACAAGGAGATTAATGTTTTCAAGACCGCAAATAAAACATCCATTCTGCAGTTCATGGATCCTGGAGTCAATTCAACTTTTAAATCTTATTATTTTACATATATATATATACACACACACACACACACACACACACATATACATGTATATATATATAGAGAGAGATGGATAGATACAGATATAGATATCTGTATCTATCCATCTCTCTCTCTATATTTCTATTTTTACGACTATAGCTTCAATAGATGGTGATTCCACTGATAGTTCTGGGCTAAGTCAACTGAAAAGCTTCTGGAAAGGATTCACGTTTCTGGATGCCTTTAAGAACATAGATGTAGCTAGAAACCATCATTCTCAGCAAACTAACACAGGAACAGAAAACCAAACACCTCATGTTCTCACTCATAAGTGGGAGTTGAACAATGAGAACACAAGGATACAGGGAGGGTTACATCACACACTGGGGCCTATCGGGGGATGGGAGGCTGGGGGGAGTGATAACATTAGGAGAAATACCTAATGTAGGTGATGGGCTGATGGGTGCAACAAACCACCATGGCATGTGTATACCTATGTAACAAACCTGCACATTCTGCACATGTATCCCAGAACTTAAAGTGTGTGTGTGTCTGTGTGTGTGTATATATATATATATAAAAGAACATTTGTGATTAATGGGAGGAGGTCAAAATATCAACATTAACAGAAGTTTGGAAGGAGGTAATTCCAGCCCTCATGTATGACTTTGAGGAGTTCAAGACTTTAATGAAGGAAGTAACTGCAGATGTAGTAAAAATAGCAAAATAACTGAAATTAGAAGTGCAGTTTGAAGATGTGATGGAATTGTTTCAATGTGATGGTAAAACTTGAGTAGGTAAGGAGCTGCTTTTATGCATGAGTGAATAAAATGCTTTCCTGAGGTGGAATCTACTCCTGCTGCAGATATTGTGAACATTGTTGAAATAACAAAGAATGATCTAGACTATTGCATAAACTTAACTGATAAAGCAGCAGCATAGTTTGAGAAGATTGATTCCAATTTTGAAAGAAGCTCTACTGTGGGTAAAATGTTATCAAACATTTGTTATCAAAAATATTATCAAACATTGCATGCTACAGAGAAATATTTTGTGAAAGGAAGACTCAATTGATGTCATTGTTTTATTTTAAGAAATTGCCACAGTCACTCCAACCTTCAGCAACCACCTTCCTGATCAATCAGCACCCATCAATATTGAGGCAAGACCTTTCACCAGAAAGGCTATGGTAATTGTTAGAATTTTTAGCAATGAAGTATTTTAAAATTAAAGTATGTACCTTTTTTAGACGTAATGCCGTTGTACACAGTATAGTATAAACATAACTTTTGTAAGAACTGGGAACCCGAAATTTGTATGACTCACTTTATAGTGATAGTAGTTTTATTGCATCAGTGTGGATATGAACCTGTAATATCTCCAAGGTATTCCTGTATTCTGAATTTGACTACATACTTACCTTTACCAATAAGTTTTATACTTTCATATGTTTTCATGCTCCTAATTAGTTTCCTTTTTTTCAACCTGAGGAAATCCCTGTGACAATTCTTGTAAGGCAGGTTGAGTGGTGATTTGCTTCCTCAGCCTTTATCTGAGGAAGTCTTATCTCTTCCTAATTTTGGAGGGACAGCTTTTCTTGTTATAGTATTTCCGATTAACAGCTTTTTTCTTTCACTACGTTGAATATATTATCGCTTTCTCTTCGCCTCCAAAGTTTCTGCTGATAAATCACTGATAGCTTCATAGGAGTTTCCTTGTATATGAAGAATTTCTTTTCTCTTGCTGCTTTCAAAATTTTTCCTTTTTCTTTTTATAACTTTATTGTAATGCATCCCAGTGTAATCTTCCTTGGATTGATCCTGTCGGGGAAATTCTGAGCATCATGGATCTAGATGTTTATATTTCTCCCAAATTTGGGAAGTTTCCAGCCATCATTTCTTTAAATAAGTTTTTTGTTCTTTTCTCTCTCTCTTTTCCTTTTGCGATTTCCATAATGTGAATTATCTTTCTTGATGGTATCTCATGTATCTTGTAGGCTTCCTTCATGCTTTTCCATTCTTTTTTCTCTTTGATTAGATTTTGTCTTTTTTGAAACAAAGTCTCGCTCTGTTGCTCAGGCTGGAGTGCAGTGGCATGGTGCAATCTTGGCTCATCGCAACCTCTGCCTCCCAGGTTCAAACAATTCTTGTGCGTCAGTCTCCCAAGTAGTTGAGATGATAGGTGTGTGTCACCATGCTAGGCTATTTTCTTTGTATTTTTAGTAGAGATGGGGTTTCACCATGTTGATCAGACTGGTCTTGAACTCCTGGCCTCAAGTGACCACCTGCCTCGGCCTCTCAAAATTCTGGGATTACAGGCATGAGTCACCACACGTGTCCAATGATTGGATATATTCAAATGACCTGTCTTTGAGTTCATGGATTCTTTTGTTTGATCAACTGTGTTATTGACTCTTCATTGAATTTTTAAAATTTTATTCACTGTATTCTTGAACTCTAGAATTTCTGTTTGATTATTTTTGTGATTTCTACCTCTTTACTGAAGTCCTCATTTTGTTCATATATTAGTTTCCCAATTTTCTTGAGTTTTCTGTTTTCTCTTGTAACTCACTGGACTTCCTTAAAACAATTATTTTGATTTAGTATCAGTTATTATATATAATCAATTATTTTGATTTGGTATCAGTTACTGGAGTTTTATTAGTTTTCTTTGCTGGTGTCACATTTGCCTGATTGTTAATGTTATGTTAACTTTGTATTGATGTCTGTGGATTTGAAGGAGAAAACACCTCTTCCTGCCATGTCAGCCTATTTTGGCAGGTATACAACTTCTCCTGCAGGCTTCCTGGATTGATATGACTGACTCTGGGATTTCAGTCAAGTGGTGCTGGAATAGAGTTACATGACTGCTTACTGGTCTTTGAGCCTGTTACCAGATATCTTGTCTGACACATCAAGGTAGATGGAGTGGCTTTCCACCAAGTGCATGGGACTGCCTCCTACCAGGTAGGTAGGACTCTCTCTAGGACCATAGTCATTGTCAAACAAGACTGGAGATTGTTTGTGGGGCTACTTCTGGTTCCACAGTCAAGTCTGCGGACAGTGTCCCTGTTACTTGGGTTATAGATGAGTGTAGCTGAAGCAGAGTTTCTGAGTGGGCTCCACTGGGTCTCTGGGAAGGTCTCTGGGTGGGCAGAACTGCCTCCATGACAATGGTAGAAAGGAAGTGGAGAGGGACAGTTTCAGTGTGTTCAGTTGGGTCTAAGGTTTGCAGACCTGTTACCAGGATCATGGACAGGTATTGCTCCTTGATGGATGGGTTTCAGGACTATGACCAAAGATGGCTAGAGTTGAATTCATGGGGATATGGGACTGCTTTCAGTCTGCAATTGAGATCATGTTCAGCAAACCTGCCACTGGGATGGGGGTGTGCCTTCTCAAAGTGGCTCTCCTTGGTCTGGGACCTCACTGGTGCTTCTCCTACCTGGATCTGAAAACACCACAGAGGCACTTGTCCATGGGTGCCAGATCATTATTTGTGTGAGGGATGTGAGTTGGATACCTTCTCTGTTTCCACTTTGCTAGTGTCACTCTCCCACAGATGTATTTTTGAGGAATAAAAATAGGGCCAATGTTTGCAGCTATGAGAAATGAATATAGCCCTCCTTGAGATTATCTAAGTCTCACCACCATTTAGAACAGAACACTTAGGCATGATAAACTGAAAGGATTTGGGAAAAGTATGTCTTTCCATCATCATGATTGGCTTATGCTGGACAAATTCCAGGTTATGATTAACTACCTTCCTTCTAAGTTTGAATACAGAACCAAGTTTATTAATTATATAAGAAGCTTCAAAACTTAAGCTGTAATGAATTTGTTAGGACCTCTTGGGCTTGTGACCTACTATGCTGTAACAAAATGACTTTTAGCCTTAGTTTTCAGTGAGCAAATGACCTTTTTGTGTTTTTGAAATGTAATTAAGTTACTTTAAAAAAAAATCAATACCATGGATGATTTGTTGTTAGAATGAGGAATGTGCAACAGATATAGTTTTAGGCTTAGATATCAAGCTCCAGTGGTATTCTCTATTCTTTTGTTGATTATATTAGGAATTAAGTAATTCACTTGTGGCAGTAAAAGAAGTCAGAGGAAGAATAATGAGCTGAACTCTGACTCCAGAAAATCTCCCCACTTACATCTTTGGCTTCTGAAGTGTAACAGGCCTAGGAAAAAATAATCCTGTGAGGAAGGAACAGTGACCTTTCAATATAACTAGTAAACATGACATAAGGATGGGATTGGTCAGGCTTTGTGTTAGTATATTTGTTATCATGAACATCTTCTCCTAGAAGAACAATTAAAAAGAGATTGGAAAAGAAAACTAAGAAAGTGGTTAGAAAGTGCAAATATGAATACTTCACTTATGATCTTTTCTCTCTAAACCCATTTATTTTTCAGTTGTGTGCTTGTCTTCACTCCTTAAATTTCTTCTTTTCTTGACATGTATATTTATCGCTGTTCTTTTGCATAATAAAATACTCTGCTTGTTTGAGTTTGATGTGTCTCCTTTAAATATATGATGAATGTAGCTTCTCTCTGTGCTACATGAAGAATATATGTCTCACAAGCACAGGAATAAGACACTTAAGATGCATTAATGAAACTAGGTTTAAAAGCCATTCTTCATTTCATACCATCCAGCACTCTTCTTTTAAAAAAGAGTAAGTTTTTTATTCAAAGCCATATTTAACCAGAAGAACTTCCACCAGCTAGCCATTCTTTCACAGAGCAGAAATGCAAATTGTATGCTGCTTATAGCCTAAGTGCAACTGTCTTATTGAACATTTTAGCAGATTGTAACAATGCTATGATTATAGAGAATCTATTATGAGAAGTTTTCTAAGTTACAGGCCAAGAATTGCATTGAATTTCAGTCAAAAATGGTACACGTTGAGTTATAATTATTAATGGAGTCTTTCCACCATTTTAAAAAGGGAGAACACAACAGCTCAATGGCCATCTTTTCTTTGTTTTGCATTCCCTTAGACAGTTTAAGTGACCACGATTGAATCTCTTGTTAATTTTTGTCCAAACTTATTTTGCTACCAAATAAATGATGCCATTTTAAAATAATTTGTTCAGCTACTGTGATTTTAAGGTTTCCATTTTTGTTCACTGAACAAATTTTTAATTATCTCAGGGCAATTGAAATGCTCCACAAATCTTTGTGCAGTCAAAGTTATTTCTGTGAATAATGTACAAACTAACCTCTTGGGAGCCCATCTATATTTGAAAGGTTTACTAATGGGCTGCTTCTTCTCCTTGCACATATGCTGGTTTATAATTTACAGCAGACTTCCAGGAGCTATGTCTAATTTCACAGCCCTGCCACACATCACAGCACATAGCTCTCAGCTGCCACAAATCCCTGGATGGGAACTTTCCTTTCTCTTTTTTTGCCTACAGTTTATGGTATTTTGTTTCTATGGCTTTAGTGTTTCCAATTATTTAACTGAGCCCAAAACATGTTAAGCTTTATGTCATTAAAGAAGTAACTTCCTTCTTTGAAGATATAGGTTTACATTTTTTATAATATTTTTACTTCTCAGTTCAAGACATGGATCATTATAATTTCTTTTTATGATTAAGTGATTGGTTAAGGAGTCAAAACAAGTGGAATGTTCTGAGAATATTTTTATGACTGTTTCACCCATTGCTGTTCATTACCACTCATCATTCTGCTAGATGTCTTGCTTCTTCTGCCTTGGCGGATATTTCTTCAGAATGAATCTCTTTGGAAATAGCAGTTTTCTTTTATCTTTATGTTTCTTAGGTGTATGTTCACAATTAGATTTGTGGGATGGATAAAAGCCAAGTTAATTGCATTTTATTCTTTCAGTTCTTGATATTCATCTTCAAACGGGTTGCTATCATGTTAACTTAATGCCTCCTATGTTAGGGGTCTCTATTAAAGAGATTGGATTGTGTTATGTTATTTTTAGTTTTTACATTCGTAAGTAATTTAAAGAACTAAATTAAGACCATGTTTTTAGTGTTTTCACCCCCATTTTCTAATCAATTTTTTTCCTAAATATAGCCCATACTTGTTTAATTTTTTATCCTTTCTACTATTTTACTCATTTTTATTGTTGCACACTATTTTTTCGCTTCATTATACTTCTGGTTAGATGCAAATTGGATAGATTCGTTTTGGGTTCTGAAACTAACAAAGACTTCAGATCTCTTTCTTTCAAGAGGAAACTTTCTTCTTACAAATAGTGAGAACTTCTTTTTGCCTGTTGAATATAGAGCATATCCTGTAGTCAAGCCATTTCATTTAATAATGAATTATTTTTTCACATTGCTTTTAATTTAATTTTGCTTTTTTTGTATAATCCTAAGAGTTATGTATTTTAAAGGGAAGAAATTGTTATCTGTCTGTGGTATTTGGAAAGTTAGTTTTGGCACTGCTGCTTCAATTGATTAAAAGCTGTATTTACAAAAGAACATACCATTAAGAACAAGTTGTTTGTTGCACTAGTCATTCTTCTAAATCTTTTTATTATCTTTTGAGCTATCTCTAAACTAGCTATGGGGACAGGAGATATACTGTATAGCAACTCTTTCTACATTCTACCCAATTTTTTTGTGAACCTAAAACTGCTCTAAAAAAGTAAAGTCTATTAATTTTAAAAAAGAAAGAAAAACTAGCCAGGTGGCTGCAAAGAAGGAAGATTCCGACTACTTGGACAGAGCAGTGTGGGATTACCATGGAAATATAGCATTAAGGTCATACTAGCTGATTTACATTGGTAATACGACATTCTCTTTTTCCTATTAAACTTTTTTGTCAGGAGAAATGATTAATTATGTGACATTTCTTTTTCATTACCTTCTTTGTGATGAGAGTATGAGATTGTGAAATGCCTATTACATTTTATGAGTGATCGCTGGGTACAGTAACATTTTGATTTGGTTTTTGACTATACTGTATTGTTAGCCAATGCTCTTATTTGGTTTGACTATGCAGTGTTCTACAGAATGGTTTAAAAGAGTTAGATAATCCAAATGCAGAATACTAAGAACCTATATTTCAAAGGCAACATGAATCACACAAGGCTACTATCCAATTAAAGAAGATTGTGGTGAGATATGATAATATCATAATATGAACTATTCTCATTAAAAGACTGGTTTCAAATTGGACAAGAAGAAAACTGAAAACAATACTAGTGAAAGTAATTTACTGCATTTTTCTTAAAACATGCAGTAGTGAAACATTGAGTACTTACAGCATTTTTTAATATGAATACAAAAGGCCTACGTTGTATAAGGATCATAGTTTTGAGTTGTAGGATGTTAGTGTTAATAACTGGGCATATTAATTGTAAAAACCCTATTGTGGTGGCAGTAGCTCTGGAATGTAGAAAGAAATAAGAATATGGGAAGGATGTAATGTATTTCCTGTTCTATTGGGCAGTAGGCTGGGCCCCCTGATTCTCTTTTTTTTTTCTTTTTGCCTCAGCCTCCTGTCATGAGACATTCCATTCTTATCGATATCAATCACCATTCCCTTCTTGGGTACCACGAAAACACCTCTGTTTTCCCTGGGAGAACAACCAAATATTGAGATCTTAAAAAATCTCAGATGAAAATGTTCAACAAAAATCTCCTTGTTGATAACAAAGCTATTCACTTGGGCTCAGTGTTGTGGCAACTCAGCTGAAATTCCTAAGGTGACTCTGAAATGATTCCATTGTCTGTAGATTTCTTGGGTTTTTATTAATAGAGAATGACAATATGCTAGTTGATATACAGTGCCTGTGTACCTCCATCACATTCATAATCACCTTAAAAGCAGCAACATTATATGAATTTATCATTGTATTCCCCACAGTTTTAAGTGTGTGGTACCTTATATTTAATAGGTATTCAATAAATATTTATATAATTGAGTTGGGATCCTAATAAGAGGAAATGAGCTTACATTCCACAGCAGATAGGATTTTAATTATTATCACCATTGAGCTTACTGTGTGGTTATTAAGGGACACTAAATGGCTATTTCTAAATGTCTCTTATTTGTTCAACTACATTTGTTGAGTCCTACATGCCTGGTGTTGTGCTGGGAGCTGGGGACAGAGAGAGAGAGATCATTAAGAGCCCAGGCCCTCAAGGGGCTTCTAATAGCAGGGTATCTTTAGGGATATTTAACTGGAATAGGTGCTAGATTAGATCAGAGGTTAGATAACAGTGTTGCTGAGATCCAGATAAGTGATTTAAGTTTTTAAGTCCATTTAGCCAGACACCAATTCTCTAGGATTTCTCTCAGGCCTGTGTTGCTGGTCACACATGAGACCTGGTGATAGAATATGTGTGAATCTGTGTCAAGTCATTACTGCTATGGGGGAAATTCCTCTAAAACGTGTTACCAAAGGTGATCAGTAGCATCATCTCCTTTTACAAAGAACATTTTCACTTCTAAGACTATTTTTATTGTGTTGTTCTTCTAGTCTTTCAGTTATGTAAAATAATTCTTTAAGTTTCTACTCTTATTTAACCCAGGATGCTTGACAGAAATGTTGCTTGGTCTATGGGAACTTTGTTGTGTAATATTGCTGACTTTAGTTTTATGACAAGCTGTAGTGCTAGTAGCCCTTGTCCAAGGTCTATTAGCCTACCAAGAGGTTTTGGAAAAATTATTATTAGGAAGCTTTTCTAGGAAGGTGAATTAGAAAGAGGTATCCAACTTTTTTTTCCTATAGGCTGATTCAGCCCACTAGGGCATATGATTTGGTGGGCAGAGCTCAGTCATGGATTGGAGTTTAGCCCCACTCATACCCTCTGCCGTATCTCCAGTTTGTCTTATGTGGTGAAATGCACAACTGTAAGCGGTAGAGTTGTTAACCTTAAAAAGAGGACAGATCTTTTTTTCATAAAGATCGTCATTTAAAAAATAGTAAAATGGGCTGCAGGAAACTTTTAGAGATGATGAATATGTTTATGGCATAGATTGTAGTGATGGTTTTATGGGTATATTCTTATTTCTAAACTCACCAAGTTGCATACATTAAATACGTGCAGCTTTTTGTAGTCAATCATATCTCAGTAAAGTGGTTAACAAAAACTCTTAATCTGCTTAAGACACATCTCAGGACTCATTATGCAAGTTCTCTTACATAATGCTTTAGAGAACGTGGTGTCTTGCGAGATTAGCTTAGTGCTACTTCATGGGTTCTTTGGGATAGGTGTGAAATAAAAACAGTGGGAAAGTGAAGAACATTAAATAGTCTGAGTGTTTCTCAATGAGGAACTGGTGTGTAGTACATGTTATCGTCTTTATACTACTTGACAAAAAAAAAAAAAAAATGCTCTCCAGTTTATATTGCTTTGCTTTGTGAAGAGCCTTGTAGAATTATGTTTTTTAACTGCATCATGGTGTGCTGCAAGATTTCAATGTTAATGGCCTAGGTTTTCTTTTAAATAGAATGCATTAAAAAGATCCCTCTTATGCGTATAATGTAAGCAAGTGGCTCTGTAGTTCAGTAACACATCAGTTGTTGACCTTCACTTACTCATCTGAATGTGTACTGCATTAAAGTGCATTTTATATCATTTAATTTAAATACAATTGAAAATGACTTAAATTCTCCTCTACTTATTTGGCAGAGGAGTACAATATAAATAGTGCTGTCCTGACCATGATTCTTTCTGACCCCTCCTCCATTGCAATGTAAATTCTCCTGGAACAAGGGCCATGTTGTCTGGTTCATTCCAGTATGTCCAGATCCTCTAACAGTGTCACCATATTGAGTATATTTCCAATATATTTTTAAATAGGAATCAATATCTGTTTATTATATCACCATTAAAGTTTCATTAAATATAAAATGTGGTGATTTTTCACACCTACACTAGGACTAGATGGAACATCCTATTAAACTTAGGATGTTTTAGTGAATTTTGAATTCATTGCTCAGAAGGTTGGTGTTTTGTTTTGTTTTTTTTGTCTAGAGGGGAATTTATAGGGAGTAGATCAGTATGTACCATAAATTAAGAGAACGCTAGATATGGCTGACTAGAAATAAGAAGGTACTTTACCCAGCCATTATCTTAGCCCTCATCTCTGTGAGTGGTTCTGGTTAGAAGGTGGCTAAAGAAATGAGAGTGGAACAGTTAGTTTAGAAAAATGTGCTCTGGAACATAGTATGGCGATTCCTTAAAGACCTAAAAGCAGAACTACCATTTGACTCAGCAATCCCATTACTGGGTATATACCAAAAGGAATATAAATTGTTCTATCATAAAGGCACATACACATATATGCCCACTGCAGCACTATTCACAATAACAAAGACATGGAATTAATCTAAATGTCCATCAATTGTAGACTGAATAAAGGAAATGTGGTACATATATACCATGGAATAATATGCAGCCATAAAAAAGAACAAGGTCATGTTTTTTACAGGAACATGAATGGAGCTGGAGGCCATTATCCTTAGCAAACTAAAGCAGGAACAGAAAACCAAACACCACATGTTCTCACTTATAAGTGGAAGCTAAATAATGAGAAGACATGGACATATAGGGGGGAACAACAGACACAGGGGCATACCAGAGAGTAGAGGGTAGAGGGTGGGAGAAGGGAGAGGATCAGGAAAAATAACTAATGGGTACTAGGCTTACTACCTGGGTGATGAAATAATCTGTGTAACAAACCCCCATGACACAGGTTTACCTATATAAAAAACCTGCACGTGTATACCTGAACTTAAATGTCAAAAAAAAAAAAAAAAGGAAAATGTACTCTGAATGGAATGGATATTGATATTTTATAAACTTGGATTTACAGTAAAATTTTATTATTAAAATAATATATATTTTTGCCAATTTTTAGTATCAACAGAATAAATTTTCTGGCAAACTGATTATGTGGTTTGATTGTGGACTTACCTTTCAAAGATACAGCGAATGATATGTATATATATACACACATATGTGTGTGTGTGTATATATGTGTGTGTGTGTGTGTACAAATAACTGTATAAATTCTATTTGCCAAAAATAGCTCTGGTTTATTTTAAGAATACATGTTTTGTGAGTTCTAACATGAATTTTCTATATTTGGGCAAAATAGGAGAGGTCTTGTAGATTACCTAAAATCACATATGAATGCATATCAGATAATTATTCGAATTTTCATTTCCGTTGCTAATTAATTGGCAGATATCTGTAGCTCCACACAAGCCAACACTCTTATAAATTATTGCACTAGGTATTCAGGAAGGCAGAGCATATTAGAACAATTGTCATAGGATTATACTCTGAAGTGATATACAGTGCATGTCTTGTTGTTCCATAACAACCTAAGAATAGACAAAATAACTCGGCATTATAATTTGATCCACTTGGGACTTCAGCGTAGAGCTGATTTTACCACATGGCATAGAAGCAATAACCTATTTTGTTTTAGAGACTTGAGGAAGAGCCCTTTTTTCCTAATATCTCTCTCTCACTTAGTGATGATTATACGTTATTTCCCCCCCAGATATATTCTGTTTTACATTTGTTACCAGGGCACAATTACTAATGCCTTGTTCACTCGTGAAATTGTCCCCGTTTTGACAAAAAATTATTTGGACGCACTACTGCTAATTATTTGCCCTGAACACTAGCCTTAATCATGTATACTTTAGTGTGAATGCCATTTAGAACGTTTCCTAAAAGTAGATTTTTTAAATTAAAAAAATCAGATGAGGAGGAGGCATAGACTCTAAAAAAGGGTACATAACTGGAAGATTGGGAAAACAGAGGCCAAGTTAACTGATTTCACAGTTTTTTTCCAGAGAAATGCCTTTCAGGAATTTATACTTTAAATAGATTTACTTGATTTTATGCTTCTTATTCCCCTTCTCTTTGATGTGGAAACTAAGATGTCAGAAACAAACAAAAAACATGGAAACATTATTGGTCATTTTCCCTTAGTTACTCAATAACTGCCTATTTTGGGATCCTTTTTATTCCTCTCTCATTTTATTTTAATGTCTGTCTCCTTCTGCTTCTCTCTTTGTCTCTGGGTCTCCTATTACATTTGCCTCTTTCTAGTTCACACTTTTCCCTATGTCTGTTTCATTCTCTTTCTGTCTCTCTTTGCGTTTCTCTGTCTTATCTCCCTCTACCTCTTCTTACATTCAGTGTCATTTTTGACTTTTTGCTCTTTCTCCTAAAACAGTAAGTCCAAGACCTCAAAATATATAGCAGAATACGCTGAAATGTTTACAAAGTTTGGCTTTCAACACATGCTGATATCATTATTGGCTTTGGACAACTGTCATGTATGAGTTTTCCTGTGACCTTAATTATATTTGTTTAACAACTTTGCCTTTTGACTGGTCAACACAGGATTGTCTTGACCACGTGCTGTAGATTAAAGATTTTTAAGCTGTGGAAAGTTTAGCAGAGTAGAGCTGTAACTCTCATATCCCAAAAGGTGGTAACAGTGTAGTGTTACCACCTGGAATTTTAGTGCATAGTACAAGTCAGAATGTGCACTGCTGCCAATTTATAAATAGGGTATGTTTCATGATGATTTTTAAGATAGTATCTTGAAAATTGGAATGCTTTTTTTTCAGACAGAAAAAGAATCAAGCGTGACCAAAATAATGTAGTATAGAAAAACTAATTATGCTTATAATTGATTGCTTGGCTTAATGGTGGTATAGAGCTTAAATGCTCCTATGAGAAAATTGTCCTAAATTTTAACTGGGATAGTAGAAACGTGTCTTCCTCCTCTGGGGCTGGGATATCTCTCTGGTAGCAGGAGGATAAACAAGAACCATGAAAGATGAAGGCATAACCATTTGGATGTAGAAGTGGTTTCCAAAGTCAGATGTTCTCAATTAGGGCAATTTGAGGGTAATGAGATTCCAACTTTTGTGGCAGAAACAGTACATACTATAAAAGGTCCAAAGAGAGCCGGGCACAGTGGCTCATGCCTGTAATTTCAGCACTTTGGGAGGCAGAGGTGGGCAGATCACTTGAGGTCAGGAGTTCAGGACCAGCCTGACCAACATGGTGAAACCCCATCTCCCCTGAAGATACAAAAATTAGCTGGGCATGGTGGCACACGCCTGTAATCCTAGCACTTCGGGAGGCCGAGGCAGGTGGATTGCTTGAGCTCAGGAGTTTCAGACCAGTCTGGGGAACATGGTGAAACCCCGTCTCTACTAAAATACAAAAAATTATCTGGGCGTGACGGCATGTGCCTGTAATCCCAGCTACTTGGGAGGCTGAGGCAGGAGAATTGCTAGAATTTGAGAGGCGGAAGTTACAGTGAGCTGAGATGGCACCACTGCACTCCAGCCTGGGCAACAGAGCGAGATTTCATCTCTACAAAAAAAAAAAATTTAAAAAAATCCAAAGAGGAGGAGATTTATGAAAGGTTGAGTGGCCATAGCAGGCTGTAGAAAGGACATAAAACTTAAATTGAATATTAAAATGTTGATAGATTCTTATTTACATTTTGTATCATTTTCTTATGTATTTATAATAGTTGGTTACTTCATGGGTTAGTCTCTCCATCACCAAATGTCTTAATTGTTTGAAGTCTGCCAGTTGACTATTCCCATACTATTGCCATGTCCATGAAGCAAGTTTTCAGATGGTAGAGAGCAAATGGTAGAGAGCAAAGGTAGCAAGAGAAGAGGATCTTTAAACCATGATTTCATACTTCAGTGATATGCACCTGACTTAATTATCTGCATTAGAACCATCTGCATTTGAAGACTATCTTTCAGTTTAGAGATATATAAAGGCTAGGAAAATTTCTCTTTTATGTCTCTTATAAACTCAAGATATATTCCTACACTGTTCAATTTCATGTTAAGGTTTATATACTCAACTCTACTAAGTAAAATTGGAAAAGTGGGCATTTTCTTGAAAGCTAACAGAATGTGTTTGAAAATTCAGTTTCAAAAATCTGGGTTTCAGACCATGGTACAGTGGAAAGATCATTAGACTAGGAATTAGAAGACTCAGGAGTTGGTCTTGTTGACTCAGTTTCTTAAGTCTGTGATCTTGGTGAAGATATTGACTTCTTTGAGACTCAGTTTCTTTATCTAGCAGAAGTAGGTAATAATACAGGTCATTTATCACATAGGAGGTTGTGAGGTTCAAATAAGATAAACAGAAAATGACACTGCCTTAGAAATGACTCCATAAATCCACTTATTATTCTCTTGGCCTTGAATTACAATCTTAGGGCTTGTATGCCAAGGCTTCTAGAGTCTAATGGTATCTTAAGATACCATTTAGTCTATTCTACTGCCATGATGCAAATAAATGAGGGAATATAATATTATTTTATAAATGCAGAAATTGAGACCTAAAGAAGTTAACTGACATATACATTGTCAAATAGACTCTGAGTCCTGGAACTCTGAGGATAGTTGTGTTAGTCTATTTGTGTTATTCTGAAGGAATGCCTGAGACTGAGTAATTTATAGACAAGAGGTTTATTTGTCTCATGGTTCTGCAGGCTGTACAGGCATGGCACCAGCATCTATTCAGCTTCTGGTGAGGCCTCAGGAAGCTTACAATCGTGGCAGAAGGTGAAGAGGGAGCCAGCACATCACATGGCTAGAGAGAGAGCAACAGACAGAGGGAGGGAGTGCCAGGCTCTTTTGAAAAACATCCAGATCTCACACGCACTCAGAGTGAGAACTCACTCATTACTATTAGGACAGCACCAAACTATTGACAAAGGATACAGCCTCATGACCCAAACGCCTACCACTAGGCCCACCTCCAACATTGGAGGTACATTTCAACATGAGATTGGAGGGAACACAACATCCAAACCATATCTGTAGTGTTATTTCCATTATATTGGACTAACTTTTGCAAAACATAATGCATTTCATTAGAGAAGAATATTTTTAAAGTGTAAAATTCTTTATTGCCTTGAAAACAAAGATACATAATTTTAAATTTTTTATTTGTTTAAATTGATGTATAATAATTATTCACATCTATGTGGTACATAGTGACGTTTTGATATATATATATATAAAATGCATGATGATCAGATCAGGGTAATTTGCGTATCCTTCATCTCAAACATTTATCATTTTATTGTGTTGTGAACATTCAAAATCCTCCTTCTAGCTATTTGAAACTGTATATTATTGTTAACTATAGTCATCCTAGAGTGGAATAGAATACTACTGCTTATTCCTCCTATATAGCCCTAATTTCATATCTTTTAATTTTAATTTTGTATCTCCTTATTCCTGCTTCCCCCTACCATTCCAAGCTTCTAGTATCCTCTGTTTTACTTTGTACTTCTATGAGATCAACTATTTTTGGCTTCCACATATGGATGAGAATATATGATGTTTAACTTTCTATTCCTGGCTTATTTCACTTAACATATGTCCTCCAGTTCCATTCATTCATCCTATTGACAGGATTTCATTTTTTTTTATGGCTGAATAATATTTCATTGTGTATATGCATCATATTTTCTTTATTCTTTCATCTTTTGTTGGACACCTAGGTTGATTTCATATTTTGGTTACTGTGAATAGTGCTGCAATAAACATGGGTGTGCAGATATCTCTTGGATATAGTGATTTCCTTTCCTTTGGATACATGCTCTGTAGCAAGATTGCTGGATCACATGGTAGTTCTATCTGTAGTTTTTTGAGGCATCTCCATACTTTTCTCCATTGTGATTGTGCTAGCTTATGTTCCACTCAACTTTGTATGAGTTTCTTTTTCTCTACATCCTTGCTAGCATTTGTTATTTTTTGTCTTTTTGATAATAACCTTCCTAAATGGGGTGAGATACCTCATTATGGTTTTGATTTGCATTTCTCTGATGATTAGTAATATTGAGATGTTGAGCAATTTTTTCTTATACCTGTTGGCCAAGTGTTTGTCTCCTTTTTGAGAAATGTCTATTCAGATCATTTGCTCATTTTAAAATAACTGATTTTTTTCCTTTTGCTGTTGAGATGTTTGAGTTTCCTGTATATTCTAGACATTAGACATCCAACATTCCCTGTTGGATGAATAGTTTGCAAATATTTTCTGTCATTCTGGAGGTTGTCTTTTCACTCTGTTGATTGTTTTCTGTGCTATGCAGAAGCTTTTTCTTTAAAGAAGAGATATGGAATATCTATAATAGCTACCACTTTCAGAGTGTGAGTTTAGAACTTAGGGAACAGAACACCCATAATTGTACTTCTTAGAAGAGTACACGTTTAGTTTAAAATATTATTAGAATGCAGAAGAGTTTGTATTTGGCACTTTCTACTTGAATGACTAAGATCACTATACATTGCATAGGTTACTCATCAGTGCCAAATTTGTGAGAATCAGAGCTGGAATGAGTATCTTGTAAATAAATAGAAGAGTATTTACAATGTTTGCTAATTAAAACAATTGATATTATTTAAGTAAAAAGGAGGCTAGACCATTATTGAGCATCTTACCAAGTGATAAAGAAAAATCAATGAAGCTCAGCCTCAGATTGCTGAGGGCTATAAATTGGGAAAAATTACACTTATCCAACATTTGCCTTACTTTATCCCTATGGATTGAGGAAGCTATTAGTGAGTTGTGCATGCAGGGGATCAACAAACTACACTATATATTACTCTCCTGATGAGTTACCACTCTAGCAATATCAAAGCAAATTACAAAATAATGAGCAAAATAAAAATAAGGTCAGTAAACAACTAGCAGAATTTTTTTTTATGTCTCTGGTCTAAGAGAGGATTTATCAACTGTAGTTTAGCACTAATTGCTACAAAATGACAAACAGAATTTTTCAGTCTTACTTGGCTATTTTCTTTCCACTCACAGCATTCATTGTGGTCAAAAGCTTTTTGCGGTAGGCTGTGAACCTTGATTTATAGCTATTTGAATAGTACAGAAGCTTGAGAAAATTGTCTGCAGTGATATCATTTAATTAGCTCATTACTATGCTTGATATGAGGTGGTACAAATATGGTTCTTTATAGTAAAGTCTCAAGTAAACAAATACAAGTTTAGCTATTTACTAATATTTTTCCAGTCAGAGGAAATGAGTAATAAATCTTGAGTGCTTGGGCTTTCTCAGTTGTCTTCTGGTACTTCTGTTCAAACAGAAAATACATGAAAAGAACTTTATACTGTTGATCAGTTACTTCTGGTTTTAAATAAACTCAGACTAGTTGGACAGCAGAATAACACAACAATTGTATGGTAATATAGTGAGACGGCCCCAACTTTCCTTAGTCTTTCAGGGCTCTACATTCCCCAAATTTCTCACTTATCCTATTTAACCTAAACTCTGGGTTATTATATATAGTGACCCATTTTATGCTTATTATGGTTCTTTGATGTCTATAATAAGATGACAACTGTGTAAGTTAGAAAAAAGAACGTGGCTGATGTGATCACAAAAATATATTACAGATCTCTGAACTAAGAAATAAAATGAAAGAACTCTGGTCAACTCCTCCATGCATTTAAAAAGTAGGCCCTGTGTTCAGAGGACATTTCTAATTTCCTGAAAGTTTAGAGGTTCAATTTTTGGTGCAGGAAATTTGTAAAGAAAAGTCAAGTAATCAAAATACATGAATCTTTTCCTCAATTTTTATTGACTAAAGGTATTTAAAAATGGTGACTTGAGAACTCTTTTGGGAAAGTAGTCAAAGAAAATATGTATAGTAGAATAACACATTGAAAGTAATTGGGTTTACGTGAAGTATAGGAAACTTATAGAGGGAATGCTTTGAATAAAATTTAAAATATAAATAGATAAATAATCAGTTTATAAAATTAATACATTCATTATTGAAAATTGGAAAAAATTCTTAACACCAACTATTATTTGCTTTTAAAATTATTTTTCTATATATGTGTTTTAATAAAATGAGATTGTTCTGTTTATGTTTTTTGATAACATGTCATTAGTTAAAAACATACTATGAATAGTGTCTAAAATAATCTTTTACAATTAAATTTTTAATGAGTTTGTATTATTTCATTAAATGGAATGAAATAATTTGTTAACTAATTCTTACTGGTGTTGTTTTAGGTTATTGGCCATATTTTTAGTGTCATAGGTTGAATATTCTGTATATATTTGTATGTATCAATGTATGTATGTATGAATATATATATGCATATACGTGTGTGTATTTGTATGTGTGTATATATATAAATGTATGAATGTATATATATGTGTGTGTGTGTGTGTGTGTAAATATGTTGGATCAATAGACATGCCCTTTAAAATTTTTGTTGCATATTACCTAATTGGTAATTAGGTAATTACCAATTATGTAATCTGTATCACTTTGTATTTCCATAAGAAATATGAGAGAGTGCCTGTTTACCTGCATCCTTGACAACAGTGGGTATTATCGTTAGTAAAGTAAAACTAAAATAGAGATCAGGCTTGAAAAATTCCTACGCAAACAAAATCAAAGGCCTTAAGAATTGCCTTAATCTTGCTAAAATTACAAACTTAAGTGAATCTTTAGGTGATAACTACAAATATAAGCAAAACTTAACTTGGGTCATTTGCAATAAATGCTTACGTTAGGCAGAAATAAAACTTAACCCTAGCCAATTATAAGCAGCCAACTGTTAACAACAGACTATGACATTTGCAAAGGAAAAAGAGAGAGCTTTCTTTTCTATCAAAATACAATCTGAAGATTGGGGAAGCACAGTCATTGGTACAAATCAAAATGTGCTCTCCGAAGGAGGAAGGAAAACTCTGGTTTAAATATGAAAAGTTTTCCCCTGGTTCTCAATCAGGTCCATTTATGCACATGAAGGATTCAAAATTGTTTAGTTCTGATTGGTCAAAATAGTTGAGCCCTGATTGGGTGGATTCCAAGCCCCAAACCAGTAGTCTCTATCAGATATTTATTTCATATGTTAGCTGGAGTGGTAAGATGTGGGTTGGGGGTGGGGTTACTACTGAGTTTATCTTGACACCAAAAATGGTAACTGGTTTGGTTTGATTGTAGAAAGGAAGGTCCTGTGACATTTTCACAACATGTTTCTGAGAACACAGGATACATGACTGCTCTTTTACTCAGGCTACTTGATTCTATATAACCTTTAGCACTTCAGTAAGCCATAGGAAGTCCATTTTGTCTGTCAGCCAGTGGACCTTAACAGCACTAACATATGATTATATGACTAGGGACTTTCCAACAAGGTACCTATAAAGGGGCAATTTTGTAATTGCAAACCAATTAAATAATTTCTTTATTTTGCTTCTGCATTTTCCCAATAAATACTTATATCAGACATTTTGTCACTGGAGCGTTAAACCTTTTTCCATCTGGCATTTCCCAATTCATGAATGTTTCTCATTCAAATAAACTCTTTAAAATGTTATTATGCTTCAGATTTTTCTTTTAATCATTTAAATAAATCTTTAGCAATTTCCTAGGTAAAAGCTGTACTTTTTTGTTTTAATTTTAATTCCTTCAGTTACTTGTTTGTTTTAGAGACAGGATCTCGCTCTGATGCCCAGGCTGGAATGCTGCGGTACCATCACAGCTCACTGCAGCCCTAAACTCCTGGGCTCAAGCTATCTTCCTTACCTTAGCCTCCTGAGTAGCTAGGGCTACAGGCACATGCCACCATGTCTAGATAATTTTTTAACTTTTCATAGAGGCAAGGTCTCACTGTGTTGCCCAGGCTCGTTTTGATCTCCTGGGCTTAAATGATCCTCCTGCTTTAGGTCTCCCAAAGAACGGTGATTACACGTGTAAGCTGCCATGCCCCACCCTACTAGTAAGGTTTTGACTATTTTTCTTTCTTGAATTGTTGACTTACAGCTATTGCTTGTTTTTATTATTCGTAGGTTATTTTTTTCTCTATTTAGTTCACTTGGCGTCACATAGAAGTTAAAATGTTTCTTCTCTCATATGTCACTTATATTGACTGTTTGTCATATTCTTTGTGACTTATTGATGTGTTTAATTTTTACTAAGTCAAGTATCTATTTGATGATATCTGCTTTCTGTGGCACACTGTGAAAGGTGTTTTCCACCCTGAGATCTATTAAATACTTTCTTCTAGAAGTTTTATTCTTTTACATGTAAATAATAAAATATTTAAGAAAGCATTTTCTGTTGTCATGTATGCATCTAATTTTATTTTTTTCAATCTTTAGCCAGTTATTTTTTAAACCATTTGCTGATCATATCCTCTTTCCTCACAGATTTGAAATGTTCTCTATATTAGATACTAAATTCCTATGGGCATTAGAGTCACTTTTAGGATCTTAATTCTGTTTCTTTGCTTTTTCATGCATTCTTGTACTAGCGCGAGAATAATTGTTGGGCTTTAAAGTACATCTTAACATCTAGTTCTACAAGTTCCACTACCTTCCATTTACACGTGTGTTCTTGTCTATTCTCGATTACCCTTCCAGATGAAGAGTAATTTTGAATTATTGTTTCAAGTTATAAAACAATTTCCAATGGGATTTTCTTAAAGTTTGTTAACTACTTGTGAGAATTATGTAATATAATGGTTTCAAATGTTATCTCGACCCAGTTTGAGGCCTTGGCTAGAAAGTAGTCACTTTTTTTCTTAAATATTTGATTTTGTTCACACTTCAATCATGTCCCCAAACTCTGGGCCACTATGCATCAACCCAAATTGCCCCATGGCCAGGTACCAGGCAACAAGGGCCAGTGCCTAGTCTTCACAGCTCACTGAAATTATTCACACCAGCCAATCTTAAGCCTGCTTGCCCTGCCTCCCAGTTTCATTCCTGCAGAAACCACAGTGAAGGCACATGCCCTCAGTTGCCCGATCTCCCTCTGCCTCATGACTGACAGCGGTGCTTCCCCTGAGTGGCCTTGTGTGTCCTTCTGTTTTCTCCCCAGTGAACTGTGAATTGTGAGTATACAAAACTGTAAAACTCCGATTTCTCTTTCTTGATCTGTTCTGTTCTCACCATACCTCAATGAATGTAACATGGAGGTATAACAAATTGATATAATATTTGCTTTTCTCAACCAGAAAAAATATAGTAGTTTAAAAATAGTATTATCAACATGTAAATATTTAGATAAATCTGAGTATACATTTTAAGAATACAAAAGGTAAAATAAGGTAAACAACACATAGGCAATCTTTAAGGTAAATAACTTACAGGTTGCCTATATGTTGACAACTCTCTAGTTTGTGTCCTGACCTCTTCTCTAAGTGTCAGGTTTATATTTTGAGCTGTTTACTTGACCTCTGAACTCAGGTATATAATGGTTATTTTACACTTAACATACCCCAAACTGAATTCTTTGTTTTCTTTAAATTTTCTCTGTAGTTTTCTCACTTTTAGTTGACACCATCCCATACACAAATTTTCTAGAGCTAAACACTTGAGTCAGTCTTTATTTCTGTCTTCTGTCATTCCCACATCCAATCTATCCATTAATCCTGTTAACTGTCTCTTCAGAAGTAAATGCAACCTCCACCTCCCAGGTGCAAGCAATTCTCTGCCTCAGCCTCCCAAGTAGCTGGGATTACAGGCGCCTGGCACGATGCCTAGCTAATTTTTACATTTTTAGTAGAAATGGAGTTTCACCATCTTGGCCAGGCTGGTCTTGAACTCCTGACCTCGTGATCCACTTGCCTCAGCCTCCCAAAGTGCTGGAATTACAGACATGAGCCACCACGCCCAGCCAAAAATAACATTCTTAATTTAGAATATTCCCTTCAATTTTAAGGATAGTATTCATCAATTTCTGAAAAAGTTGTATTGGCCATATGTATTATCTAACTCTGATTTAGAATAAGTTAGATTGTAGTTTATATAGTGTGAGAATACTTTTCCTGATAATGATTTATATAATATGTTTATTATATTAGTCCATTTTCACACTGCTATAAAGTTACTACCTGAGATTGGGTAATTTATAAAGAGAAGAGGTTTAATTGATTCACAATTCTGCATAACTGGGGAGGTCTCAGGAGACTTACAGTCATGTCAGAAGGCAAATGAGAAGCAAGCACCTTTTTCACAAGGTGGCAGGAGAGAGACAGAGAGTACAGGAGCAACTGCCACAGGCTTTTAAACCATGAGATCTTGTGAGAACTCCCTCACTATCATAAGAACAGCATGGGGGAACCTCCCCCATGATCCAATCACCTCCCACCGGGTCCCTCTTTGACACAGGGGGATTACAATTTGGGAGGAGATTTGAGTGGTGACACAGAACCAATCCATATCAGTTACAGTTCAGCTTAATAACTGTCATAATAAAAAGGCACAATTTGATTTTCTAATTGACCACTGCGGGTATATTCTCTCCAAGTATAGTCCTTTGTCAGTTAAGTGTTTATAAGTGTCAAAGCCTCTCCTGCAAAATGGAATGAATAGCTCTGTCCTGTCATATGTTACTAAAAGATAAAAGAAACAAAAGCCTAGATAGAGCACTGTGCAATCATCGGAGTGGGAGGAAACATTTATTATCTGTTTCCAATGAACCAAGCATTGTCCTAAAGCAATATACAATATATCCTTTGCATAAAGTTAATCTCACAGCAACCTGATGATGCCAACAGCATTATTTTATGATTTTTTACCCATTTTACAAATGACATCTATAACGCTTAGAGAGGTTAAACAACATGTCCAAGGTCATACAACTAGTAAGTGGCAGAGCTAGGATTTTAAACTTAGGAATTCCAACCGTAGATTCTCACGTGTCTTGTCTCCTAGTCCTCTGTGTAGTTTAGTTTTGAATATTTTGTGTGTGACAAAACTTTACCATGAATTTCCTTGAAACATAGAGATAGGTACAACTTTGTGAGAGTGTGTGAAGGAGAGTACAAAGGTCTGGGAAGTGTACTGCATGGCTGAGTGTGGGAACATCAATATTCTCCTAACCCAAGTCTATGCATCTCACAACAGAAGACCTTCTATCAGCCATGATTAGCATCTCATTAACTTAGTATTTATACCATGGTTTCCCCTCCGTTTGTCACATATTTTAAATCTTCCCAAACCTATCTTAAAATTGAACAAACTCAGCCGGGAGCCATGGCTCATGCCTGTAATCCCAACATTTTGGGAAGCCGAGGCGGGCAGATCACCTGAGGTGAGGAGTTTGAGACCAGCCTGGCCAATATGGTGAAACCCCATCTTTACTAAAATACAAAAAAATTAGCTGGACATAGTGGCCGGTGCCTGTAATCTCAGCTACTCGGGAGGCTGAGGCAGGAGAATTGCTTGAATCCAGGAGGTGAAGGTTGCAGTGAGTCAAGATCGTGCCATTGCACTCCAGCCTGGGCTATAAGAGTGAAACTTCGTCTTAAAAAAAAAAAAAAGGAATAAACTCTAAAGTATGAGATACACAGGCAGAGTAAATAAATATCAGAATATAATGACTGTTCTGAAATGTATCTGAAGTATATCAAGCAGCTTTGCAATGTTAAAGAAAAAACAAAGTAAGTTTGAAACAAGGTACTTATAAAAGTGCCTAAAAGGATAGAAAGGTAACAACTGACTCTGCTATAAATGAAATATTAATTTTGTTATTTATTTTTCACTTTACATGTCTTTGTTGGTTAATAATTGTGGGCCATTATTCTCTATTAAAAAAACAAAGACTGCCTTTCTATTCTTAAAACAACATTTATCTGAGATGGGTATATGCTTTCTGGATGAAAAAAGTATTTTCAGAATAAATTTCAAATTTAATGTGTTAAATAGTTGTTTACCACCAGAGTAATCCTAGGTAACAAACTCCCACAAAACTTCAGTTCATACGACAAGCTTTTATACGACAAGCTTTTATTGCTTTCATGGAATAGGACTGGCTAGTTAGGCAGCTTTGCTGGTCTTGGTTGGGCTTGTGTACTGAGGGTCAGCTTTCTAAGGCTGATCTAACCTGGCCTGGCTGAGACAACAGATGGAACTCAGGCCTTACTTGTGAGTTTCTCATCTCTCTGTAGACTAATTGAGGCATATTTTGTGACTATGGCAGAGGCAAAAAAGTACAAACAAGTGCTTCTTCAAACCTTGTTTTTATATTGTCTTCTAGAATCTCATTTGTCAAAGGAAGTCATGTGGTCAAGCTAAGAACCAAGGGTTGGGGAAATATACCGTTTGAAAGAGGGAGGTAAAAAGTCACATGACAAAGACTGTGAATGCAGGGAGGGGTGAAGAATTGGGGCTATTAATGTAATCAATGGTCAGATGGCAATATTTTAAAATTATTTCTAGTCATCTCAATCAGATAAGTTAATATAATTAAAACCCATCATTAATAATATTGGCTTTAGTAGAAACAATCATATTCTTTCTTTTTCATTAATTTTAGGGTAGCTTTAATATCTGGTTGTACAGGCATCCTCTTATAATTCTTTTTCAAGATTTTCTTGGCTATTCTCACCTACATTTTTTATTCTTACAGAACTTTAGGATCATTTTGAGAGGTTTAATTTCCCATGGGTTTTGACTAGATTTGCACTAACATTTATAAACTATATTGAATCATTCAATTCACGAACATGTTACATCTCTCCGTTTATTCAGATCTTCTTTTATATACCTCCATAAAATTTAGTAGTTCTCTTTCCAAAAGTCCTGCACATTTCCTAGTAGCTTTATGCCTAAGTCATCTGTATTGCTGGTATTGTAGTAGATGTAATCATTTTTAATTTTTTTCTTTTACTTAATTATGCAGCAATACATGAATACAAGTCATTACAAAACATTAAAGAAGAGTAAAAACAAACACTCTTGTCATTAATCCTACAAACTCTCACTCCTCCCACCAAAGGGGACATCTCCAAAGAGTTGGGCTCATGTCCATCAATACAATTTTACATGCTCCTTAAATATTGCTGAGTTTTTGGCTTTGTTATGTTTTCCATTAACAAGATTGTACTATGGATTTTCTTTATAACTTTTCATACAGCAGTGTTGTCTTAGAAAAGTTTACAGGTCTGTAGATATGACCATACCTATAGTTGCATATTATGCTATCATAAGAGTTTGACAACATTTAATACATTTCCCTACTAATGGACATTGAAGTCACTTCAGGCTTTTCACAATGAAAGCACTATTTTACCAAACATACATATACATATGTTTATGTACATATTTATGCTAGTATTTTTGTAGGCAAGATTTATGAAGATGAGAGTTCTAGGTTAATATATGAGCATTTTAAGAAATGGAAAGCTACTATCAAATTGACCTGAAAAAAAGGACTTACTGCCTTGTGCCAACATTCTGAAAAAGTCAATTTTCCCACACCCTATTTTATTATGAATATGGATCTCTTGTCTGTTTTATATGCATCCCATGCTGTCATTTTCTATTATTATTATTATTATTATTATTATTATTATTATTATACTTTGAGTTCTGGGATACATGTACAGAACATGCAGGTTTGTTACGTAGGTATACACATGCCATGGTGGTTTGCTGCACCCAGCAACCTGTCATCTACATTAGGTATTTCTCTTAATGGTATCCCTTCCCTAACCCCCCAATCCCTGACAGGCTCTGGTGTGTGATTTTCCCCTCCCTGTGACCATGTGTTCTCATTGTTCAGCTCCCACTTATGAGTGAGAATATACGGTGTTTGGTTTTCTGTTCCTGTGTTAGTTTGCTGAGAATGATGGTTTCCAGCTTCATCCATGTCCCTGCAAAGGACATGAACTCATCCTTTTTTATGGCTACATAGTATTCCATGGTATGTATGTGCCACATTTTCTTTATCCAGTCTATCATTGATGGGCATTTGGGTTGGTTCAAGCCTTTGCTATTGTGAATAGTGTTGCAATAAACATACATGTGCATGTGTCTTTATACTAGAATGATTTATATTCCTTTGGGTATATACCCAGTAATGGGATTACTGGGTCAAATGGTATTTCTGGTTTTGTATCCTTGCGGAATCACCACAGTGTCTTCCACAATGGTTGAAATAATTTACACTCCCATCAACAGTGTAAAGGCATTCTTATTTCTCTGCATCCTCTCCAGCATCTATTGTTTCCTGACTTTTTAATGATCACCATTCTAACTGGTGCGAGATGGTATCTCATTGTGGTTTTGATTTGCATTACTCTAATGACCAGTGATGATAAGCTTTTTTTCATATGTTTGTTGGCCACGTAAATGTCTTCTTTTGAGAAGTGTCTATTCATGTCCTTCACCCACTTTTTTATGGAGTTGTTTGTTTTTTTCTTGTAAATTTGTTTAAGTTCCTTGTAGATTCTGTATGCACCATTCCTCACAGCAGAGTCCCTCACGGCTTCCCTGATCTCTTGTGCTTCCTGGGTGCCGCAACGCCCCACCCTGCTTTGGCTCAGCCTCTGTGGGCTGCACCCACTATCTAACCAGTCCCAATTAGATGAACTGGGTACCTCAGTTGGAAGTGCAGAAATCACCCATTTTCTGCTTTGATCTTGCTGGGAGCTGCAGATCAGCGCTCTTCCTATTCAGCCATCTTGCCAGCCCCCAATTGTATTCTATCTTCTTATGCATGCATATGTACTGAAGGATTTTTTTTTTTTTTTTTTTTTTTTTGACACAGAGTTTCACTCTTGTCACTCAAATTGGAGTGCAATGGGATGGTCTCGGCTTACTGCAACCTCCACACCCCAGGTTCAAGTGATTCTCCTGCCTTAGCCTCCCAAGTAGCTGGGACTACAGGCATATGCTACCACACCCAGCTAATTTTTTTTTTCTTAGAGTTTCTCTCTGTTGCCAGGCTGGAGTCCAGTGGCACAATCTTGTCTCACTGCAACCTCCAACTCCCTGGTTCAAGCGATTCTCCTGCCTCAGTCTCCTGAGTAGCTGGGATTAGAGAATGAAATAGAAAAAGAAAAGAAGATAATTATTATAGTTTATTAAAAATTGCTGTCTAGAGTTAAGACTGAAATGGGTACAGAGTAACCACCCCAAAGTTGAAGTTAAGAAAGAATATTAACTACCTCCCTGTGAAACATTATCCATATCTACCCATGCACATATTTTTTAAGTTCTGTAAATTCCTGTTTTTCCTGCTGAACAGTTGCAAGATCACAAGGCAGGCAAGCAAACTCTGCAAAACATGTTTTTCCTAAGATGTATGACATGTCACAAGATGAATAACAGCTTTTGTTCTTGCTTCTGTAAACCTGCTTCTTGCTTCACACTTTTCCCGCCTCAAGATGCATAAAAGGCCCTTGCCTTCTTTGTTCGGGCCTCAGACTTTCTGGATGCAAGTCCTCTGAGCTCATGTACACCTTAATAAATCCTCCTGAACCCCTATCAGTCTCTCTGGTTCCTTGACTTCCCACTACAGGCATGAACCACCACGCCCAGCTAATTTTTTGTATTTTTAGTAGAGACTGGGTTTCACCATGTTGGCCAGGCTGATCTGGAACTCCTGACCTCAGATGATCTGCCCACCTCAGCTAAAGGCTTTCTAGTAGGCATAAAGAATGTCTTTTGTAATGAAAATGAATCCTTATAATGTTATTGCAAGTGCACTTTTAATTTTACCAGATATATAAACTAAATGATTACTGAAAACCATTCAGGATTCTGATGGTATGTGGAAAGAATAGCCATCCGTAAGTTGTATCTTTAACTGATATGCTCTCTATAGAAAATATTACTTCAGTATGGGTATTTCTACGAAACACCATGGAAATTATGTGACTACACAGGGGAAAACATCAGATGCTTTGTAATACTTGTAAGACTCACAAAGCCATACCACAGAGTGGTACAGATTACAGATGAGGAAATTGAGGATCAGAGAATAGACTGATCAAGCATAGAGTGGGAGACTGAATTTTGTTTCCAGATCTGTCTGGATGGAATAAAATCTGTTCTTGTTCCACTGCAACACATTGCTTGATACATGTTGTATATGATAGATTTGTGTCAGAATAAAATAACTTGTATGTGTTGCTATGTTTACTGAAAAATAAAAGCATCTTTAATTCCAAATATTTCAAAATATAGTACTATTTTTGAACAGATTTATAAAGTATAATACACATACAACAGAATGTATTCATTTTAAGTTCTATGAGTTTTGATAAATGTATATAATATTGCAGCTCCACCATGTTCAAGATTTAGAACACTGTTATCACTCCAGAATGTTTTCTCATGTCTCCTTGCAGTTACTCTTCATTTCCACCTCTAACCTCAGGGTCATTGATCTACTTGTTGTCACTATAGTTTTCCTTTTCTAGAACTTCACATAGCATCATAAATTATGTAGTTTTTATGTCAGCACTTTTTAAATATTCGGCAAAGTTGTGTGAGTGTGCATCATCAGTCTACTCCTTTTAATTGGCCAGTAGTTTTTTATTGTGTGGATATTACCACGTTTTGTTTATCATTATCTGTTGATGGACATTTGGGTTGTTTCCAGTTTGGGGCTGTTACGATAAGGTTGTTATAAATATTTACAGTCAAGCGTTTGTCAGAACAAATGTTTTAATGTCTCTTGGGATGATACCTAGGAATGCAATTTCTGGGTCATACATTAAGCATATAATTAACTTTATAAGAAATTACTGGATAGGTATGGTAGTTCACATCTGTAATCCCAGCTCTTTGGGAGTCCGAGGCAGTCAGATCACGAGGTCAGGAGATCAAGACCATCCTGGCTAACATGGTGAAACCCCGTCTCTAGTAAAAATACAAAAAATTAGCCAGGTGAGGTGGCGGGTGCCTGTAATCCCAGCTACTTGGGAGGCTGAGGCAGGAGAAATGCTTGAACCTGGGAGGTGGAGGTTGCAGTGAGCTGGGATGGCACCATTGCATTCCAGCCTGGGCAACAGAGGAGACTCTGTGTCAAAAAAAAAAAAAAAAAAAAGAAATTACTAATGTGACTCTACAAATTTTCATTTCCATAAGCAATTTATGAGAGCTTTTATTGCTTCATGTTATGGGTTGTGTTGTGTTTCCTAAAAAATTGTAGGTTGAATCCCAACCCCCAGAATGTGACTGTTTTTGGAAATAGAGTTGTTACAGATGTAATTAGTTAAGATGAAATTATTAGGATGGGCCTATATTCAGTTTGACTAAGGTCCATATAAAAAGGGGAGGTTTGACACATAAACATACATGTGGAGAAAATACAAGACAATTATTCTTTGACACAGAGAGATACCTTACTCAATGAGTTAGAGAACCAACACTGCCAACATCTTAATCTCAGACTTCTAGTCTCCAAAATTATGAGACAATACATTTCTGTTGTTTAAGCTACTCAGTTTGTGGTACACTGTTATGACAGCTCCAGCAAATGAACACAGCCCAGATTCTCATCAACACGTGGTATGGCACAGTTTTCAACATTTTAGTCGTTCCAGTATGTGCATAGTGATACCTCCTTGTAGTTTTCATTTGTATTGCCCTAATGACCAATGATGTTGAGAATCTTATGCTTGTTGACTTTTTGTACATCTTCTTTTGCCCCTTTTTAATTGGGTTGTTTGTCTTATTTTTGACTTTTAAGAGTTTTTCTTTCATTCTGGATACAAGCTTTTTTCTTACATATAGTTTGCAAATATTTTCTTCCAATCTATGACTTGTCCTTTCATTTTCAAAAGAGTGTCTTTGGAGGGCATATATTTTTAATTTTGATTAAGTCAAATATACCTTTTGTCTTTCATGTTTTCTAGTTTTTGTGTCTTATCCAATAAATTTTTGCTTAACATAAGATCACAAAGATTTCTTACCTTTTCTTCTGGAAGTTTTATAGTTTAGCTCTTATATTTAGATCTAGCATCCACATTATATTTTTTGGTATGTATTACTATCTGAGGTAAGAGTTAAAGTTTTTTCCCATAGATATATCCAATTGTTCCAGTACCAATATTCCAATATTCCAGTATTCCTTATGCTTTTCTACATCAGAGTTAAGAATTTGTTTTCTCTAAAGGGCCAAATGGTAACTACTTTAGACTTTACAGGCCACTGGTTTCTGTTACAATTACTCAGGCCTACAATTGTAGCATAAAAGCAGTCATAAAGAGTATATAAGTGAGTGTTCTACATATATAATCATGTTATCTGTGGATAGAGGGTTGTATTATTCCTGTATATGCCTTTTTCTCCTCTGTCTTACTGCACTAGTTAGGACTTTCTGTATCATGTTAAAAAGAAATATTGAAAGTGGACATCCTTCTATACATAATCCAATTACAGTTTTAGAGATGTTGTTTTTCATCATCTTGTTTTTCCTCTATATATTTTGATTTGGATAATTTGTATATTTCTGTATTCAAAACACTGATTCATTTTTTGCTTTCTCTAATCTGCTATCAGCTCATGTTTTAATTTTATCATTGTATTTTCCAGCTCAAATATTTTTGTTCTTCCGTATAGTTTTAATTTCTCTATTGAGACTGCTCATTTGTTTATCTACTATTAGCATGTTTAAATTATTGGAATACATTTCCTTTTAATTGTAGAACATAGTTTTGTTAGCTGCTTTCAATTCCTTATTTTGTAAATCCAACATTTGAACTCATGTGGGTCACGCTTTCTTGTCTTAGAATGTCTAATAGGTTTTGGTTGTAAAATGGACATTGTAGCAATTCTGGATTGTTAGTTTTCAGGATTGTTGGCCTTTTATTTTAGGAGGAAAGTAACTTGGTAGGGGTGTGTGTGTGTGTGTGTGTGTGTGTGTGTGTAGTAATAGTTTTAAAGGCACAGAAAATTATCTTGTTCTCTCAGCCTTCCAATTTTCAATGAAGTATCAAGTAAGCATATGTAATTTAATCAGGGATGTGAGTTTTATCTTAGTTCTTCTATTATTCTCTCATGTCCAGAATCTTGCAAGTTACTACCTTTAGACTTTTATAAGCAACAAAGCCACAAGCTTCTCATTTTTCCTGATGAGAGAGGAGATAAAAAGCAAATGGATTCCTATCAATGAAGATGCATATTAAAAAATATTTTCCAGAGATTCTACTCATTTATTTTAGTTACAGCCCCTGGGCAACCCTATTTGCAAGGGATACTGGGAAATGTAATTCTCTGCCTCCCTCGGTAAAATGTAGTTTCTGTTAGGAAGAAAGAAGAAAGAATAAATACTGTGGTAGTCTGTGCCATGAGAGATGGTTGTCATAAAGGTCAAAGCTGTACTCTTATATACATTCAAGCATAACTTGTGTATGTGGAATACTTACCAAACATCACCAAACACCATTTTCACAAAATTGGCAATTCATCTAGTGGTCTTATACTTTTTGTTTTTGGCTCCCTTAATATCTTCCTTATTTAATTCTAGGTGCTGTGAAATAAATTTTCTGTGGTCTTGCCCCAAGAAGGTCAAAGCCTTTTCACTTTCCTTTTTTACTTTTTATTTTTTTTGAGACAGAGTCTCACTCTGTTGCCCAAGCTGGAGTGCAATGGCGTGATTTTGGCTCATTGCAATCTCCACCTCCTGGGTTCAAGCAATTCTCCTGCCTCAGCCTCCTGAGTAGCTGGGATTGCAGACACACGCCACCACACCCAGCTAATTTTGTATTTTAGTAGAGACGGGATTTCACCATGTTGGTCAGGCTGGTCTCAAACTCCTGACCTCATGATCTGCCTGCCTCAGCCTCCCAAAGTGCTGAGATTATAGGCGTGAGCCACTGCTTCCAGCCTGCCTTTTCACTTTCTAGTGTGATATTGGTCAGCAGGCTTCTGTCTTGTCTCACAGTGTCTTCCAAAAAATTGTTTTCCAGAAGGGTGTGTCATACATCTGGGACAACTAGCAGGATCAAGATATAATATATGAGTTTGTTTGGTGTCTCTGGAGTTAGTGGGAATGTTAACAGGAAAAGAATCAAGATAGTTGGAATTTCTCTTAGGTATAAAGTTTACATAGAGATCTCTTCAAACAATATTTGAGTTAGCTCTTTGAGTTCCACTTAAAATGTCATCTCCTCTGTAAAGTGAACTTAAACTTCCAGGCAGCGTTAATAGGTCTTTGCTCAAACCTATATTACTGCTCTTTTCATATTTCTTTGTAATGATCTGTTTATATATTTTTGTGCTCTCTGGATTTTGTCCTTAGCTAACTGGCATCTTGATTGGCAAGTACAGTGCCTAGATCATAATAAACAAATAAAGATTCATTGAATGAAGGAAGAAGATTTGGGCTTCAAAATCATTTCATCTGACAACTCTTCCCTTTACTTCCTCCCACCCTTCTTCCTTCCTTTTCTTTTTACCTTCCTTTTTTCCTTTCTTCCTTAGCATTCTAAAATTAACACTCTCATAATAAAGTAAAACAATACTTTTAGCCTATTTTTGGTTTTCTTTAAGATCTGCTGTTTAGATATCATTTAGTTATTTTTGCCAAATCATTGCTAAAATTATGTTTTATATGGGAAAAATTGGTAAACTGTTTACATGAATAAGCACATATACACAACTGTTCTTGGAGTGTGCTAAATAATTTATTTATTGGTTAGACACAGCTTTCATTTTTGTGGTGCTAGGATAATTTCAGGTGTTCCTCAGATACAGATTCCAATCATTCTTTCATAGAAGTATAGCAATCTGTTAATGAAAAAAATCCCAGTTAATATTTACTGTTATTTTAGGAACTTTAAATACAATATTTCCTAACCAATTATGTTGTGGAATCTAAACCTGTTAACAATTCTGGTTTTCAGTGGACTCAGCATCGATCTTACTCAGTGAATGAAATAGCTTCAAAATGTTCTTTGCTAAATGTGTTCCCAGAAGAAATTCACATCTGTAATCTATCTGCTGAGTTTCAGTATTTCAGCTACTGAAATGGATTGCTTGTAGCTGAAGGACTACCTTCTAAATTTTTAGATATAGAACATTTTTGTATTGGCTGGAATTCAGACTATAAGTCTAATTCGTAGGCTACAGCCTAAAAGTACTTTAATTTCTTCAGCCTCGCTTCTCCAACTATTATCTAAATAAGAATGTGCATATGTGGAGGGTGAAGGGGAGAAAGAATGAGATTAGAACAAAGTACGCTTTTTCTTAACACCTCTTACTGAGATTTTAAAGTTGAAAAGTATGGCTTATAGAGAGATATGGGCTTCCGGAATATAAAGTTAAATAGGATCTATTTTTTCTGGCAGTATTACCCAATAACCACGCAATTTTCCAATCTCCATTTCCCAAGACATTGCAATATGAGAAAAGCAGAGAAAATAGGTCCTTGTAAACCTGTGACAAGTCAGGGTAAATAAAGCCTCAGTAACAAAGGAGAAAGAGAACAGGGACACTTGAATTCTACTCTTTATATTAGTCTCAAACTGGAGACTTAATCCTTTAGAAACTTGAGATTCACAGTGTCAAGAAAGAAACAAGTGTAATACTTATGATGATAGGACATAGGTTTGCTATTAGAACATTGAAGTTATTTACATTGGACTTGCCTGTTTCCCGTATTATTTTTGTCTTGAGGCATTGGCTTTTAATTGCATTGGTAAAAATGCAAAATGTAAAAACCTCAAATTATGTAAGATCGTTTAGAGGTGTATGTATTTTATGTGCATGGTTGGTTCTACATTCCCTGGGGGTAGCCAGTTGTATGCCTTGTGGGTTACTGGTGTCAGAGGCCAGTTTTTCATGTTGTCCAGCATGCAGTGGGTCACATCTTTACTTCAGTGTATTAGTATTTTTAATTTCTACATTAAAAATTATCACAAATATGGTGGCTTAAAACAACATCTGTTTATTATCTCAAAGTCTGTAGATCAGAAGTTGGCATGGTTTGGCTGAGTTTTTTTGCTCAATATCTCACAAGGCTGCGATGAAGGTGTTGGTCAGGCTGTATCCTCCTCTGAAGCCCTAATTCACTTCCAAGCTCACACAGCTTTTAGCAGAATTCAGTTCCTTGCAACTCTAGTACAGAGATTCTTGTATTCTTGCTTGTTGCACGTCCCAGATCCCCACTTTCTTGCTAGCTTTTGACCAGGGACTATTTTCAAAACCTAAGAGAACCTCAGGTCTAGCCACATGGCCCTCTCACAACCTTACCTTACAATTTACCTCTTAAAAGTCTGCCTAAGGATTTCTCATGCTTCAAATCTGTCTCTCTCCCTCTCTCTTTTCTTTTTTCTGGAACGCCTAAGTCCCTTTCCAGGGCTCACTAAATTAGGTCAGGCACATCTAGGATAAACTCTCTTTTGAAGAATTCAAAATCAACTAATTTGGGATTTAATTATATCTGCAAAATCCCTTCACAGTTATCATATTAGTTCACTTAATTGTGGGAGTAAACTCTATCATATTCATAGTTAACCTCATACTTAAGTAGAGGAGATTAAAACAGGGTACATATACCCAGGGTGAGAATCATAGTTATCACATTGAATTCTGACTACTATACTTAGCGTGTCTTTTATTTATTTATTTATTTATTTATTTATTTATTTATTTACTTACTTATTTTTGCGATAGGGTCTTGCTTTGTCATCCAGGCTGAAGTATAGTTGTAAAATCTTGGCTCACTGAGGCCTCGACTTCCTGGGCTCAGATGATCTTCCTACCTCAGCCTCCTGTGTAGCTGGGACTACAGGTGTGTGCCAGCACACCAAGCTAATTTTGTTTATATTTTGTAGAGGGATTCCCTATGCTGCCCAGGCTGGTCTTGAACTCCTGGACCCAAGTGATCCTCCCATCTCAGCCTCCCAAAATGCTGGGATTACGAACATGAGCCACTGCACCTGGCACTTGGTGTGTTCTTGGAGACTAAAAACTGATTTTTGGCTGGGCACCGTGGCTCACACTTGTAATGCCAGCACTTTGGGAGGCCGAGGAGGGTTGATCACCTGGGCTCAGGAGTTCGAGAGCAGCCTGACCAACATGGTGAAATCCCATCTCTACTAAAAATACAAAAATTAGCTGGGCCTGGTGGCGTGTGCCTGTCATCCCAGCTACTTGAGAAGCTGAGGCAGGAGAATCACTTGAACCTGGGAGGTGGAGATTGCAGTGAGCCGAGATTGTGCCATTGCACTCCAGCCTGGGCAACAAGAGTGAAACTCCATCTCCAAAACAAACAAACAAAGAACCCTAATTTTCATATGAAATTAATCAGAGATTACTTTCCAAATTTGCTGAGAAAAAAACTGTTTTCTTTGAACCTTTTATCTCGTGTATTGATTTTATCTTGTTGCATAAAATTTTGTATGCATCTCAAATTTAATTTTGGAACAAGTGGGTTATAAATACTAAAAAAAAAAACTCTATTTAACCTAGATATTTGAGTGTTCTCAATTTTAAACTATTTGGATCACATGTCCTCTGATTTATTCTACTAGCTAATACAGTATCTTTTTGTTGTTGAACATTTTGTGATAGTGTGACTCAGTGATCATTTCTATAATATAAAGAGGGAGCATTTTAAAGATTTTATTACTGTGATGATTAATTTTATATGTCAACTTGACTGGGTTAGGGAATATCCAGATAGCTGTTTAAATATAATTTCTGGGTATCTCTACAAAAGTGTTTCTGTAAGAGACTAACATTTGAATCAGTAGACTGAGTAAACAAGATACACCTTCAGCAATGTGGAGGAGCGTCATCAAAATCCATTAGTTTTCTTTGTTCTCTAGCTTGTAGATGGCATATTATGGGACTCTGGATTCCACAATCATGTGAGCCAAGTCCTGAAATAAATCTCCTCTTGCAAATTTCTATATATCCTATTGGTTTTGTTTCTCTGAAGAACACTAATTCAATCACTATACTGCACAGTGGTCTGTTTTGAAATAAACATACTCAGCAAATTAACAACTTTTTGCTTTTTTGATTTTCTAATTACACAGTTAATGGTGGAAAATTTAGAAAATGTATGTTACCTTGGCACCTCAGATTTTATCAATCACAAAACAGATTTGTCCCATTATCTTTAATATCACAATACTGGAGACAATGCCGGTCGTGTCATTTCTGATGCTCAGTATAGTATGAGAGGGAAGAGTAGTGTTATCAGATACTACTGGTTTTAAGGCTGACCTCAGCCATTGTGTGTGTGTATGTGTGTATAAACTTGAGCAAGTTATAAAACTTCCCTAAACTTCTTTTTAATTTTTTTATTTAGAAATATTTTTGGGCTAGGTGCAGTGGCTCATGCCTATAATCCCAGCACTTTCAGAGGCCAAGGCAGGCAGATCACCTGAGGTGAGGAGCTCAAGACCAGCCTGGCGAACATGGCGTAACCATGTCTCTACTAAAAGTACAAAAATTAGCTGGGCGTGGTGGCAGGTGCCTGTAATCCCAACTACTCAGGAGTCTGAGGCAGGAGAATTGCTTGCACCTGGGAGGCGGAGGTTGCAGTGAGCTGAGATTGCGCTACTGCACTCCAGCCTGGGTGACAGAGCAAGACTCCTTCTCATACATATATAGAGGTCTTGCTCTGTCACCCGGGCAGGACTCTAACTCCTGGGCCCAGGCAATCCTCCCGCCTCAGTGACCACCACTGCACTCAGTTAACTTTCCGAAACTTTTATCTTTGTTTTCGTTTTAGTGACAACAATCATCATTATAATTGTTGGGTTACTGTGTTCATTAGATGTAATAGAGCATGTGAAATGCTCAGTATAGTATGTGGCACCTAGGACACAATAAGTGTTAGCTATCAATACCGTCATTGTTATCTGTGAATTTATTAGAGCAATGGACTTTTCTTAATGTCAAGCTTATTTTGTTGTGTTGAAGTCTAATAATTGCAGTGGCATGAAATGTATATTGAACATGCACAGCACTGGCAGGGTAATAGTTGGCATGTGTTAGTCTTAGGGGGCAAGAGTGGGGATGATTCTGACAGGGAACTTTCTTCAAAATGTGGAGAGAGTATCAGATGGCCATCAGACCCACTAGGAAATCTGGAAGAGGATTTACTGCATTTCCTAATACTAGTCTTGCCACCTCCAATTTGTTCTCTCAATTGCTGTCAGAATGGTCTTTCCAATAAGCAGATCTGTGTTCCTCTCTTCCTTCAGATCTTTCCGTGATATTCCACTGCTCAAGTGGTGAAATCCAAATTCTCTCGTATAGCAACAGACAATGTTGGTCCTTCGTGAACATTCCTTGTCTGTCCATCGGTTCCTGTCAGCTACCCCTTTCTCTCCCCTAATGTGTGCTCTACTTCACCTTTTCCTTGCATATGTTTTCTCAAATGATAAACTACTTATAGTTTTCCAGACACACCACAGATTCTTATGCCACCATGTTTTGCAGGAGTGATTTCCTCTGTGAAGAATGCTCTTCTTTTTTTTTATTTGCTGAATTCTTACAAGTCTCAGTTCAAAGCTGCTGCTTCTCTTAACCCTCACTGACTCCAAATGCAGATGTAGACACTTTGTCCCCCTATATTATGCATAGTCCTCCATCATGGTAATTTTATGATTGTGCATTTCTGTCCTTCCCACTAGTTTATAAGCTGGGACCAAGCACTATCAAATCTATCACATCCCTGGCCCAATACTTGTTCATTTATTTCAGCCTCACAGTTTCACATTAATCTCATTAACTAGGTGGATGGGAACTGTCATACCATTTTATAACTGGAGAACTAGAGACCCACAGATAAAAAAAGGCTTTTCTAAAGTCACATAACTAGGAACTGGCAAGTCTAGGATTCAGTTACAGGATTTCAGGATCCAAGTTTATTTTCCATTACTGAAATATCAAATTATAGTAACCCCATAGATATTTACAGAGTAGCAACCATGTTAAAATCGCAGCATGGTGTTCTACAGGTGATAAAGATTTTTAAAAGAATATCCTTTAAAGGTGGTGCTGATCTCTTGATAAATACTAGGAGAACATTCTTTTTACTTGCTAGTAATTGATATATAATGGACATCAAATGTAGTTATCAAAACAATGGGTGGATGAATGAATGCTTGGTGATTATGAAGGTAATGCTTTCGTATGGCCTTGTAAATAAAAACGGATCAGGTGGTGACTCTTTTCTTAGACTATTTGTGGGTTTAAGGGATATTTATTTATTATAGATTTCAATTTTATGTATGTCGAGAAAAATGAGTGGGTGAGCTATAATAGTATACAAATAAATTGGTATAATTCAAATTAAAAAACAAAAGATGGCATAAAGGGAATTAAAATTAACAGACACTTGCAATAAAGTAATTGGAGTTACATTTATAAGAAAGTTTGATAGCTAAGTGAAAGGGGATGTATATTTAAAGTATATAGTTTTTTGAAAGAAGAAGGCATATAAATTCATTTGTTGAGATAGGCTCCCTAGGACCATAAGGTTGAATTGATTAATGAGTTTGACTAGATATTATCTCTTCAGTTCCAAGAAGTTGTCCTCATAGGAAGAGCTTACAGAGAATATAACATCCTAATCCAGATATTCCCTACCATGTTTGAACCCATGGGAAACCAGTGTCAAATTGCCATTTTCAAGTAATCCAGAATTATAATCAGCTGCTCCAGGTTTTGTGAGGCCCCAGTTCATTCTATTTTGAGGATTATCTTTAAGGAAAAATCATTTAAAATTATGATTATAAAATTAAGTATGAATGTATGTATTTCTTTAGAATAAAAAAATCAAAACTGCAGATTTATAAAAACTGACAAGTGTCACAAATATTTCTTTCAGTTTTATTTTGGTTTCCACAGGAGATTTCCCTTTTTTTTTTTGGAAAAAAATGGATGGGTCTTAGACAAAATATTGAGTGTTAAACAGAGAATTTAACCCAGGAATAAGGCTAATCACTAGTGTTGAGGCTTGGGGGAAGAATACAGTACCCATTTCATGTTAGAAAATCAGTTTCTGAGGAAATCAGTTAGGAAATCAGCTGCTGATTAGCTGGTGCTATCTGATCAAATTAGTTAAGCCCTAGGTAAGTGTTGAGCTGCCTGTTTTTGGATTTTCAAGGAAGTACTTTTGTTTGTTTGTTTTTGTTGTGTATGTGAAATTATCATTCCTAGACTACAATGCTATGTTGTGTTTATTGCACAAGTAAGGTGCTTATTTCAGGATCATGGCATCTCCTGTAGTATTAAACGATAGTTCTGTACAGCTGTCATCAGTCTGGGTGGTCATGTCAGGATTTACCATGCCTGCTTTTCATTATTCTGTTTATCCAGAGGAGAAGGACTGAGGTGTTCTATCTCTTTCTCGCACAGAATCGTCACTTTGTATATCCCTTCTAGACAGCAGCTGTATGACAGCATGTAAGTACCTGCTAATGTCTCAAATCAGAGCAAAAATATTTCTTAGTGAAAACACAAAACTCTGTTGTTATAGTTGGGAAAATTCCATGTAAACAAGCCTCCTGTTTGACCCAGACAAAACTAAGTGAATAAATACCCAAACTCAAATTGTCGTTTGAGAGCCAATCAGCATTTTTTTTTTTTTTAGGATACTTTTTTCTACTTGTTCTGAAGTGTTAACCAGAAAGAGCAAAAAGTATCAGCCAGAGAAAAGACATCTCTCTGTGAGACCAGTAAATTCTTTAAAGTTGTATGATCTCCAGATCTCCATTACCACGATAGCAAATGACTCAAGGTTTTTTGGCTAGGCCCATATGGCATTTAATATCTCCTCTGTAATTTCAGCCATAAAACTGTGAAATTGCTCTAGCTTCTAGGCAGCTTTCAACATTTCTGTTATTCCTTCTGCTACTTACAAAGACTTCCTACTTTTTGCTGCTGTATCACAATTTAATGTTTTTTTCAATTCCAATCCTTACAGATGAAGGGAAATTGCATAGCTTTTTAGCTGTAATTCAGGAGGTAAGTGTGTCCAGGGCTGATCTTACAAATGAATCCTGATTTGATGTTGTTTACAGATAGCTTTTTCTTAAAAATGACAAGGATATTTCCTGTGCAAGATACGTTAATATGTAATTATCATGGAATATGTAACCATCAAATCAGGTATTGCTCTATTTTCCCAAGTAAGTAAACTAATGCCTTTGAATTGATCCTACATTCTAGCACACACACACAAAAGTCAACATTTAACATATAGTAGATATGTTTTAGTTCATGATTTTGGGGTGCTATGAAAGCAAAAGAAACTTGAGACATATTCAGGTAACCTGATTAAAAAATGATAAATTGATCAATTACATATTAAAAGCTATTAAGTCCCCAAGAAGTATCAGCTATTAAAATATAAGCTAATACTTCAGAGATCACTACAGAAGCCAAAAGCAATGCCTTTGCTAGTTTATTTGGTAAACAAGCAACTCTTGCTATCCAACCCATTTAGATGCTATTGACATCTATCTTATTAAGCATTCAGAGAGACAATTGACTCAATTTAGATAAATATAATTGCTTACAACTTAACTATTCCATTTAACCTTTGCAACCAAAGCATAAGTATTATTATTATTTTCTCTCATTTTACAGATGAGAAATCCGAGGCTCATATATAAATAGTTTCTTCAGGGGAACCAGGGTACAAACCCAGGTCCTTTTGATGTTTAAATCAATATGCTTAATCACTACTACAGTATATTGCCAAAGATTTTCTCTACTCTTTGGAGCAGCCATTCTTTTTCTGTTTAATATATATATATATTTTTTACTGTCTCATACAATTTCCCTTCAAAATTGCCTTTCTTTTTTTTTAACCTTTCTGGAACAAATCTTTTCTGGAAATACACACTCCCTCCTCTCTTTGCCATTTTCCCCAATTTTAAAAAATTGGACTAAATTACATGTAACATAAAATGTACCATTTTAGCCATTTTAAAATATACAGTTAAGTGGCATTAAATACGTTTCTAGTGTTGTGCAACCATCACTGCTATTCATCTCCATAACTCTTTTCATCTTGTAAAACTGACACTCTGTCTATTAAACAGTAACTTCCTTTTCTTCCTTCTCCCCAGCACCTAGCAGTCAGCATTCTACTTGCTGTCTTAATGATTTTGGCTGCTCTAACTTCCTCGTATAAATGAAATCATACAATATTTGTCTTTAAAGACTGGCTTATTTCACTTAGCATAATGTCCTCAAATTTTATTCATGTTGTAGCATATGTCAGAATTTTCTTTCTTAAGGAAATATTATCATTGTATATACCATGAGTAATAATTCTGAATTATATTGAATACTAATAATTATAAATACTGTTTTTGAATAACATTTACTTGTATGTATATACCACATTTTGTTTATTCATTTATATGTCAGTGGACATGGGTTGCTTCCAAATTTTTGCTATTGTGAATACTACTACTGTGAGCATGGCAGTACAAGTATCTCTTGAAGACTCTCCTTTCAATTCTTTTAGATATTTACTTAGAAGTGAAATTGCTGGACCAAATGTTAACTGTATTTTTAATTTTTTGAAGAACTCTCATACTGTTTTCTATAGTGCTGCACTATTAATATTTTACATTCTTAGCAGTAGTGCACAAGGATTCCAGTTTCTTCATATCCTTACCAACACTGCTTATTTTGTTGTTGTTTTCTTTTTTGGTAGTAGCTATCTTCATGGGTTGGAAGTGGTAGCTTATAGCTTTGATTTGCATTTTCCTATTAGTGATCTTTCCATGTGCTTTTGGACATTTGTGTATTTTCTTTAGAGAAATGTCTATTCAAGTTTTTTGCCTGTTGTTTAATATGTTTTTTTGTTGTTGTTGAGATTTAGGAGTTCTCCATATGTTCTAGAGAGTCATCCTGTATCAGCTATATAATTTGCAAATATTTTCTTTTTTCTGTGGGTGGCCTTTTTACTCTGTTTTGGTAGTGTGTTCTGATAGGCAAAATTTTTAATTTTCATGAAGTTCAGTTTGTCCATTTTTTTCTTTAGTTGTCTGTATCTTTGATGTCATATACAAGATCCAAGAAATTATTGCTAAATCCAATGTCATGAATCTTTTACCGTTTGTTTTCTCCTAAGAGTTTTACAGTTTTAGGTCTTACATGTAGGTCTTTGATCCACTTTAAGTTAATATGTGTATATGGTGTTAGGTAAGGGTCCAACTTAATTTTTTTTTTTTTTTTTGTATGTGAATATTCAATTTTCCCAGCACCATTTGTTGAAAAGGCTGTCTTTTCCCCATTGAATGCTATTGGTACTCTTCTAAAAAATTTGACCATACATGAAAGAGTTTATTTTTCTGCACTTTACTCTCTTAATTCATCCATATATATCTGTCTTTGGCACCATCCTGTTTTTATTGTGGTAGCTTTGTATTAAGTTTTGTACTCAGGAAGTGTGAGTCCTCCAGGTATATTTTTCTTTAATGATGTCTTCTGCAGACATAGAAAAACTCAATGTAAAATTCAAATGGAATCAAGATTGTTTTGTCTATTTGGGGTCCTATGAGATTTTATGTCAATTTTAGGATGGGTTTTCATATTCCTTTGAACAACATTGGAATTTTGATAAAGATTACATTAAATCTATAGTTTGCCATTTACTTTTGATTTTAGTAATTTGAGTCTTTTCTCTTTTTTTCTTAGTCCATCCAGGTAAAAGGTGGTCAATTTTGCTGGTCTTTCAAAGAATGAACTTATACTTTCATTGATTTTCTTTATTGTTTTCCTGTTCTCTATTTCATTTGTTCTCTGGCGTAATCTTGATTATTTCTTCTTTCTGCCAGCTTTAGTTTGTTCTTCTTTTTCTAGTTTTTCAAGTTATAAAGTTAGATTGTTGGATTGAAATCTTTCTTGCTTTTTAATGTGAAGATTTATAGCTGTACATTTCTCTTTATCATTATTTTCACTGTGTCCCATAATTTGTTATGATGTGTTTTCTTTTCTATTCATCTCTATGTATTTTGAATTTCCTTTGTGCTTTCCTCTTTGTTTTCCTTGGTTGTTTAGGACTGTGTTATTTAATTTTCACAAATTTGTGAATTTTCCAGTTTTACTGCTGTTATTGATTGCTAATTTTATCCTGTTATTAGAGAAGACATTTTCTATATCTCTCTTTTAAAATCTATTGAAACTTAATTTGTGGCCTAACATATGTATAGTCTACCCTGAAAAATGATACATGTGCATTTGAGAGGAATATGTATAGTGTTGTTGGGTTGAGTGTTCTGTTTGTGTTTGTTAGATCTGGTTGGTTTATTGTGTTATTTAAGCCCTCTATTTCCTTAATTATGTTTTATCGAGTTGTGCTATCCATTATTGAGAGTGCTGTATTCAAATCTCCAACTATTATTGTGCAACTGTCTAATCTGCTTTCAATTCTATTAGTTTTTGCTTCATACATTTGGATGGTCTGTTATTACGTGTATACAGTTGTTGTATGTTCTTTCTGTATTGAACCTTTTATTAATATATAAGATCCTTCTTTGTCTCATGCAATATTTTTTGATTTAAAGTCTTTTTGCTATTAATATAGCCACACTTGCTCTCTTTTGGTTACTATTTGCCATTTTTCCACTTTCAACCTATTTTGATTTTGGATCAAAAGTGAGTCTTTTGTAGATAGCACATCGTTGGACCATGTGCTTTTATTTATTCTTCCAATCTCTTTCTTTTGAGTCAACAATTTAATCCATTTACATTTAAAGTGATTACTGAAAAAGAGGAACTTCTGTCATTTTGCTATTTTTAAAATATGTATTATAGCTTATTTTTCTTCATCTTCTACATTATGGTTTATTTTGTGTTTAGCTGATTTTATAATAAGACATTTATATTCCTTTCTCATTTCCTTTTGTGTATACTTTACAGCTATTTTCTTTGAGATTACTATAAGAATTACATTTATTTAAATTTATACCAGCTTAACTTCAGTAATACACAAAAACTCTGCTATTTTTGACAAGTCTCTCCTACGTCATTTTAGTCGTTGATGTCACAAAATTGCATCCTTATACATTAAATACTCCAAATATAGGCTACAAATTTTAAATTTAAATTTTATTTTTATTTTTTGACAAAATATAATTGTATATAATTGCAGAGTACACGGTGATATTATATATTCACACAGAGTGTGGGATTATTGAAAAAAGCAAATTAACATATATGTCACCTTAATTTTTATTTTATTTTATTTTTTCTTCCCACACTACACTGATGCATGTATCACCTTAAATACTTACCATTTATTCCTCCTAATTGCAACTTTGTGTCCTTTGACAAATCCCATTCTCCCAACTTCTCCAACTCTAGTAACCACCATTCTACTCCCTGCTTCTGTGAGTTTGTTTTAGATTCCACCTATAAGTAAGAACATGTTCATTTCTCTTTCTATGGCTTATTTCATGTAACATAATGTCCTCCAGGTTGATACATGTTGAAAAAGACAGAATTTCTTTTTTTCTAAGGTCAAATAGCATTTTCTTCTGTAAATATATCACATTTTCCTTATGTATTCACCCATTGATGAAACGCTGATAAAACTTTTATATGATTAAATGGGGTCTAGTTTTTTGTTTGTTTTCTTTGCACACAAATATCCAATTTTCTAGCAGTATTTATTGAAGAGGTTATTCTTTTTCCAATATATATTCTTGGTGCAATTGCTGAAAAAGAGTTGACTGTAAATGGATGGATTTATTTCTGGGTTCTATATTCTCTTCCATTGGTCTTTCGTGCTAATATCATGCTATTTCAGTTACTATAGCCTGGTAATATTATTTGAAATCAAGTAATGTGAATGCTTCCAGCTTTGTTCTTTTGGCTTGGTATTGATTTGGCTAATAGTAGTCTTTTGTGGTTTCATATAAATTTTAAAATTGTTTTTTTCTATTTCTGTGAAGAGTGTCTTTGGTATTTTAATAGAAATTGCACTGAATCTGTATATTATGTTGGGTAGTAAGGATTCTTCCAATCCTTGAATATGGACATCTATCTATTTATTTGTGTCCTCTTCAATTTCTTTTATCAATGTTTTATAGTTTTCACTGGAGAGATATTTCACTTCTATGGTTAAATTTATTCCTAGGTAACTTTTTTCTTGTCTATTATACATGGGATTATTATCTTGGATTATTTTTCAGATTGTTTGCTGTTGATATATGTAAATGCTCCTGATTTTTGTTTGTTGCTTTTTGATCCTGCAACTTTCTTTACTGCATTTCTTGAAACAAATGAAAATGGAAACACAACATACAAAAACCTGCATAATACAACAAAAGCAGTACTGAGAGGGAAGTTTATAGCAATAAATGCCTACATCAAAAAAGTAGAAAGATTTCAAGTCAATGACCTAATGGTACATCTTGAAAACTAGAAAAGCAAGGACAAACTGAACCTAAAATTAGTAGAAGAAAAGAAATAATGAAGATAATAGCAGAAATAAATAAAATTGAGACTAAAAATAAAAAATATCAACAAAATGAAACGTTAGTTTTCTGAAAAGATAAACAAAATCAACAAAACTTTAGCCAGATTAACTAAGAAAAAGGAGGGAAGACCCAAATAAATAAAATCAGAGGCAAAAAGGGAGACATTACAATGATACTGTAGAAATTAAAAGGATTTATTAAAGGCTACTGTAAACAACTATATGTTGATCATTTGGAAAACCCAGAAATAGATAAATTGCTAGACAGATAAAATGTAAGAAGATTGAATCATGAAAAAATAGAAAAGTAGGTTAGATTAAAAATAAATTATGAAGTAGAAACAGCATTGAGACTGGTTTTATGGCCTAGCATATGGTCCATCTGGAGGTTGTTCCATGTGCACTTGAGAGGAATATATATATTTTGCTGTCGGTAGGTAGTGTCCTATACGCATTTACTAGGTCTTGTTGGTTTAACATTTTGTTCAAGTCTTCTATTTCTTTGTTGGTCTTCTGCCAATTGCTCTATCCATTATTGAGAAAGAGATTTTGAATTCTCCAGCTGTTACTGTTAAATTGTATATTTCTCCCATCAATTGCATTAGTTATTGCTTTGTGTATTTGGGGGCTCTGTTATTAGGCTCAAATATTTATAATTGTTATGTCTTCCTGATGGCGTGACCTTATTGTCATTAAACATTCCTTTGTTCTATTAAGCATTTTGTGTTAAAGTGTATTTTGCCTAATGTTAGTATAGCGACTCTATTTCTGTTGGTTGCTGTTTGCATAATATATTTTTCAATATTTTTACCTTAATTCCTTTAGTGTCTTTGAATCTAAAGTGTATATTTTATTTAAAAACATATAATTGGATCATATTCTTTCATTTTCTTTTACCTATCTCATTCATGATTGACAGATATTTCTGCCTATCTCTGTCTTTTGCCTGGAGGTCATTTAAGTTTAATGTTACTACCGATGAAATCACATTTGCATCTGCTGTTTTGCTTTGTGTTTTCTTTTTAAAAAATTTTATTTTAGGTTCAAGGATATGTGTACATAGTTGATATGTATATATAAATTGCATATCATGGGGGTTTGATACACAGGTTATTTCATCACCCAGGTAATAAACACAGAACCTGATTGGTAATTTTTAAATCCTCATCCTCCTCCCATTTTTCACCCTCAAGTAGGCCCCAGTGTATGTTGTTTTATTCTTTGTGTTCATGTGTTCTCAATGATTAGCTCTTACTTATAAGTGACAACACACAGTATTTGGTTTTCTGCTACCGTGTTAGTTCACATAGGACCTCCAGTTCCATCCATGTTGTTGAAAAAGACATGACCTCATTATTTCTTATAGCTGCGTAGTATTTCATGTGCATATGTACTACATTTTCTTTATCCAGTCTACCACTGATGGCCATTTAGTTTGATTCTATATCTTTGCTAATGTGAATAGTGCTTCAGGGAACACATATGTGCATGTGTATTTATGGTAAAACAATTTATATTTTTTTGGGTATATACCAAATACTGGAATTGCTGGGTCAAGTGGTAATTCTGTTTTAAGTTCTTTGATATATCATTACACTGCTTTCCACAATGACTGAACTAGTTTACAGTTCCACCATTCCTGAATTTGAATGTTAGCTGCTCTAGTGAGGTTGAGGACATTTTTTCCAGATGATATCCTCACATATCTTTTCTATGTTGCTAGCTTTCTGCCGCTCTCTTTCAGAGATGTCAATGAGTCATGGATTTGGCCTTTTAACATAATTCCATATTTCTTAGATGTTTTGATTATTATTATTATTTTTTGAGACAGAATCTCGCTCTGTCACCAGGCTGGAGTGCAGTGGCACAATCTTGGTTCACTGCAACCCCCACCTTCCAGGTTCAAGTGATTCTCCTGCCTCAGCCTCCTCGGTAGCTAGGACTACAGGTGCGCACCACCATACCCAGCTAATTTTTGTATTTTTAGTACAGACAGGGTTTCACCATGTTGGCCAGGATGGTCTCGATCTCCTGACCTTGTGATCCACCTGCCTCGGCCCCCCAAAGTGCTGGGATTACAGGCGTGAGCCTCTGCTCCCAGCTGGTTGTTCAATTTCTATGTAGTTGTGTGGTTTTGAATTAATTTCTTAATGTTGAGTTCTAATTTGATTGCACTGTGGTCTGAGAAACTGTTATGCTTTCAGTTATTTTGCATTTGCTGAGGAGTGTTTTACTTTCAATTATGTGATCTATTGTAGAGTAAGTACCATGTGACAACGAGAAGAATGTATATTCTGTTGTTTGGGGTGGAGAGTTCTGTAGATATGTATCAGGTCCATTTAATTCAGTGCTAAGTTCAGTTCCTGAATATCTTTGCTAATTTTCTGCCTCAATGATCTGTCAAATATTGTCACTGAGGTGTTAAATTTTCCTGCTATTATTGTGTGGGAGTCTAAGTCTCTTTGAAGGTCTCTAAAAATTTGCTTTATGAATCTGGGTGCTACTGTGTTGGATGCATATATATTTAGTATCATTAGATCTTGTTGAACTGAACCCTTTACCGTTATGTAACGGCCTTTCTTTGTCTTTTATGATCTTTGTTGGTTTACAGTATGTTTTGTCAGAAACTAGGATTGCAACCCTTGCTTTTTTCTGTTTTCCATTTGCTTAGTAGATTGTCCTCCATTTTTAAAACATTTTTTATTTTGAACCTATGTGTGTTACTGCATGTGAGACAAGTCTCTTGAAGACAGTGTACCAATGGGTCTTGGTACTTGATCCAGCTTGCCACTCTCTGTCTTTGAATTGGGACACTTAGCCCATTTACATTTAAGGCTAGTATTGATATGTGTGAGTTTGATCCTGTCATTGTGATTCTAGCTGGTGATTTTGCTTGTTTATGTGGTTGCTTCATAGTATCATTTGTCTGTGTACTTCAGTGTGTTTTTGTAGTGGCTGGTAATGGTCCTTCCTTTCCACATTTAGTGCTTCCTTTAGGAGCTTTTGTAAGGCAGTTCTGTTGGTAACAAATTTCCTCAGCATTTGCTTGTCTGAAAAGGATCTTATTTATCCTTCGCTTATGAGGCTTAGCTTGGCCAGATATAAAATTCTGGTTTGGAATTCCTTTTTTTTTTAGTAGGTTGAATATTGACCTTCATTCTCTTCTGGTTTGTACAGCTTCAGCTGAGAGGTCTGCTGTTAATCTGATGGCTTTCTTTTGTAGGTGACCTGGCCTTACTGTCTAGTTGCCTTTAACATTTTTTCTTTCATTTTGATCTTTGAAAATCTGATGATTATGCATCTTTGGGATGATCGTCTCATGGAATATTTCACTGAGGTTCTCTGCATTTGCTGAATTTGAATGTGGGCCTCTCTAGTGAGGTTGAGAAAGTTATCATGGATGACATTCTGAAATGTTTTCCAAATTGGCTAAAGTTTTTTGAGACTTGTTTTGTGGCCTAACATATAGTCTATTCTGAAAAATGTTCTATATTTGATGAAAAGAATGTGTATTCTGCAGCAATTAAGTGTTCCGTAAATGTCAGTTAGGGTTATTTGGTCTAGTGCGTAGCCAAACTCAGATGTTTCTTTTCCTATTTCAGTTTGGGTGATCTGTTCATTACTGAGAGTGAGGTATTGAAGTCCCATACTATTATCATATTGCAGTCAATTTCTCCCTTCAGATCTATTAATGTTTCCTTAATAAACTTAGTTGTTTTGTGTTGGCTGCATATATATTTATAATTACCATATATTCTTGCTGTATTGAACTTTCTGTCAGCATACTGTGATCTTCCTTGCCTTTTTAACAGTATTCTAATTGTAGTCTATTTTACCTCCTATGTTCTTGTTTTCTGTTTTTTGTTTTTGTTTTTGAGTTTTGCCCAGGCTGGAGTGCAATGGCATGATCTTGGCTGACTGCAACCTCTATCTCCTGGGTTCAAGTGATTCTTCTGTCTTAGCCTCCCAAGTAGCTGGGATTACAGGCATGCGCCAACACACCCCACTAATTTTGTATTTTTAGTAGAGACTGGGTTTCTCCATGTTGGTCAGGTTGGTCTTGAACTCCTGACCTCAGGTGCTCTGCTCACCTTGGCTTCCAAAAGTGCTGGGATTATAGACGTGAGCCACTGCACCTGGCCTCTGGTTGTATTTTTCAGCTCCTCTCTTCCTTTCTTTTTTTTATTGTCTTCTTTTGTAGTTAAGTGATTTTCTCTTGTAGTATGTTTTAATTCATTGCTTTTTATTTCTAGTGTTATCTATTATACCTGTTATAGCATTTTGCTTTGTGATTACCATAATGCTTATGGAAAATATCTTATAGATATAACGAATTATTTCAAACTAATGATAACTTATCTTTGATCACAAATAAAAGAATAGAATTAAAACAAAGGAAAAACTAAAAAAACTCCATATTTTAATTTTATCTTCCCACACTTTGACTTTTTGTGTTTTTAATTTACATCTTTTTATATTGCCTATCTCTTAATAGTGTGCAGCTATTATTGTTTTCAATAGATTTGTCTTTTATTCTTCATGCTAGAAATATGAATGAATTGCACACCACAATAGAGTATTAGAATATTCTGAATTTCTCTGTGAACTCACTTTTACTAGTGGGTTTTATACTTTCAAAGATTTTTTTTCATGTTAGTGTTTTCTCTTTTAGATTGAAGGACTCCCTTTAGCATTTTTTGTAAGACAGGTCTAGTGGTAATAAATTGTGTAAGCTTTTCTTTGCTTGGGAAAGACTTTATTTATTTCTCATGTGTCAAGGTAGCTTTTGTACAGCATACTCAGTTGGCAGGTTTTTTTTGTTTTTTGTTTTGTTTTGTTTTTGTCAACCCTTTGAATATGTCCTCTTACTCTCTCCTGGCCTGAAGGGTTTCCATTGAGAAGTTTGTTGACAGACTAATTGGAGTTCTTTATATGATTATTTGCCTATTTTATCTTCCTGCTTTTAGGACCCTCTCTTTGTTCTAGACTTTGATTGTTTAATTATTATATGCCTTTGGATCACCTTATTTGGGTTGAATCTGTTTGATGATCTCTGACTTTCCTGTACCTGGATATTTATATTTTTATCAAGTTTTGGAAAGTTTTCTGTTATTATTTCTTTGAATAATTTTTCTACTTCTTGCTGTTTTTCAACTCCCTTTTTAACACCAATATTTCTTAGATTCACTCTTTTGAGGTAATTTTCTTATAAGATTCTTATATTGTGTAGGCATTCTTCGTTCTTTTTTCTCCTATCACTGTGTATTTTCAAATAGTCTGTGTTTAAGCTCAATGATTGTTTCCTCTGCTAGATCCATTCTGCTATTGGGAACCTCTAGTGCATTTTTTTCTTTTTTACTTCACAAAATGTATTTATCATTTCCAGGATTTCTATTTTCTTTGTAAAAATTTTGATCTTTTTGTTAAATTTCTCAGATAATGTTTTGAATGCTTGACAGTGTTATCTTGGAGCTTTCTGAGTTTCCTTAAAACATCTATTTTGAGCTGTTAATCGGAGAGCTCACACATTGCCATCTCTTTAGGGTCAGTCAGTGACTTCTTGCTTTGTCTGTATGGGGAAGTCATGGTTCTGTTGGTGTTGTTTCTCATAGATGTATGGATATGTGTTTGCATTGGAGGATTAGTTATTTGTTCCAGTTTTCTCTGTCTTGTTTTGGTTTCCTTGGATATGTTTACTTAGAGATTTTTTGGAACATAGCTGTTGAATTATTTCATGCTAGATCACTGCCTCTTTTTGGGCACAAGATAGCACATTAAACCAAGGTTTGCCTTGGCATTAGCAAATGTTCAGTGCACTGCTTGTCCCAGATGGGAGAGATCCCAAAGTGATCCCAGGCTATGTGGGAAGGCTAGCTAGGGGCTTGTGCCCAGGGAACTCATGGAACATACTTCCTACAGCATAGGGCTGCTAAACAGTCACTCTGATTTGGCATCTCCTTTGTCTGAGAAAGAGAACAGAATTTTAAGGGCTGTGCATGATATTCTCACTACCTTCATTTGTCTCTGGCTACCTTTGGGGGATTTTCTCTCTTCAGGCATATGTGATGCTTCTCCTAGGTTGAGACAGAAACAATTATCCATCGTCTTGGAGTTTCTTCACTTCTCTGTAGCCCTAGGAACTGGCTCATCCTCAGATGTGAGTTGAAGGTTATTGACAGTGATAATCTTGGTGTGTAGACATTTGTTTTGTTTTTTTGGCAGGGGAGGTGGTGTGAAGCTAACTTGTGCTTACTCTGCCATTTGGGTGATGCTACTCTCATCTAGTTTTTAATTTGTTCTTTAATTGTCTCTAATTTTTGTTGACTATATATATGCGTTTTTATTTTCTTTTTTCTGGTTGCTTTTGGGTGACTTCCAAGAGATGAAGGGAGAAGTTCTATATTTACTCTGCCTTTTAAAATTAGATGGGTTCCATGCCTGATATGAATGAACTGACTCTGTTTGCAACCTCTGATGAATGGGAAGGCCAAGTGGTCATATTTTTGCCACATATTTCTCCTGATCGTGACTGGTTGGATCTGGAAAGAACCACTTTCCCAAGGGAAGCAAATCAACTAGAACTTGTGGAGCCAATCAGATTTCCTTTCATCTACCCCAGAATTTAACTATGAATTTGTAATAAGATTGTCACAGGCACTTGGGATAAAAGTCATAGAGAAATTCAATCGGGTTGGCCATACTGAGTTCTAACTCAGATAAGTAACTGAGAGAAAGAGAATACTAGGACTAGAGCAAAGTGGAAGACCAATGACAAAAAGAAGCAGAGATAATCTCTGCTCCCTTTTTGTTTCAAATGAGAGACAAAAAAGGAAAAAACTGGTAAAACTGGTCAGGCAGGCAGTTAGGCTGGGTCCTTGGTTGAGTTCTTTCAAACAAAAGTAACAGCCTGAAAGCTCAAGCTGTAGGCACAGATAAGGGAACTCGCACAGGGGAGCTTGCCTAGGACATGCCTACAGCTGTACAGATAAGAAAGGCTACACAGGTGACTTGCCCAGACATGCCCACAATGGAAAATTCCATCCCCTAACACATGTGCAGTAAGGGGAACAAAACAATATGGAGTAACTCAAGCTAAGGGTCAGCATGCGCACTAGGAGGGTGGGATGGAGCTACCAGAAATTTATAGCTCATGCAAATGAGATGCTCAGCCCCCATCAGTATCATATAAAACCCTATGTAAAAATGGCAATTCTCTTCTGGGCCCTTTATATGCAGTGGAGAGCCTTCTTGTTTCACTTAGTAAACCTTCACTCCAACGCCACCCTTTTTTCCATACTCCTTAATTCTCTAGGTTATGAGACAAAGAACTCTGGGTGATACCTCACAATGAGACTGCTGCATTGTGGTGCACTGGTGAGACCGTAACATTTTTGTGTATTGTCTGAGAAAGGAAACATTAGAAGGGTGAGTAGGAGTGGATCTCCAACTCTTTACTTTCATTTCCAAGGCTTCTCACCCTCAGATTTTTAAATTAAACAAAACAGTGGGTCCCTACCAGCCAATTAAAGATGAATAGCATGGCTACCAGCCTTACAAGACTCAGAGGACAGGCTTGCTGGAGAGGACTTTGTCAACTCCCCATCACTGCCATGTGGTGGGAATGTTGGCTCTGTTTCAATCCAATTTCCTTTTATGAAGGACCTAGCCATCATGTGAGGTTGGAAGGAGGTCCTAGGGCAACTGAGGGCATCTGGCTGAGGCTATACCGTGGTGTTACCTGCAGTTCCCTGAACTAACTCCAGCCTCTGACAACCCCTCAGAGTGTTGCCGTCAGGACTTTCCAACCTTTTAATTAAATTTTCTTCCTTTCTTTTCATGGCTACTATGTCTCCTATCCCTTATTTGTATGCAATGTTGTAGGTATTTTCACAGTCTGGGGAGATACTCCTGTTAAGAAAAGTCAGCAAGTGCCTTAGTAACCAGGAATATAACTCAAAGAATTGTTGCTTCTGTGATTTTCTAGAGATGGGGTAACTTCAAGATTTCAGCTTTAACTTTTGTCTAGCAAGGACCTTTTTGTTTCTCAATAATGGAGCCACTTTCGTAGTTTATTTTACGTTAGCTAGAGTTTTACAGTTTAGATGGGGTTTAGCTTTATTAGATTAGATCTAAAACACCCTCTACGCCGATTTCTATTGGCTAGGGTTAATCGTATGACCGCGGTGGCTGGCACGAAATTGACCAACCCTCAACATAGCATAGCTTAGTTAAACTTTCGTTCATTGCTAAAGATTTATCACTGCTGTCTCCCGTGGGGGTGTGGCTAGGCAAAGTGTTTTGAGCTGCATGTGCGTGCTTGATACTTGCTCCTCTTGGTCATGCTGATTGGGGGGGCGTCTTCACCGGAGCGGGGATGCTTGCATGTGTAATCTTGCTAAGAGTCAATAGAAAGGCCAGGACCAAGCCTATTTGTCTATGGGGTGTGCGAACCCATCTAGGCATTTTCAGTGTCTTGCTTTAGGTGGGTTTAAGCTACATAAACGTCAGTGTGAGGGGAGTTTCTCAATAATAGACATTCATGACACTGTATAGGGGAACATTTCACCCAGAGAGAATACCCTTCTCTCCATTTTTTTTTTTTTTGACATAGAAATTCAATTTATTGTTGAATAAGCATATCAGATTACATGCATTACAGGTAGTCAGGGGGAGACTACAAAGTCACAGGCAGTCACATCTCTCTCTCAAGACTTAGTGTTTTGTTTGTTTTTTTTTCCCATTCCAATAGCTTTTTAGGTTTTATTTTCACGGAGCACCAGTAAAAGGTATTAGAATGAAATCAAAATAAGGAGTTGATTTAGAGATTTATTTTCTTTACCTGGCAATTCATTTGCACTACCATGAATGGGAATCCTTTGCATAGCTATGGACAGTAAACTTGGCATTGCCATTATGTTATATATGTTGAGAGTTGTAAACTAGCTAGTGAAAGACAAGGCACACACTTCTGTGTTGTCCACACAATTCTCAGATGTTCAACCATTCCACTGAAATGATGTTTAGTAATCTTTTTGTCCATTTCAAAAATCTTATGCAATTTTACCTCACACATATATCCAGGATCTAATTTACTCATTTGCAAGCATTGTCCACCCTAAATCTAAATTTGCTCTCATATGTTTTTATCTGTTTTATTTAGGGTTACTCTCTTTTTTTTTTTTTAATTTTATTTATTTATTTATTATTATTATACTTTAAGTTTGGCAGCCCAGAGGGTACATGTCGTAGCGTGCAGGTTTGTTACATATATGTGTATACTTGTGCCATGTTGGTGTGCTGCACCCATCAGCTTCGTCATTTACATCAGGTATAACTCCCAATGCAATCCTCCCCTCCCCCTCCCATGATAGGCCCGATTGTGTGATGTTCCCCTTCCTGAGTCCAAGTGATCTCATTGTTCAGTTCCCACCTATGGTGAGAACATGTGGTGTTTGGTTTTCTGTTCTTGTGATAGTTTGCTAAGAATGATGGTTCAGCTGCATCCATATTTCTAAAGGACACAAACTCATCCTTTTTTATGGCTGCATAGTATTCCATGAATTGTATATGTGCCACATTTCTTAATCAATCTGTCACTGGTGATGGACATTTGGGTTGCTTCAGATCAAATTGTCCCTCTTTGCGAATGACATGATTGTATATTTAGAAAACCCCATTGTCTCAGCCCAAAAATCTCCTTAAGCTATTAAAGCAACTTCAGCAAAGTCTCGGGATACAAAATTAATGTGCAAAATCACAAGCAGTGCTGCCATGGTAACAACAGACAAACAGAGAGCCAAAATCAGGAATAGACTTCCATTCACAATTGCTTCAAAAGAGAATAAAATACCTGAGATCAACTTACAGGATTAATAAAGGACCTCTTTCAGAGAACTACAAACCACTGCTCAGTGAAATAAAAGAAGGGACACAAACAAATGGAAGAACATACCATGCTCATGGATAGGAAGAATCAATATGCATTAATGGCCATACTGCCCAAGGTTGTTATAGATTCAATGCCATCCCATCAAGCTACCAATGAGTTTCTTCACAGAATTGGAAAAAACTACTTTAAAGTTCATATGGAACCAAAAGAGCCCGCATCTCAAAGACGATGCAAGTCAAAGAAGAACAAAGCTGGAGGCATCACACTACCTGACTTCAAACTATACTACAAGGCTACAGTAGCAAAACAGCATGGTACTGGTACCAAAACAGAATATAGACCAATGGGAACAGAACAGGTCCTCAGAAATAATACCACACGTCTACAGCCATCTGATCTTTGACAAACCTGGAGAAGCAAGAAATGGGGAAAAGGATTCCCTGTTTAATAAATAGTGCTGGGAAAATTGGCTAGCCATAGTAGAAAGCTGAAACTGGATCCTTTCTCCTTACTCCTTATCACGAAAATTTAATTCAAGATGGATTAGGGGGCTTAAATGTTAGACCCTAATACCATAAAAACCCTAGAGGAAAACCTGAGTAGTACCATTCGGGACATAGGCATGAGCAAAAGACCATGTCTAAAACACAAAAACAACGGCAGCAATAGCCAAAATTGACAAATGGGATCTAATTAAACTAAAAGAGCTTCTGCACAGCAAAGAAACTACCATCAAGTGAACAGGCAACCTACAGAATGGGGAGAAAATTTTGCAATCTACTCATCTGACGAAGGACTAATATCCCAGAACCTACAGAACAAACAAATTTACAAAAAGAAAAAACAAAACAACCCCATCAAAAATTGGAGCCAAGGATATGAACAGACATTTCTCAAAGAAGACATTCATACAGCCAACAGACACATGAAAAATGCTCATCATCACTGTGTCAGAGAAATGCAAATCAAAACCACAATGAGATACCATCACACTGGTGAAATGGCGATCATTAAAAATTCAGGAAACAACAGGTGCTGGAGGATGTGGAGAAATAGGGTACTTTTACACTGTTGGTGGGACTGTAAACTAGTTTCAGCCATTATGGAAACAGTATGGCCCGATTCCTCAAGGATCTAGAACTAGATGCACCATATGACCCAATATGTGCACAATTTATATACCCAAGGATTATAAATTATGCTGCTATAGAAGACACATGCCATTATGTTTGTGCAGCACTATTCACGTAAGCAAAGACTTGGAATCAACCCTTCTCTCCATTTTTTAAAAAAGTCCACATAAGAGCTCAGCATTGTCCAGTAAATCTTAGCAATCCTCTATGAGACAAATTAGTCTTCCTCTGCTGGGTAGTGTATTATGGGGACAACCTATTAAGGCTCAACTCTCTCTTTCTACCCTTGGCCTAGAAAAAGAATTTGAAGTCAGAGTTTTTACCTAACATTTCAAACCCTACAGTTCCACCTATTAGGATGGGAATTTTCTCTGTGGGCATCTTTTTGGGCCCTTTGCACAAAACCTCTAGTTCCCCGATTCCTTTCTCTTTTATGTCCCTCTCTCAGTGATTAGGCTCTATGCCCTAGTTGTAGACAGGAAAATTCTCCTTTCAACAGCTGGGAGGAAGCTACCCTAGCAAGACAGATTTTATCTCAGTGTTATCCCCATCAGAGGAAAGACAGTCATTCAATTCTTACATTCATTTGAGGCACCTGTTCATTGTCCAGCTACTTTGTCATCTAAGCAAGAAAGGAATCTTATGTTTAGAAGTCAATTGGTTCCATTGTCTAGGAACTCATAACTTTGCCCATGCAGTAGTAAGAGGATGTAGGGATAGAGTTAAGACACTCCCTCCATCAAAGGGTCTTTCCCAAATTCAACTAGTGCACAATCTCTCCTGGGTCCCTAAGAATCTCAAGAACCTTATGGGCCAAGTGGGTCTCAGAAGCCAGTAGGGCAGAGAGCTAGGGCCTCAAGCAGGTGAACATGACTATTTATGCTGGCTATATTCTCCAGATCTATTTGTGAGGGTCATGCTTGAATCCATGGGTAGCACCTACATCAGTTGCCAGGACCCAAAGGAGATGGGAGGAAAGAGGAGAAGGGGGATACCCTTTCTATCTTTTTCTACATCCTGGGTCACCCCGAAAGGAGGAAGGAAACTAAGAGATGCCTTCTCCTCCTCTCTTTTCTAGATGAGTAACAACCCATCTTCAAGCCTGCCCACAGCTTGACGCAAGAAAACTTGCTTCAAGTTTTCTCTAGGCAAGTTTCAAATTCACTTACACATAGAGGCCTTCCAGGATTTAACCCAAGTATTTAAACTCTCTTGGAAGAATGTTATGTTACTCTTTTATTTTTTTTTAATTGTTATACTTTATGTTCTAGGATACGTGTGCACAATGTTCAGGTTTGTTACATATGTATACATGTGCCATATTGGTGTGCTGCACCCATTAACTCATCATTTACGTTAGGTATATCTCCTAATGCTATCCCTCCCCCTCCCCAAGCCCCATGACAGGCCCCAGTGTGTGATGTTCCCCACCCTGTGTCCAAGTGTTCTCATTGTTCAATTCCCACCTATGAGTGAGAACATGGGGTGTTTGGTTTTCTGTCCTTGTGATAGTTTGCTCAGAATTATGGTTTATAGCTTCATCCATGTCCCTACAAAGGACATGAACTCATCTTTTTTTATGGCTTCATAGTATTCCATGGTGTATATGTGCCACATTTTCTTAATCCATTCTATCATTGATGGACATTTGGGTTGGTTCCAAATCTTTGCTATTGTGAATAGTGCTGCAACAAACATACGTGTGCATGTGTCTTTATAGCAGCATGATTTATAATCCTTTGGGTATATGCCCAGTAATGGGATGGCTGGGTCAAATGGTATTTCTAGTTCTAGATCCTTGAGGACTCACCACACTGTCTTCCACAATGGTTGACCTAGTTTACAGTCCCACCAACAGTGTAAAAGTGTTCCTATTTCTTTTCTTTTTTTTCTTTAAAAGCAATTTATTTCTCATTACAAAATACAGGTGAGGAGCACGGCGATGCCTATGACCCCTTGGTTGTACATCTTCCCAGTCTATTTCTGCTTCTAGAAATACCCTGTGTACAACAGCAAGCTCATGCTGTTCCCAAGTGCTTGCACATTCTAACAGCTGCAGAGTATATGACCAGGTGGAAAGTCCAACAGATGCCCCACTCACAAGGTAGGGCCCTCCAGCCCGTCTTCTGGCTCCCTTTTGCTAACAGTAACTGGTTGCTCTTCCTATTGGTCATAGATAAATGACAGCTGCACAGTTCTCTGAGTGCTTTCAAGCAACCTCGGGAGGCAGTGACTAAGACCCTTTCCTTGCTCCCAGCTTCCTATGTTCCTGGCCGCCTGTGGCACCTGGACTACTGCTGCCCCTGGGTCCCTCACATTCCAGGGCAACGATGGAGGAGCGGGCCACATGAGGGTAGCAGTCTTTATTGGGCTCAGACCAGGAGTCTGTGGGTCTTGAGGACCTGTGTGTATTTGTCAATTTTCTTCTCCACGTTCTTCTCGGCCTGTTTCTGTAGCCTCATGAGCTGCTTCTTCTTCCGGTAGTGGATCTTGGCTTTCTCTTTCCTCTTCTCCTCCAGGGTGGCTGTCACTGCCTGGTACTTCCAACCAACCTCGTGAGCCAGGTGCCCCAGATAGGCAAACTTTCTTGTAGGCTTCAGACGCACGACCTTGAGGGCAGCAGGAACCACCATCCTCTTTTTCTTGTTGTAGGGTGGTGGGATGCCATCAAACACCTTGAGGCGGTCCAGGGCAGCCTGGCCTCGCTTGGTCTTGTGAGGCAGCATGCCTCACACGGTCCACCAGAAGATGCGGCTGGGGGCCCAGAAGTGGTAAGGGCCTCGGCAAGGGTTGGTGTTCATCCACTTGCAGAGGAAAGCCAGGTACTTCAACTTGTTTCTGTAGAAATTGCCAGAAATGTTGATGCTTTCGCAGTGTAGGACCACCACCTTCCGGCCCAGCAGTACCTGTTTAGTCACGATGACTGCCAGGGGGCCCAGGAGATGGCCTCGACCATGGAGCACCAGGACCTGCACCTCCGCCATCTTCGGCAGCCGCCTGGGAAAGCAAGTGTTCCTATTTCTCTACATCCTCTTAAAATTCTAACTGATGCTGAGAAACAGGCAGCCCTACAGGTAGCAGAGAAATCTGGAGATGAACAGCATGTCTCCCATAGCCAGTCAAAAAAGAAAGAGAGTCAAAAAGGGGAAAGAGGGTGAGAACGAGACAGAATCCCCATTCCCTGTAGGAAGAGAGACAGTGTCCCTTGAAAACCTTAACTGGAAGCCCAGTAATCCCATAGATGAGTGGAAAAGAAAACACTTTCAGATGTGTATATCAGAGGGCTTACAAAGGACCAGAGCCAAACCTGTTGACTATTCTAAGCTATCAATGATAGATAAAAAGCTAGATGAAAATGTCTCAGTCTTTTTAGAAAGCCTGAGAGGGTTTTGGTAAAACACACTTATCTCCTAATTCAATTGAGGGACAGCTAATCTTGAAAGATAGGCTTACTTAGGTGGCCCCTGACACCAGAAGCAAGCTTCAGAAACAGGCTATAGAACCAGATGGCACCTTAGAAAACCCCCTAATGGTAGCCACTTCAGTCTTCTATAATAGGAACCAGGAGGACGCCCAGGAAAAGGAGAGGAAACACATGAAAAAGGCAGAAAGAGGGATAGCTTGGAATGGAATGCAGGTCTGGAACTCCATATAAGTCCACACTTCAAGATAGCCTGGTAAAGTTGTCAGTAACAACCTTTGCTGCAGGCCTCCATCTTGTTTTACATACTTGAGTGTGACCTGTAACCACATGGCAGTACTTTTTTTAGCCTCTGCCATTTTACAATGAAGCATGGGTTCAGTCCTGGCTTAGGGAATGAATATTTTCAAGTTAATAGCTATGTGACTTTTATCATTTGCTAATTGTCTTCCCCCTCCATGAACAACTTTTAACTTCCTTTCTTAAATCCTTCTTTCTCTAAGTTGCCTTTAAAACTTCTGGATTTTGTAAAAGCTGCTTAATACCCCTTCAAAAATACCTTGTACACTCAAGGTTTAGTCATAACCTAATAGAGGCTTGTTGGTTTCACTTGTGAAGTTACTTTTGTAAAGTTTAAAAGCCAGAAATATTAACTGTTTGGTGTGCCTAAAGTTGGGTAACAATGGATTTAAAAGCATTTTCTTAAAGAGCACTCAGCTTAATTAAAAGTGAATATCCAAGTTATAGGTATATTTAAAAGACCTTTATGTTGTTCTCTTCTTGGATCTTGTTTTTCTGGAAAAGGTTTCTTTCTCTGTTGACTGAATTACTTTTCTCCACTCTGTCTTGCTGCTCTTGGTGCATGCATGGAAGGTCCTAAGATAATTTCTGATGGCCCGGGGCTCTTTGGTAAAAATGGAAAATGCACCATGGATTCCATTTTGGGAGAAACCTGTGTTTTTCTCGTGGAACCCTAGGAATTAGAGGCAGATAGATCTCTCTCAAAATCTATTTTTGTCTTCCAGCTATACCTATTTATTAGGCCCTAGAAATTGCATGCTTTTTAAGCCCTGCTCTTAATGGACCCTTCCCAGAAGCTGATAATCCAATTAGGAGATTGATATATGAAAAATCTTATAAATACTTGATCTTCTTCTGTTAGTCTATGTAGTTATATATGTGTTGTGTGTGATATCTGTAAAAAGAGCTCTAATTAATTGGCTTAAAGAAAAATAAATGCTTAAATCAAATATTTTTAAAGGAAAGATAAAAGCAGTAATACCTTTTAGTTCACATGACTTTAATATTTAAGAAATAAAAATAGTTTTAAAGATAATTGGTGAAATGCAAATGTTGTCAAAATGTAAATAGGGGGTCTAAATCATGTACGTCAGATACTAGGCTTGCTAAATGTTTCAAGATTGTAAACTGCCTACGTTACAACTTAGTAAGGCCTGGGATGTGTGAAATGAACTATGCCCCTAACTATGCTGGATAGAGTCAGGATTTGTCTGCACCTAGTATATAATTAAAACCAGGTTTTACATTAAAGTTAAAAAATGCTAAAAGTTACCATTATAACATGTAATTGAGACTACTGAAATTCGATTTACATGCAAGGTGTGTAAAAACAGTAAAATGTGTTTTTAGTAAAATGCTATAAGTAAACATGGCAAAATGCAATGTTGCCTAGGGTTAAAGGATTGTATTAAATTAGAAAAAAAACAGTAGAATGTTCAAGCAAGTTGTGGAGAGACTGTAAAAATTAATCTTTCAAAGGAAACTCTGTGTGTGAACATATTGAGCAAATTCAAAAGGGTGTTATATGATTTTTATAAATTGAACATTGAAATAAAAGAATAGTAAGATTTTCTTAAGATGCAATTCTGCTCTTTAGCAAAATTTGTAAAGGTTTCTAAAAGGTTTGTAAGAATATCACCTCAGTCAAACTGGTTAAGATGGGATAGAATTTTCTATAGTGTTTCATTAAAAATTGGGGTTGACACTAACAGTAAACTAATGCAAGGGTGAAATTTGCCTTTCTTCCTTTTGAAAAGGATTTTCATGTAATAGTAAAGGCTAATAAAAGGATTTTGCTTTTTCAAATTTTTGAGTCATTATTTTGGGAAAATAAATAATATAGTAATCTGTAATTGTATTTCATAATATCAAGTTTTTATACCTCTAAATTTAACAGCCTCCCCAAAATTAAACTTCAGTTTCAAAATCGTCTCTCCTGATGCCTAGCTTTTGGATGCAACAGAGGGTCTCTGGAGCATCCAGAAAAGTGGTAAATAGGATAATTTAACATGTTTACATAGAAGGGATTGCCAAAGTGATGTGTAATCTTCTTCAGGTTTTATTTCAGTAAATAATATTAATATATGTTCCAAAATCATATGGGATGTCTAAGGTTCTAATGTCTAAACATATGCTGTCAATGATCATTAGGTTTATTATGTTAAGCTATTGTAAACCACAGAAATAACCAAATATCTTCACCAATCATATTCTTGACTGTAACAACCCTGGAAAATTTGTCATTTACAGACAACTGTTGTCTTGTTTTAATTCTCTTCAAAAGATGGTTTATGATCAGCTGTAGGACTTTAACAGCTGCTCTCAAATGCAGGTTTCTGATAAAAGAAAAATGTACAGGACTCACAAAAAGCTGAAGTAGTTAGAAATATCGAGCAGAATAAGAGTTAAAGAAATAGACTGAGCTAATAGAAAACTGAAGTAATTGTTTTAAATGTTTCGCTTAAGACGTTGCTTATCCTTGTTTTGTTTTTCTGAGTCCAGGAAACTTTTCTTTTAAGCTAGCTACAGCTTTTAATAATTGAGTAAAGTATACTCCTGTGAACAAAATTTGGAGAATATTTGTTTCTCTCTGCCTGGCTTCCCCAGAATTTGGAAACTCTTTGTGAGTATTCTTGACTTATGGCAATATAGTTGTTTGCATCAGTGCAATAAGAATCCATTTTCTTTTGCAACAGGATGCAATTGGAGAAAATGGTTGTTTTACCAAGGCTTTGACTGGAAGGATATACTACTCTTTAAAGAATCAAGGTTATCATGCAGAGCTAATAAAAGCCCCTTGGCAAAACTTGACTGATACCTTGTCTACACACTCCCTGTACAGGATTGCTAATCTGTGGTGAGTAAATATCACTTTCTAATAGGCCCAGGAATGCCTTGTTCCTGGGACCTCAAAAAAATAGCAAGTCACCCAACTCATAGGTACTTGAGGGTACAAACCCATGGCTGGGCTTGACTTTAAAAAGTTCTATCTGAGGCCGGGCGCGGTGGCTCAAGCCTGAGGCGGGAGAATGGCGTGAACCCGGGGGGCGGAGCTTGCAGTGAGCCGAGATCGCGCCACTGCACTCCAGCCTGGGAGACACAGTGAGACTCCGTCTCAAAAAAAAAAAAAAAAAAAAGTTCTATCTGAGATTCTTTGTGGAACAGAGTTCCATAAAGCCTATTTAAAAGGCTTATGTAAAAATAATTATTCTTGCTGCACTTTATGCAAATAATCAGGCCAAGTATAAAAACTGAAGTGTGGTTTACAAACAATTCAGTCCTATCATGATTTGTTTTTAACAAAAATGACGACTGGAGAGAGAAAAATTATCATATGCTTGTCATTAAATTCTAATCTCATTAGTTTTTTAAAGTTCTTGCTTACATTTTAGACTAACCCTGCTTATTCCTGTAACCAACCAGCAATCTCTGGCTGCAGCTCAGAAGAAACAAAAACGGATGGGTAATGTAAAAATCTGGATCAATATTCAAATTCTGGACAATTATCCTGCAAATCCTGCCTGGTAATGGGAATAAATAGGATGCCCATAAACTGGAGGTTTCTTTGTTTGAAAAATAAAACCAAGGAAGTTAACCAAAACCAAGCCCCATGCATCCACATCTTGGTAGGCATAACTATAGTCACCAGTTATCTGGGTGTGTTGGCAGTCTTGAGTTGTCTTTACCCTCCACCCCTCGTTTCATTTTAATACATGTACTCGAATAACCCAAACTGTTTCTTCTCACATAAAGGCTATCAAGCTCCAAACGGTAATGCAAATAAAACCACACATGGACATGCCTTTTATCCAAGGACCTCCATACCAGCCCCAGGAGGAAACCTAGCTGCTGTTCCCCACACAACACCTTTCTCCAGTAGTATCATTACCCCACATACCTAACAGAAGTTAGGGTCCCCATCCCTGAAGGGGGAAATGAGAGAGAAGAAAGAAAGAAACTGGTCAGGCAGGCAGTTTGGGTGGGTCCTTGGTTGAATTCTTTCAAACAAAAGAACAGCCTGAAAACTCAAGCTCCAGGCGCAGATAAGGGAACTTGCACAGGGGAGCTTCCTAGGACATGCCCACAGCTGCATAGATAAGAAAGGCTACACAGGTGACTTGCCAAGACATGTCTGCAATGGAAAATTCCATGCCCTAACACATGTGCAGTAAGGGGAACAAAGCATTATGGAGTAACTCAAGCTAAGGGCCCTCGTGTACACTAGAAGGACAAAGTAGAGTTACCAGAAATTCACACCTTATGCAAATGAGACATCCAGGCTTTATTGTTGTTGTTGTTGTTTTTTGTTTTGTTTTTTTTGTTTTTTTTTTTTTTAAAAAAAGCCTTTGCATTTTGCATTCAACTTTAAAAACAGCAACCCTCTTCTGGGTCCCCTCTCTGTGCCAGAGACCTTTCTTCTTTCACTTCCTAAATTTTCACTCCAACCTTACCCTTTGATTCCACACACCTTAATTCTTGGTCATGAGACAAAGAACTCTGAGTGATACCTCACAATTAAAGACTGCTACATTATGGTGCATTGGCAAGACTGTAACACCATGAGTGTTGGCTATTGTGTATCTTACTCTTCAATTCTTTGAGATCTCTGTTTCTACAATAACGCTGCAATCTGTGAAACAGGTTGAGTATGTCTTTGTTTCCTGTATTTGTAAAAATAGAAGTAATGAAGAAAGGTTCCAGATCCAGGACTGATGGCACTTGAATTAAAAATGCCAAAAATAAAACAAACTAGTATCATGCACATTGGAATGATGGTTTGTATAATAAAAATTTTGGCATCACAGGAAAATTCTTAGAAATAACTGTCTGTATATTGAAGAACACTTATCAAAGAGTTAAGGTGGGTCATATATAGTCCATGTTAATATGAGTTCATCCCGGAGAGGGCATGTTGATTTGGTGTGAGACAGTAAGTTAATTAGTGCAGTAAATTAATATAGCATGCAAGTGACAATACTGTGTCCAAAGCAATTTATTGGTGTTAATGTCGTTATTTGCAAATGCACAAAGTTCGCCTGTTGAAACGGATGTTTTAATATATACTATAAATTGCCTCTGAACTTGTACTTTTTTAAATTAGTTGTAGTTTGATTAAATTTGTGTGAGAGTGCTTGAGAAGACCTCTCTCTTAACCCTGCATAATTGAGTATTTGTGTTTTTTATATATATATAATATTTATATATTTTTATATATTATATATAAATTTATATATAATATATATATTATGTATATATTATATATAAATAAATATATATAAATATTATATATAAATTATATATATATATAAATTTATATATTATATATTTATTTATATATAGAAAGGTAGGCACTGCCAAGACCATAGGCAGAATTTTGAAAGATTACTTGTCTTCTGATGGCTTCAGGCTCCCCTTTTCTTGCGTTTTCTTTACTGCAGAGCTTGCTTTTCTTTTCTCTGACTTAAATTTTGAGGGTCCTAGCTTTTTCTTTTTTCAAATGCAACTCTTAGGACAGGATCTAAAATAGGCTTATACTAAAGGTTAAGAATCTGATAAAATGTTTTGTTCTTAAGCTTATTATCAATAATATGTCTTATATTTATTTAGCATTTTATACTTTGCGTAACACTTCCACATTCCATGTATCATTTAATCACCACCTCAATTCTGTAAGGTAGGTGGCTTTTCAGTTTTTACAAATGATGAAACTGAGACTCAGATACTAAAACAGCGCTTTGAGTTCAGGTCTCTAAACTTTGACTTTCTATAGCAATAGCTGTCTTATTAGAACATTGAACATTTGTAGCAATTAAAAATTGAAGCAAATAAAATCACTGCCCAATTGCAGAATTTCTGATATCATTTGTCTATAATGAGCTGTTTTTCTCTGTTTAACCATGTCATTTTTTCCATGATCACAGGCTCACAGGCAGTAGAAAGAAATGACAGATTACCAGGATGAAAACATAGGGGTAGGGAAGATACCATTTAATTTAGGGGAAAATAACTCTATGTACTTTAATAGTCTCCTAAGATTATTACAAAGAATTATGTAGTGGTTAAGGCAATGTAGTATGGTGGAAGGAATATGGTCTTTGGAATCCTGCAGACATGGAATTTGAACCCAATCCTAGATATGCCACTTACCAGCTATGTGACTTTGGGCAAAGTAATTGAACTTCTCCTGAGTTTCATTTTCTTCATCTATAATTAGAGGTATTACTACCTGTTTCATGGGACTGTTGTGAGAATTCATTGAAAAACGTGAAATTAAAATAACAGCAGTTATTATTTGAGCACTTAGTAAATGCTCCCTTAATTTGTACAACTATGGGATAGGTCCTTTATTATTAAAATTTAATAGACGAAGAATCTAAGCTTAAAGACATTTAGCAACATGCCCAAAGTCATACAACTATTAATAGTAATCTGTGTACCAGTGTTTATTCCCATTCCCAAGTCCACTTGATTCTGATTCTGATGTCTGTGCCACATAGTATGTAATACTCAATACTTCTCATTTAATGGACAGCATTTTAATAATGATTGTTTTCATCTGTCCAGTAATACTTCCTCCCTTCTTCTGTTAACAGTACTCATCTTATTTTGGGAAACTAGATTTGAGCCACTCTAACCAATGGAATTCTCACCCCCTAGCCATGGTGATTAGTACAAGAGATGGGCGTGTGATTCCATAAAGTCAATCAGAACACTTCTTTATGTTTATATGCAAAAGAATGAGAAGTCCTTTAGTTGCTTTAGGATTGCTGTAGTAGGACAATATAATCTGGAAACTGAAAAATAACTGAATTACTGATAATAAAAGCCAATCACTTCCTCCACAGAAATGGAGGATGCCATCTGAAGTGAGAGATAAAAGATCAATGCAGAGAGGAATGAAGATAAGAATGGAGAAAGAATCTTGATAGAGATAATAAGTTCCTGAGTAAAGATTTCGTATAGTCCAGTGAGTCAATATAGTCCCTGCACTTGCATGACCTAATTTGAGTTAGATTTCTGACAGTCACAACTCAAAGTAATGAAGAGGTTAAAGTGTTGTCAGTTGTTTTAAATGCATATTGTAATGACTTTCTACTATAAGGGTTTAAAATGAAATAATTTTGTGCTTAAAAATAAAGACAATTTTATGAAAAATTTTAGTTATAATTTCTCAGACTAAAAAATGAAGTATGATTTTGTGTTAACATTATCTTGAAAATTTGACATAATAGTGATAGTCCTAATTCACTATTTATTATAGTTATCTAAAATACAAGAGAAAAATTTTTGACTAATTTGATACTTTTATAAAAATATATTTTAATTTCTCTGCTTGGAAAGTTCTTCCTACAGATACTCAAGCAGCTCCCTCTCATAGTTTATTGAAGTTCCTGCCCCACATTATGGTGAGGCTGTCCCTGATGATTTTATCTAAAAAGTATCTGACTTCTGTTTTACATTACAGTGAGGCTCCCTCCCTGAGTATTTGATTTCAAAAGTACCTTCTCAACATGTGTTTTGCTTCATGGAATTTATAACTACTGGACGTTCTACTCTACATGTTGGTTTATCACTGTCTTCCACACTAGAATATAAACTTCATAAGCATAGGGGTTTTGTCTCATTATTGAATAAGTGAGTCCTTTTAGGCAGACTATTTGCTATGGAAGTAGAGTAATTCAGTGTGGCAAAAATAAGAGTATCAGAGACAGGCTGGCCGACTAGCTTTGATCAAATTTGCATTCTTCTCTTGCTGGTGACATGTCGAGTCCATATTTTTCAGTCTACTGTATAGTTGGGCACGACCATATGATGAATTAAGATTTGAAAAGGAATGCTGTACACTGCTCCAGGGCCTGATTCATAAAACCTACCATGCCTAGGGTTATAATCATCTTACTGTGCCTAGGACAGTTACAGGTTATACTTGGTCAAGCCTAGTTAGTGGCTCTTTCACTCCCTAAAGTAGCCCAGTTTAGACAAATTATATAGATAGCATACCTATGCAAGACATGCCAGGTCCTTTCCTCTTTTGCAGCATGCTGCACACAAGCCCTGTGACTCTGGAAGCTGCACGTTACAGATTGTGTAGCCACCAGAAGGAAGGATCCTGATACTTGAATCATCTCTTGAGAGAGAGCTGCTCATCCACCTGCTTTGAACTTTGAGTAAGAAAAAACTTATTTTGTGCTTGAGCTATTATATAATTTGGATTTATCACAGCAATTGGCCTACCCTCACCAATAAAGGAATATAAAAGTCAAATTGTTAGTATGCAAAATATATAAAATTAGGAAATATACATGCTTATTTTTAAGTGATAAATATACAATTTGGCATTCCAATTGTAAATTAGTTTAAAGAGCTCACCGAATTAGTATAATATTTCAGCATTTGATGATTTGTTTTATAACACCAATGTTGTTAGTAAAAATCAACTCAGAGTCATAATAAATTGAGTCTGGACTGTCTGTTCCCACAGGGATGGTTAATCTGGCTATTCTACTGTGGAATGTTCCTTGTGCATGCAGGAAAATCTTATATGACTGGTTGGAATAATTTGATTACTCTATATTCACCAACTGGAAAGTCTAGTCATAATATCATTTTTGTCTTCATTTTGTCCCTTGATAACCAATTCATGAAGCCAATCAAGCTGAATCAATTCTTTCTGGAAGGCAGAAGTCTTACAAACTGTCTCTGAATACCATCTGCTACACAAAGAAAGAAAATATGGTATACTAATTTGTATGTTATGAAATTGCTGAGGCACTAAATGGTGGTCGTTTTGGAATTAGTGGATTTCTGTGAGACCCCGGATTCTGACAGATGCTAGAGAGTACACAGTACCTGGCTCTAGAAGTACGGAGAGAATTTCTTCCCTGAAGCTTGACTGGCTTTTCTCTGCCAGTACGGTCACCAGACAAGAAAGCAAAAGCAGATTTATTTTAGCCTATTGTATGCATCTTAATTTTTAAATTAACACATGCTTCCTGAAACTATATCCAAAGCATACAGAACTGCATATTGAGGGATAAAATAAATCTCCTTTTCCTTTCTCCCTTCTAAATCTTCGTGGGTAGCTGCTACAAAAAAATTTTTGTTTGGGGCTCTTTTTATTTTGGAATATTTTCACAAAGCTCCAATGACCCTTGCTCTTTGTTCCTCAAAATGTTGGTTGGGGCTGGGCGTTGTGGCTCATGCCTGTAATCCCAGAATTTTGGGAGGCCAAGACCCCAGGAAGGTTGCTTGAGGCCAGGAGTTCAAGACCAGCCTGGGAAATATAGCCAGACACTGTCTCTACAAAAAATGAAAAGAATTAGCCGGGTGTGGTGGTGCATGCCTATACGCCCAGCTACTCAGGAGGCTGAGGCAGGAAGATCGCTTGAGCCTAGGGGGTTGAGGCTGCAGTGAGCCATGATTGTGCTACCGCATTCCAGCTTGAATGACAAAGCCAGACTCTGTCTCTAAAAATAATTTTAAAAATATTGGTTGGTTATGGAGAATCAGGTGCTTTTGACAAGTGAGGTTCACCATGAGGTGATTGCATCTGATAAGCTGGCATTTTTACTGTGGTAACCTACAGTATCAATATCTGTAGGATTTTTTACCCTTGAAGTCCTTGAGGCCCCTGCTTAAAGAGCATAAGACAGCACATCCTTTTTGGAAGGAAAACAAGGGGTGGGGTGCTGAGGGTCTCAGTATTCATTACACAGATTTTCCTTTACTACCCACATTTCCAATTTTGGATCTCAACCCTTCTCCTAACACAAATGCTCCTGAGGTCAAAAGTTTAGATCCTCTCAGTCCAATTTACTCAGAATAAACCTCCTATCTCTGAGGGAGAGTTGGGTATTGTGTTGTTTGAGAGAAGTCTTTTTTTCTTCCCCAAAACTGTGACTTTTTTTTCCCCCTTGTGCCCTATCCTCACCTTTCTATGGCAGCCTCACCTCCTGTGGTAGCTTCATGATCCTTTAAGTGAAGTGGGATAAGAAGTTCCCCCCCACATCCCAGTTTTTCTGAATAATTATGTTTTATAGACTTAAGAACTTGTGAATTATTTTTCATGATGTAACAAATATGAAGAAACACAAAAAAAGAATTTGCCTCTGTATTCATTGAGTGGGTATTTTACGGAAATGCTTTCACTTGATGGTGATAGCCAGCATTCGGGCATCTTAATGTTGTCCATGAAACCCCTTCAGTGGAAATGTTCTTTAATTTGATTTGGAGAAAATATTGTATAAACACCTGACTCTTCTACTGAGTGTCATGCGTTACACAATTATTCCATTCAAATCAAATTAAAAGACTGAACTGAACTTGAAATAACTGGCTAAGGTTTTTCTTATGGTAACAGTTATTAGAAGGAGGTACTTACTTGGCAAAACTTTTGTGATATATTATTCTCATGAAACAAAATATTAGAATCTCTTCTGGACCCTGGATATTACTAGGACAATGAAACAATCCCTTTTATAGGCTAATCATAAATTCGACATAATAGTACTGAGATTTCATAAGAGTAAGGATAAGATTGCACACCACACTGACACTCTCTCAGCACACCCTCAGCATTCAGTGGAGGTAAGGAGAAACTGGGGAATTTTAATTTGAACAATGTAATAGAAAAGTCGTACTTCTTATGTATATTAGTAATATATATTATTCATACTAAACAGAAATAACATGTAGTTGATAGAAGATGGATCGATATAATTTGCATTCTATTAAATCTCTGAGCAAGCTTAAATAATTTAATTTTTTAGCCTTAATAAATCTCCCTCCAAAGTAAGTAGAATAAAAAGATATAGGTAAGGATATCTCATTTGTGAGGGGAAATCTTCAGTCAGTATTTCAATTTGTTGTTTAATATGCTGAAATGTTTACCAAAATTAAGAATCAGTACCTACATCGATGTGGTTATTTTGGTTGTTTTATTAAGAAAACATTTGAATTTATTTTAAGAAACACCAGATGCATCTAGGAATGCAGCCTTTGGGAAGGCAGCCTCAGGAATGGTGTTAATTTCCTATTGCTGCCATAACAAATTATCTCACATGTAGTGGCCTAAAACAACACAGATTTACTGTCTTATTTAAGGTGTTGGCAGGGCTGTATTCCTTGTCTTGAGGCGCTAAGTGAGACTCCTCTTTCCTGTCTTCTAGCTTGCAGAGGCTATCCAAATTCCTTGCCTTGCGATCCCCTTTTTCCATCTTCAAGCCATTAGTGTAGGATTTTTCTGATCCTCTTTCTGTTGCTGAATTTCTTTGTGAAAGTATACCTAATGTAGATGAAGGGTTGATGGGTGCAACAAACCACCATGGCATGTGTATACCTATGTAACAAACCTGCTCGTTCTGCACATGTACCCCAGAACTTAAAGTATAATTAAAAAAAAAATAACAACAACAAAAAGAAAGTAAAGGTTCTCCTTCCTCTCTTAAGGATTTTGCATAGATTTGCCCACCACTGGATAATCTAGGCTAATTTCTCCACCTCAAGGCCCTTAACGTTAATTACATCTAAAAACTCCCCTTTGCTATGTAAAGTAACATATTGAAAGGTCTGGGTAACAGAGTATGAATATCTTTAGGGGGCCATTATTCTCCCTATCACAGGTTCTAACTTTGGGTTCTTCAGCAAAGTAGGGATGCAGACCCAGTTCTAGATATAATCTCATTTCCACCGCATAGTTCTTGTACTGTTTTGCTGGAGGCATCATCACCATACAATAGGAGCTACTGTATTTTTTCATGCATTTGACAAATATATATTGAACTTTCAGGTAAGATGTCCCAGAGAGAATGCTATCTAAGCTTCTTCAAGTGCTTTGCGAAACTGGACCCTCTATGTGTATATAGAAGCTGTGTGTATGTAGAAGCTAAGTCATAGTTGAGGTTGTAGGACCATTACATTTTTATTTATATTACTGCTACATTCTGGAAATAATGTTGGTACAAACAACACATAAAACCTCTGCCTTCATGAAACTCAAAAGAAATGGATAGTTCAAGACCCAAAGAGTTTAGCGTCCTAATTTAATAGATTTAGCAGAAACGACAGCATTTATACATCAAATGTACAAGAAGAACAGAGAAAGAGTAGAAAAGAACTGAGACAGTAAGAGAGTTGACAGTCAAGAGTGTAAGAAGATAGGAGGAAGTGCCCACCCGAAAGTCTCATTTTAGATTACAAGAACATTGAAGAAAGCAAAAATGTTCTAAACTTGAGGAAGTTTACCGTTCAGGGGTTATTTTTCAAAAATCTCAGAATGAGTTGTTGACTATTTTGAGTATTTTTACTCTTTAGTTTACCTTCTATTAAGATGGACTTAGGTTTGGGTAAAGAAGTTAATATGTGCAAACAGAGCAGAAAGGGCTCTAAACAGGAGAAAATAATTTTTACCAGACCAAGTTATCCCTTACTTGGCAGAAAGGACAACTTTACAAATCCAATTTATTTTCCTGGTCTTATTTTTTGGATTATGGTCCTAGGCAGTTTATGTGTGACCTGACTACACAATGATTACTTTTCACTGCAAATTCCAGCAAACTGTGGCAGAATGCTTTTAGTTAGTTGTCCTCTATCACCCCCGATACCCCTCCCTCACCACCACCACCATATCCCACCCTCACCACCACCTTCCTCCCTCACCACCTCCCTCACCATCTGATACCCCTCCCTCACCATCACCACCATCCCTCAACCCCCCGCCATGCCAATACAAAACAAAACAAAAAACAACCTGTCAAGTTTGTATGGTACTGCTATCCTGAGAGCTCCCAAAGGAACTGTGTGTCTGGACAAATTAGGAGAATGTTGTCAAAATTTGTGAGGGACAAAGGAGAGCATGATAGCAATTGTGAAGTATTTATTACCTCAGAAAAGGACTTATCAGTCCTACTATTCATTCCTATACTGCATTTTGTACTTTGAATTTCTCAAGTGTAAACTTGTGACTTGACTTATTTGTATTAAAACATCTTCTGGAAAGTTCAACTAAGTCAAAGAATCTAACTTAACAGCAGATTGTTATTGCTTTATCTATCACAAAATGTTCATCACTTTTGGAGAAAAAATATCAGAGTCCTTCCATATATTGTTAATTATTTAAATTAATCTAAATATCACCTTGACAAAAATAGAGTAACAGAACTAGCAGGAGGTGAAAAAATGAACAAATGTGCTTATTATTAGTTTTGCATGAGATTCTTAAATCCTATTCTCACATTACAGTTTAAGAGGATAGGAACTCCAGAATTTTCAAGTGGAATAGGGGATTCTTGTAATAAAATGTGAACATACATGTTATTATATTATACAGAATTGCAATTAGGCCTTCGTCCAGCTAAGGGATTACATGTTTTTAATGAAGTGCACATTGTCAGTGTGCAAAGCAATAAAATGAAAAAAATACAGAACTGAAAATTTAATATATATGATAATACTCATAAATCTATTAGAGAAGGAGAAATGGAATTAATTATAATTCAGTACCCTGAGGGTGAATAAAAATGGTAAATAATTATGAAATAAATTCATATTGTAATTAGTTTAGCATGGTAATATTAGAACAGAAGTCTGTCTTTAAAAAATGTCCTGCTAACTTATAAAATATTTCATGAAAGGGAAGCAGAAAAAATGTTAATTATGAGCAGTACCTAAAAGGTAAAAAAATAATAACTGTGCTATCTTGAAATAATGATTAAATTTCTAATTAATTCGTGGTCTCATTTTAAAAACTAATTATAACAATGTTTGGAATATTCTAAATGTTCAAGTGAAATGAAAAGACATGCTTAAAGCGCCTGTGATGCTCAAGTGGTTTTGAGCATTAATAATTCTTTCCAAGCCTTTTTTGGAAAAGCAACATGAACTTAAACTTTTTTTCTCTTTAGGATTGTTTTCCACAGTTATTCACATTAGTGAGAGTTGTGATGGGTTATTTGATTGTACATGGATTTGTTCTTAATAATTCAGGAAACACGTGTTTTATTATACAAGTGTTACTGTTTTCATGGTGGGGCTTTTATTATGATAAAGAAAATATTCTAAAGAAGCAAAGTAAAGACACAACAGTCAGATACTATCTTTTCAGGCTTTACATGGAGTCACTGCTTACAACAGTCTTAAAGTCACCTCACTGATAAATCAGGCTTGTTATATGTACATGGTTTCTGATCCATAGCAGAATGGTGCACATAATCTTGCATGAGTTACAACTTTAGCCAGTGCAGGAGTCAGAGAGATCAAAAGTTGCTTTCTGTGAATAATCATGGTTGATAAATTGACCAGAAGTAATTATTACACTTTTCATTGAATGTTCTGTCCCTGAGGGTGTAGGTGTACCTCAAAAGTACTCTTATGAAAAATTATTTTAGTATATTGTACTATATGTCAAGGCAATTAATACTGACATTTACCTGACTAGTTCAATGCACTGTGCTTAGTATTTTTAGACTCACCCAAAACCTCTTTGGCTCCTTGTTTGCCCTATTTTGACTAAATAATCTGGCGAGTATTATTTTATATAACTGAAATTTCTTGTTCACATGGAATTGAGTACCTGTTATGGACTGAATTGTGTCTCTTCAAAATTCATAGGTTGAAGCCCTAACCTAAAATGTGACTGTAGTTGGAGATAGGGTTTTTAAGGAACAAATTAATGTTTAGTGAGCTTATATGGGTGGTGTCCTCATCCAATAGGACTGATGTCCTTATAAAAAGAAGGGATATCAGAGGGCTCTCTGCCTGCCATAGGCACAGTGAGAAGGTGGCTGTCTACAAACTGGGAAGAGAAGCCACACCAGAAACCACTTCTGAGGGTCCCTTGATCTTGGACTTCTAACCTCCAGAACTATGAGAAAAATTTCTGTTGTTTAAGCCATCCAGTCTGTGCTATTATGCTATAGCAGCCCATGCAGACTAATACAGTACCACCACTGAGTGCATTGAAGGAATTAAACTAAATATTTTGTGATCATATATTTTGATATCCTTGTGTTGAAAGCCTGGAGATTAGGTTGTAAAAGGATTGAAGATCCAGGTCATGTTCTTTGTATGTGGTTTTAAAGTTTACCTTATCCTGGGTACTACGTCAATACTCAGGAAAAATAATGCCATGATCGACTAAGCAGTCTCTCTGTTTTTTTTCACTTTGATTTTATGTAAGTTATTATGTTCTTAATGTATATTGATTTGTAAATTTTATGATTATTTCAATGGAATGTTTACCATTTTATTCACATTCTTTTAGGCTAGTGTTTCCAGTAGTTTCAGATCAGTTGACATGACATTTATCTCAATACAGGCCTGCCTCTTGGTTCAGATTTCTGTGTCTTTTTCATCTCTGAAAAGGGTTTGCAATGAGTAAAGATGTGTTAATGTGTATGATTCTACAGGGAGGGTATGGGAAGGATACTAAGTCCCCTATATTACATCTGTTTGTTTGACCGTTTGTTTTTGTTTTCAGAGAAAGTCAACTTCATAAATTATGTTTTCCGGAATTGTTTTGGTTAATAACTAAACAATTGGTAGTACTCATGATTTCATAAATTAAAAACACTACTCTCTTCTTCCTTTCATCATTTCATTGAAATGCGTGTTTTTTATTTCTGCCACATAAGTTAACTGAGATGGAATAGTTTCTTATTTGAGTGACATGCTCTCGAAAAGAAAAAAATGTTTTGGATACACATACAATTCCAAAAAATACTACTATTATATAACTTTGCACAAAATTAAAACATTTATTTTTTATATTGCAGTTTTGCAAATGGGTACTATTTCACAGCATTATACCTTTTATTGGCAGCAATGTGATGTTATGGAAAAAACACAGAAACACAGACTAGGGTTTGAATCTTGGCTCTCACATTTGTCCTTATTAAAGTCATTTTACTTGTTGACTCTGACTCATTATCTGTAAAATGTTAAGAATTCAATTCTTAATGGGATCATTGTAAAGAGTAAGTAAAAAAAATTATGTGTTACTCTTAACATAGTGACAAGCACATAGGCAATGAAAGTCATTTTTCTAAAGAATGAACTTTTGAAGAGCTCCTGTTACTTCACTATACTCACTACCAAAAGAGAGAGCTGGACCTGAGGTTAGCATAGATTGTTTTCAGAGTATCCCATGTCTCCAGGTCTCTAGCCGGCATTGAGATTACTGTACAGGCATGGAACTAATCTGCCAATTTCAACATTACATTTTACTTGCATTTCAGGTTCTGTGGAAGGATGAACTGAGGTAATGCATATCTGCAGAGCACTTTTTATAGCCTCTGTGATGCATTATGTGGCCACTGTATGCTGAAAGTTAGCCAGTGACATCAGGATCATTAATCATGCTTCAGGGATCAGAACTACTCACTTCCCATTCTGGTACCTCGGTAGTGGCTCTGGACAATGACACAATGATTTGGAAATTGACTGTATCTCTAATTCTAGGGTTTTGTTTGTAGAAAAGTCTACATTGAATCAAGCTGTAATAATAGTGAGGTACAGAGTAAAGGCTCCTTTGTATACTCTCTCTCATTATTCTATCTAGTTTTTCACATGTTATAAAGGGTGACAAATTATTTGAAGATAGATGAACTTAAAATGAAGGTGTCTTACATGGATGTTGTCATCTATTTTTAGCACGCTGATATGGTTTGACTCTGTGTCCCCACCCAAATTTCATCTGGAATTGTAATCACCATGTGTTGGGGGAGGGACCTTGTGGGAGGTGACTGGATCATGGGGACAATTTCCCCTATGCTGTTCTCATGATAGTGAGTGAGTTCTCCTGAGATCTGATGGTTTAAAAGCGGCAATTTGCCCCATGCTGTTTCTGATACACACAGTGTTTGCAACTAGGAAAATATTTCAATAATATCTAAAAGGTTCAAGATATCCTCTGCTTGATAATAACTGATAAACTATGTGAAAACACAAAAATAAGTACATATTTCAAGTGTGACAACAATTAGAAATATGTCATCTGCATAGCATTAGAAATAAAAACAAATCACCTTGCCAAGTTTCATGACCCCATAACTTATCTGTAATACATGCTTGAACATGCAGATGTCCGATGTATTCCTAAATGTGTGTACATGTATTATAAAGGGCAATGCTCTCCTTGAACAACTGCTGTTTTTAGTGAGATTGTTAGTAGATATCAGTAAATTACACTTGTAGAAAGAACCTTAGAGTCAGGAATATCACATGTGGCTGATGAATGTAATAAAAGTAACAGAATTATCATAATGATCACATTTGGTACTAGAAAGAACAGAAAATTTCATATAGATACAAAATATATAGTTATTGAATGAATAATTTCTTGGTGGATCAAAGCTTATATATCTTATGGATAATTCCTTAGGTATGACATGCATCTATTTCTTAAGTGTATAACTTAGTTATATTGTTTTGCATTAATTAGCCTAAGATGTGACATAGATAATAAAAAGGAAATTAAGAAACAAAATTTCCTTTTTTTAATCCAGAAACAATCAGGAACTGTTAAATGAACTAGACTTCTCTTTGATGCCATATAACCAAGCTCTACAGTTCTCTTCTTTGACATATTTTCATCCAGACTTTTTTATCCACTTAACCTCAGTAACAGCCCTCTTCCTTAGATAGTGCCTCCAATCTTTCTTGCTTTACCTATCGGTACCTTGGACATCTTGATTTTCAGGCCTGTGAACTTAGCCCTGTGTGAAAAGGGTAAAAGGGCCTGAGAACTCCTTAGCATATATTTTTATTACACTTGCATCAGTTTACTGTATTACTCTTCGGTTGGCAATACTCTTGGAATTCATTGAGTAACTCAATGGATATTTGCTGAATTAATTAATGGACAGTGGGGTGAAGAAACAAGAGAGGTAGGGAAAGGACAAAGGTATTTCTGTGACTGAAAAGCAGGCAAAAGAACATAGAACAAACCATACCAGAATATTTTTCTGGTGTCCTGAATGAGAATTGGCTATGGAACAGAGTGGAAGGGATACTACATGGGAAGAACTGAGCCTGGGGATCAGGCTGGATCACTAAGAGTGGGTCAAGATATTTCATCTTTTGTTCTTTCATTTTCATTTCAGAGTGGGAAGTTTGTGCTAGGTTGCCTCTAAGGGCTCTTCCTCATCTGAGCTTTTATAATTCTACAGATGATTGAATTGATGTTGTTCCTATCCAATTATTGATGACACTATTTTGGTTAGGTTCCTAATACCTTGGGGAAAATATGTGCAATTCCATGTGTCATGTCATAAATTGAAGAAATATTTAGTCAATTTGATATTAACCTTTAGGGAACAGTATAATTTCATATAACAGATATTTTTAATTTATCCTGATATAAAATGTCCAAAGAAACTCTCCCAAACTAGGTAGAACAATAAGTCACTTTACCAGAATCATAAATTCAAAATTAGTAAGTTATTAACAGTATTTACTTTTAAAAGCTATTAGAAGTAGTTGATATTAGAAAGCTAGAAATAAGTATTATAGGATATTTATTTGTATTCAAACTTTTATTAGGAAATTGCTCTAATATTGGTCTTTGTGTTTTAGTAAATTTCTAGAGAAGTGAGAGGATCAAGAGGAAATGTAGTAATGGACATTTTGAAAAGGAATTACAAGAGAATCAATATATCAAGAGTTTAAAAAATTAAGATGAAGATTCATAACTGTTTTCAAGCTATTGAAAGGGAATTGCAAAAAACATTGTGTCCAATTACCATCTATCTCCACTGGGATTGAAAGACAAGTAGTGGGCTTAATATGCAGCAAGAGTAATTCATTTAGAAAGGGAGATTTTTATTTTTGCCCAAATTATGATTAAACATTGTAACAGCTGACTGAGAACTGTTAGGAGCCCTGTGTTTAAAAAAAGTGAAACAGATGAATTTCAATCCTTGTTCATGTGAGTATGTATTTTCACTCATGATTATTTGATGATCCTATAAGGACTCTAACATTTCTCCAGAGTTAAAAGGATTAATGGGAGATATATTTATTGGATGATTCCCCATCCCCAAAGCATTATTTTTCCTTTTTCCTTTAAGATAAAACCCAGCACATATTGGCTGCTTTGATATCTAAACAACTTTATAAGCATTCATGCTTTGAAACAGTATGAGAGGCCAAGCAAAGGACATTTAATGTTTTTTACTTTCCTCTTCCTCTCTGGTCACAGGATAAATGTAAAATGTGTTTGAGTAGCTGCTGTAAAGTCCTGTGGGTAGCTGAATTTCCTATCAGCACACTTGACAGCCTGCACATGCCTCTGAAGAGACAGGCTTGACTTGTATCACTTTTCAGGTTTGTTTCTTAAACTCTTTTCTGCGAGCTTTTCCAGTGACTCCAGGGAGATGAAGCACCTCCCCACTGCTATATATTAGAGCAAAATTTAGCAGATACTTAAAAGCATTTCACAGTCTCAGAACAGAAACAAAATAAATTCAAATGTTTGGATTTTTGCCAAGTCCTTCAGAGAAAACTCAAAAAGTCTTTCCTTTCCCAGTGGGCATATTCTGAAATTTCTCTTTAGGTTATGGATGTTGAATAGAGAGAACCATGGCTCACATCTTTCCAAGTTGAGACAGGAAATTACTGCCCTCTTAGGGTGCTTGCCTGGCATTAACACAGCCCAAGGTTGGAACTGGTTAATAGTTGCATGGTGTGTGTGTGTCTGTGTGTGTGTGTGTGTGTGTGTGTGCACGCGCGCGCACTCATACGTACTCTATCCTTGAAGTAGTCAGAGAGCAGGTAGTAACTAAGAAAGAAAGGCAAGAGGATAATAATGAAATATTTGTGAACTAAATGAAAGTCACGGAAAATCTTGGAACCATTATGATTATGAAAGCAAATTCTTGAGATAATTCTATGTCTGCAGCTTGCTTTCCACCTTGCAAGTCCCTGGGCAAGTTACTTAATCTCTCCAGTCTCCATTACTTCATCTATAAACAAGGAATAATAAAAACAACTATCTCACAGAATTGTTATGAGAATTAAATCAGACAATGAATGAAGAATGACAATTACATAATAAGCATTCAATATATTATTTGTGACTGCTAACATTGAAGAAAAAACATCAAAGAATACCATGATAGACAAAAATCTGTGGCTAAATTACCTGTTTTCACAAGAAATTTGGGACCTCTCAGCCTTCTGTTGATCCTGGGAAACCACTACTCCCTGGTAGGCTGAATATTACTTTTCACGGATACGCACTTTGTCTACTCCCAGAGGCCTCTTATTCTAGACTTGCTGCTTTGAAGTGCAGCTGGTGCTCCTGTTGGCAGTCTCTTGGGGATGCAAGGGTTTGGCCCAGGGCTTTGGCCCAGTCTTGCCAGATCAAGTGGGAGTAATCTCCTGTCCCCATTTATATGCAGTACTCAGAGGTTTCCAGCTGCTTCCTTGCCATTTACTCCTGGCTTCATCCCTTTGAGGTTGATGGGTAATTAGCGTGGATTTTATAGCCACTGTAGGAGAGAAAAGGAACTAACCCAGCAAATATGAATGTAGTAGGAAATTTAATTTGATTCTTCCTTCTTAGCAAACCACATACAATGCAAATAATTTTCAGCTCCTAAAATTCACCTGTGGTGGAATTCAAGTTCTTTCTGTTTCAAAAAATGGTTTATTCCAAGGGAAGTTTTCTTCAACAACAACAACAAAATACCCAAATTTGCTGGTGGTCTATGATGATATTTATTCTATTTCGTTTATTTAAATAGTAATAATTGGAGAGAAGAACAAAAAGTATCAAATCTTGGATTTCTGTATGTCAAACTACTTTATAGATTCCATCTGACTTTTTGAGAAAGTTAACAGTGTTCATCTAGCTAATTATATAATTAAATGCTTGCCCACTCCTTTCTCTCTCTGGCCTCTTAATTTCTGTGCATTTGCAGAATCTAGATTTTTGATTCATGTGCATTTTGAAGATGTAATAATTGTAAACAACATTTCTTGGGCATACACTATGTGCCAGACTCTCTTCTAAGCTCCTGTATGTGTAGACTTGTAGAAGACATTAGGAAAAATAAGAAAAAGTAAATTTTCATGCTTTTGATATTTCTTAGAGTGAAAGTTCTATTTTTATTTATTTATTTTTTATGTATGTATGTATTTATGTACTTCAGTGGAGAGATTCAGACCTGTGAATTTACTCCTAGTGAGACCAGAGCACTCCTGGTCTAGATGTTTGTTGACTTTGATTTTGAAACAGGGCTTATCACATCAGCTAATTATTTTTGTAAGTGCCTGGGTCCTCGAAGGCTAATTTTGAATATTGTTCTAGTGTTCTAGTGTCTCTTCTCTTCTACCTCTAGGCTCCTATTTTAGGTTTAGATTACATAAACTAATGTGATTATTTGTTCAATTAATGTACATTTTGAAAATGTATCTCAGTAATAACTAAAATGTTTTTTAATGATAAATGTAAATTGACTTTAGAATTGTCTGAGGTTTTCTTTAAGATAGACAACAATTAACTACAGCCCTAAAATGAGGGAAAGAAATACCACATAAAGCAAACTTTTAAAAAAATTTTAAGGTTTAATTTTATTTTTGTTAGCTAATATGAACCAAACATCATTCTAGAATCTGAAAGAGAGTACAGGGAGTTCTCATCACTAACTCTCTTTTAACATCCTGTTGTTCTGTTCCTTTTAAAGGTGTCTCTTTAAAGATTACACCTTTAAGATCTACATTTTCTTCCTCATCGTCTTCACAATCATTGGACAATTTCAGCTCAGATTTGATCAGCTGCCCCTACAACAACATCCTGCCCCTATAAAATACAAAAGCAGCGGGTGGGAGAGGAAGATTCTACTCCCAATATCGCAGAAGGTATACACCCCGCTGTGGTATTGTTCACAATTTTCAGGGAAGGAGAGGATGATATTACTCCCAATGTTGCAAGGGCTGTACACCCCCTATGATATTGTTCATAATGTCCAGAAATGAGAATATTACTCCAACTATTGCAGGGAGTGTACACCCCCTTTTATATTTTTTGTAATATCCAGTGGGGAGTGGATGGTATTACTCCCAATATCGCAGGGGATGTACACCCCCCAGAATATTGTTCACAATTTCCATAAGGGGAGAGGATGATATTACTCCCAGTATCACAGAAGGCATACAACGCCCTGTGATATTGTTTGTAATATCCAGGGGGAAAGAGGATGATATTACCCCCAATATCCCAGGGGGTGTACACCTCCCTGTGATATTGTTCATAATATCTGTGTGGGGAGAGGATGATGTTACTCTCCATACCCCAGGGTGTGTATACCCCCCTACGATATTGTTTGTAATTTCCAGGAGGGGAGAGCATGTTACTCCCCATAACTCAAGGGGTGTACACCCCCATACTATATTGTTCATAATATTTAGACAAGGATAAGATAATGTTAATCCCCATATCGCAAAGAGTTTACATTCCCTTGTGATATGTCCATAATATCCAGAGGGGGGGAAGATAATGTTACTCTTCATATTGCATCCCCCCGATATATTGTTCATAATATACAGGGAAAGAGAGGATGATGCTACTCTTCAATCTCAGGGAATATGCATGCAACTGCGATATCTGGGGTGGGGGGGAGAGGATGATGTTGTTCCCCATATCGAAGGAAGTATACATACCCCTGTGATATTGTTCATAATATCTACAGGGAAAGGAGATGATGTTACTCCCCATATCGCCAAGCATGTGCACTCCTCTGCCATAATGTATTGTTCGTAATATTCAGGGAGAGAGAAAATAGTATTACTCTGGATATCACAGGGAGTGTACACAACCCTGCTGTATTGTTCATAATATCCAGGGAGGGAGAGGATGATATTACTCCCCATATCACAGAGGGTGTTCAATCCCCTGCGATATTGTTTGTAATATCCAGTGGGGAGATGGTATTACTCCCAATATCGTAAACATCCTGTGTGTACATCCTCTGTGATATTGTTCATAATATCCAGGGTGGCAGAAGATGATATTAGTCCCAACATTGCGGAGTTCCTACACTCCGCTGTGGTATTGTTCCTAATATCCAGGGAAGTAGAGAATGATATTACTCCCAATATCGCAGGAAGTGTACACCCCCCTGAGATATTGTTTCTAATATCCAGGGTAAAGAAGATGATATCACTCCCGATAGAGCAGGAGGTATACACACTTCCTGTGATATTGTTCCTAATATGCAGGGGGAAATAGGATGATATTACTCCCAATAGCTCAGCAGGAGCACAGCCCCGCCCCCACTCGGTGATATTGTTTTTAATATCCAGGAGGGGGAGAATATACTATTACTTCCAATATCGCAGGAGGTGTAAACACCCCAGGGGATATTGGTCCTAATATCCAGGGTGGGAGAGGATGATATTACTTCCAATACAGCAAAGGTTGTATGCCACCCCATGTTATATTGTTCCTAATATCCAGGGAAGGGGAGGATGATATTATTCCCAATATAGCAGGGGTGTATACCCTCCTTGTGATATTGTTCCTAATATCTAGGGCAGGAGACGACACTATTACTCCCAATAGCCCAGGGGGTTACAGCACCCCCCCCCATGATATTGTTCCCAATACCCATGGGGGGAGAGGATGATATTACTCCCAATATATCAGAGGATGTACAATCCCCCTGTGATATTGTTCCTATTATCCCATGGGGTAAACGATGATATTATTCCCAATATAGCAGCAAGTGTACAGCCCCCTGTGATATTGTTCCTAATATCAAAATGGGAGAAGATGATAGTACTGCCTATATCGCAAGGAATGCACATCCCACTTGTGATATTGTTAATAATTTTCAAGGTGGGAGAGACGATGATATTACTGTAAATATCACAGGGGGGTGTACAACGGCCCTGTGATATTACTCCTAATATCCAGTGGAAGTGAGGATCATATTAATCCCAATATCGAAGAAAGTATACATTCCCCCTGTGATATTGTTTCTAATACCAAGGGAAGGAGAGGGTGGTATTACTCCCAATATCGCAGGGGGTGTCCACCCCCTTTGTGGATTTTGTTCCTAATACCCAGGAGACGAGAGTGTGATAATATTCCCAATATCGCAGGGGGACACCCCCTTTGTGATATTCTTTCTAATATCCAAAAGGGGAGAAGATGATATTATTCCCAATGTCGTAGGGGGTGAACACACGCCCTGTGATATTGTTCCTATCAAGGTTGGGAGAGGATGATATTACTCCCAATATCGCAGGCGGTGTACACTTTGCCTGTGATATTGTTCTTCATATCCACTGGGGAAGATCATGATATTACTCCCAATATCGCAGAGGGTGTACAAACCCCCTCTGATATTGTTCCTAATATCCAGGAAGGGAAAAAATGATATTACTCCCAGTAGCCTGATAAGTGTACACCCCCAGCCGCCCGTGATATTGTTCCTACTATCCAGACAACAGGATGATATTACTCGCAATATCTCAGGGGGTGTACAACTCTCAGTAATATTATTCCTAATATCCAGGGTGTAGAGGATGGTATTATTCCCAATATCACCTCTGTACACCACCCCTGTGATATTGTTCCTAATATTTTTTTCCCTATCCAGCTGGGGAGAGGATATTACTTCCAATATCACAAGGAGTGTACACCTCCCTGTAATATTCTTCCTAATACCAACGGGGGGGAGACGACGATAGTAATTTCAATATCGCAACGGGTGTACATTCCCATTGTGATATTGTTCCTAATATCAAAGTAGGGAGAGGATGATATTAATCCTATATCGCAGGGGGTGTACACACCCCTATGATATTGTTCCTAATATCCGCAGGGAGAGAGGATAATATAACTCACAATATCACACAGAGGGTGTACACCCCCTGCGATATTGAGAGTAACATCATTTCCCGCCCCCCTCGATATTAGGAACAATATCAAGGGGGGTTTACACTCCCTTTAATATTGGGAGTAATATCATCCTCTCCCCACCTGCATATTAGGAATATTATCACAGGACACCCCATATGATATTGGAAAAAAATATCATCCTCTTCCCTCTGGATATTAAGAACAAAATCACAGGAGGATATACTTTTTTTTTTTTTGCGATACTGGGAGCAATATCATCCTCTTCTCCCTTAAATATTAGGAACAATATCACAGGGGGGAGTGTAGAAACCCTGCCATATTGGGAGTAATATCATCCACTCTCCCCCTTAATATTAGAAACAATATCACAGAGGAGATGCACACCACCTGTGATATTGGGAGTAGTATCATCTTTTCCTTTGAATATTGGGAAAAATATCACAGAGGGGGTGTGCACTCCCTGTGATGTTGGTTTTGATATTACCCGCTTCCCACCTGAGTATTAGAAACAAAATCACAGGGGGTGTACACCCCTACGATATTTGGAGTGATATCATCATCTCCTCACCTGGATATTAGGAACAATATCACAGGATGGGTGTACATGCCCTGCGATATTGAAAGTACTATTTTCGTCCTCCTCTCTCCACATTAGGAACAATTTTACAAACAGGGTGTACACCTCCTGAGATATTAAGAGTTATTTCATCCTCTCCTTTTGTGACTATGAAGAACAATATCACAAAGGTGGTGTACACCCCCTGCTATATTTGGATTGATACCATCCTCGCCTCCCCTGGATACTAAAGACAATATAACAGTGGGGTTATACACGCCCTGCGATATCGGGAGTAATATCATGCTCTTTTTTCTTGAATTTTAGGAACAATATCACAGGGGCGGTGTACAGCTTCTGCTAAATCGGGAGTAATATGATCCTCTCCCTCACCCTGGATACTAAAACAATATAACAGTGGGGGTGTACACCCACTATGATACTGGGAGTAATATCATCCTCTCCCTTACTGAATATTAGAAACAATATCACAGAAGGAGTGTACACCCCTTGTGATATTGGGAGTAATATTTTCCTCTAACCCCCTGGATATTAGAAAGAATATCACAGGGGTGTGTACATTTCTTGCGATTTTTGGGAATAATATCATCCTCTTTCCCCTGGATATTAGGAACAATATCACATGGAGGGTGTACAGCCACTGCGATACTGAAAAGAATATCAACGTCTCTCCTTATGATTATTAGAAACAGTATCACGGGAGGGGGTGTACACCTCCTTCCATACTGAGAGTAATTTCACCCCCTCTAAACCAGGATATAAAAAGGCGGGGTGTTCACACCCTGCGATATTGAGAGTAATATCACCGTCTACCCCCCTGAATATTAGGAACAATATCAAAGGGGATTGTACACTCACTGGAATATTGGGAGTAATATCATCCTCTCTTCCTCTGGATATTAAGAACGATATCACGGGAGGGGTTGTACGCCACCCCCGGGATATTATTCCTAACATATAGGAATGGAGAGGATGACATTACTCCCAATATCACAGGTGGTGTATACCACCCCTCTGATATTGTTCTTAATATTCAGTGGGGGAAAAATGATACTACTCCCAAGTTCGTAGAAAGTTTACACCCAAATTGTGATATTGTTCCTAATATCCAAGAGGGGAGGTGATATTACTGCCAATATTGCAGGGGATGTACACCCTGTGATACTGGAAGTAATAGCATCTTCTCCCCACTTGGATATCAAAAACAATATTACAGCGGGGGTGTACACCCCCTGCGTTATAGAGAGTAATGTAATCATCTCCCCCCCTCCCTGATTATTAGGAACAATATTACAGGGAGGTGATCACCTCCCTGTAATATTGGTAAAATATCATCCTTTCCCCCCCCCGGATATTAGGAAAAATATAACGGGGGAAGGTGTACACCCCCTGCTGTATTGACAGTAGTATTATCGTCTCCTCGCTTGGATATTAGAAGCAATACTACAAATGGGGTGTACACTTTCTGAGATCTTGGCAGTTGTATCATTTTTTTCCCCCACTGGATATTAGGAACAATATCACAGAAGAAGTATACACCGCCCGATATTGGGAGTAATATTATCCTCTCCCTTTCTATATTGTAGGAACAATGTCCTAGGCAGGGTGGACACACGCTGCGATACTTGGAGTAATATCATATTCTCCCCACCTAGATATTAGGAAATGTCACAAAGGGGTGTACCTCCTCTGCGATATTGAATGTGATATCATCCTCTCCCTCTCCTGGATATTAGGAACAATATTACGGGGGTGGGGGTGTACACCCACTGCGATAATGAAAGTAATATCATCCATTCCTTTCCTCCGTATTAGAAAAAATATCACAGGGGGTTTGTACACCCCCTGTAATACTGGGAGGAATATCCTCTCCATCCCTGGACATTAAAAACTATATCCTGGGGAAGGGGGCGTACATTTCCTGCGCTGTGGGGAGTAATATCATTCTCTCCCTTTCTGGATATTAGGTAAGATATCTCGGTTGGGGTGGGTAACAATCACTGTGATTTTGAGAGTAATATCATTTATCCATCTAGACATTGGGAGAAATATCAAAGGGGGGTTGCACACCTCATGCGATATTGGGCCTAACATCATCCTCCCCCATTCTGGATACTAGAAACAACATCACAGTGATAGTGTACACCCATGCGATATTGGCAGTACTATCGTTCTCTCTTGCTTTGGATAGCAGGAACAATATCAGAGGGGCATCTTACATCCCGTGTGATATTGGGAGTAATATCATCCTCTCACCAACCAGATATTAGGAAAAATATCACTGGGGGAATATACATTCCTTGCGATATTGGGAGTAATAAAATCCCCTCTTCCCATGGATATTTGGAACAATATACCAAAGAGGGAGTATACCCCCTGCGATATTGGGAGTAATATCATCCTCTCCTTTTTTGAATTTTAGGAATAATATCACACAGGGAGTGTACACCTTCTGCTTTATTGGGAGTAATATCCTCTCCCCCACTGGATAGTAAAAACAATACAACAGTGGGGGTGTACGCCCCTTGCGACACTGGGAGTAATTTCATTCTCTCTCCCTCTGGATATTAAGAACAATATTGGGGGAGGTGTATACCTCCTGCTATATTGGGAGTAATATCATCTTCTCCCCACCTGGATATCAAAAACAATATTACAGTGGGGGTGTACATCCCCTGCGATATTGAGAGTAATGTAAGTCTCCCCCCCCGATTATTCAAACAATGTTACAAAGGAGTGTACACGCCCTGCAATATTGGGAGTAATATCATCTTCTTCCCCAGATATTGGGAAAAATATCACGGGGGATTGTACACCCCCTGCGATATTGGCAGTAATATCATCTCCCCTGTTGGATATTAGGAGCAATATCACAATTGGGGTGTAAACTTTCTGCGAACTTGAGAGTAGTATCATTTTTCCCCCACTGGATATTAGGAACAATATTATAGGGGTGGTATACACCACCTGTGATATTGGGAGTAATATCATCCTCTCCACTCCTGTATGTTAGGAACAGTTACCCAGGGGTGGTATACACCCACTGCGATATTGGAAGTAATATCATACTCTCTTCTCCCAGATGTTAGGAACAATATCACAGGGGGGTGTACCCCATGTGCAATATTGAATGTAATATTATTCTCATCCTCCCTGGATATTTAACAACAATATTATAGGGGGGTGTACACCCCTCGCGATAATGAAAGTAATATCATCCACTCCCCCCCTCGATATTAGAAAAAATATCACAGGGGTGTGTACACTCTCTGGATATTAGGAAAGATACCTACGGGAATGGGAACACCCACTGCGATATTGGGAGTAATATCATCCTTTCCCATCTAGATATTAGGAACAACATTAAAGGGAGGTTGCACACCTAATGCGATATTGGACGTAATCTCATCCTCTCCCAACCTGGATGTTAGGGACAATATCATAGACAGAGTGTACACCCCATGCGATATTGGGAATACTATCCTCCTCTTTTTTTTTGGATAGCAGAAAAAAAAATTATAGGTGAGTTTTACACCCTGTGCGATATTGGGAGTAATATTATCCTCTCCCCAACTGGATATTAGGAGACATTTCACAAGGGGGTATTCATTCCTTGCAATATTGGGAGTAATATCATCCTTTCTTCCCATGGATATTAGAAACAATATTCCAAAGGGGGAGTACACCCCCTGCGATGTGGGGAGTAATATCACCCTTTCCCAATTGGATATTTTAAAAAAATCACAGAGAGGGTGTACACCTTCTGCGATATTGGGAGAATTATCATCCTCTCTCCCCCTGGATGTAAGGAACAATATCACACAAGGTGTGTACACCTACTGTGATATTTTCAATAATACATCATCTCCCCCACTGGATATTAGAAACAACAATAAAAGGGAAGTGTACACCCCCTGCGATATTGGGAGTAGTATCATCCTCTCTCCCCCTGGATATAAGGAACAATATCACACAAGGGGTGTACACCTACTGTGATATTTTCAAAAATACATCATCTCCCCCACTGGATATTAGAAACAACAAAAGGGAAGTGTACGCCCCCTGCGATATTGGGAGTAGTATCATCCTCTATTTCCCTGGATATTAGGAACAATTTTCCGGGGGGGGGGGGTGTACACTCCCTGCAATATCCAGAGTAACATTATTCTCTTCCCCATGGATATTAGGAACAATATCACAGGGGATGTGTACACTCCTTCAATATTGGGAGTAATATTATCCTCTCCCCACCTGTATATTATGAACAATATCACAGGAGGTTTTACACCCCCTTTGATTTTGGGAGAAATATTATTTCCTTCCCTCTGGATATTTAGAACAAAATCACAGGGGGGTGTGCATTTTTTGCGACATTGGAAGTAATATTATCCTCTCCTCCCTTAAATATTAGGAACAACATCACAGCGGGCGTGTACAACCCGTGCCATATTGGGAGAAATATCCTCTCCCTTTCTTAATATTAGGAACGATATCACAGGGGGGATGTACACCACCTGCGAAATGGGGAGTAATATACTTTCCCCCTTCAAATATTAGAAAAATTATCACAGAGGGGATGTTTAATATCCTCCTCCTCCCCCCTGGATATTAGAAACAATATCACAGCGGAAAGTACACCCCTGTGATATTGGGAGTAATAGCGTCCTCTCCCCACCTGGATATTAGGAACAATATCACAGGAGGGGTGTACACCCCTTTCTAAATTGGGATAAATATTGTGGTCTCCCTTTTTCGATATTAGGAACAATATTATAAGGAGGGTATACACTTCCTGAGATCTTTGGAGTTGTATCTTCCTCTTATTTTCATGAATATTAAAAACAATATCACAATATATTGGGAATAATATCATTCTCTCCTCCCCTGGATACTAAAAACAATATAACAGCGGGGGTGTACATGCCCAGTGATATTGGAAGTAATATCATCCTCTCCCTTACTTTATATTAGAAACAATATAACAGAACGGGTGTACACCCCCTGTGATATTGAAAGTAATATTATCCTCTACCCCCTGGATATTAGAAACAATATCATGGCGTTGTACGGGGGGTGTACCTTCCCTGGGATACTGGCGGTATTATCATCCTCCTTTCCCTGGATATTAGGAACAGTATCACATGAAGGTGGTACACCCCCTGCAATATTGGAAGGAATATCGTCCTCTCCCCTCATGGTTACTAGGAATGATATCACAGGTGGGTGTACACCTTCTGCTATATTAATAGTAATATCATCCTCTCCCCACCTGGATATTACAAACAATATCACAAAAGGGACTGTGCAACCCCTGTGATATTGAGAGTAATATAATCATATACCACTCTGAATATTGGGAACAATATCACAGGGGTTGCACACCCCCTGCGATATTGTGAGTAATATCATTCCTTTAACACATAAGTATTAGGAACAATATCACGGGGGGATGTACACTTCCTGCGATACTGGGAGTAATATCATCTTCTTCCCACCTGGGTATTAAAAACAATATCACAGGAGGGTGCACACCCTTTCTGATTTTGAGGGTAATATAATTCTTTCCTTTTCTGATTGGTAGGAACAATATCACAGGGGGGTGTACATCCCCTTCAATATTGGGAGTAATATCATCCTCTCTCCCACCGGATATTAGTAATGACATCACAAGGGATGTGTACACCTCCTAATATATTGACAGTAATATGATCGTCTCCTTGGTTATTAGGAACAATATCACAAGAAGAGTGTGCCCTCTCTACAATCTTGGCAGTAATGTCATCCTCTCCCCCGCTGGATATTAGGAACAATGTCACAGGGGCCTGTACATTTCCTGCGATATTGGGAGTAATATTATGCTCTCCCCCCTAAATATTAGGAACAATATCACAATGAGGGTGTACACTTCCTGCGATATTGAGAGTAATGCCATCCTCTCCCCTCTGGATATTAGGAACAACACCATAGGGTGTGTGTACACCTCCTGCAATATTGGGAGAAATATCAACATCTCTTGCCCTAGATGTTATGAACAATATCACAGGAAGTGTGTACAACCCCTGCGATACAGGGAGTAATATTATGTTCTCCTTTCCTGGATATTAAGAACAATATCAGAGGAGGGGTTACACCCTCTGCAATATTGGGAGTTATATTATCCTCTCCACCTTTTTATCTTAGGAAAAATATCACTGAGTGTACACCTTTTGCAATATTGGGAGTAATATCATCCTCTTCCCTCCTATATATTGGAAACAATATCACAGGGAGATGTACACTCCTGCGAGATTGGGAGTAATATCATCCTCTCTCCCCTGTGGATATAAGGAACAATATCACAGGGAGATGCACACTCCCTGCGATATTGGGGGTAATATTGTGGCCTACCTCACTGGATATTAGGAAAAATATCACAAGGAAGGTATACACCCACTGTATACCTTGGTAGTAATATCGTCTTCTCAGCTCATGTATATTATGAAAAATATCACAGGAGGGGTGTACACCCACTCCGATACCTTAAGTAATACATTCTCTTCCCATCTAAATATTAGGAACAATATCACGGGGGGCGGACACCCTCTTCGATATTGGGTGTAATGTCATCCTCTTCTCCCTGGATATTAGGAATAATGTCACAGAAGTTTGTACACCCCCTGCTATAGTGGGATTATTATCCTCTTCTCCACTGGTTATTGGGAACAATATCGCAGGGGTGGTATACATCTCCTGCAACATTAACAGTAATATCATCTCCCTTCCTGGATATTAGAAACAACATCTCAGGGGAGCGTACACCCCCTTTGATATTGGAGTAATATCATACTCTTTCGCCCTGGATGTAAGGAACTATGTAACGGGGGGTTGTACATGCCCCTGAGATATTTGAAGTAATATCATCCTCTACATCCCTGGAGATTAGGAACAAAATCACAGGGGTGTGTACACTCTTTGCGATATTTGGAGTAATATGTCTCCCCTCTTGGATATAATGAAAAATATTACAGGGAATGTGTACACCCCCAGCTTTATTGGGAGTAATATCAAACTCGCCCTTCTTAAATATTAGAAAAATATAAAAGAGTTACATAAACCTTCTAAGATATTGACAGTAATATCATCCTCTCTCTTTCTGGATATTAGGAATAATATCACAGAAGGGTGTACACCCTCCTCGATATTGGAGTAATATCATCCTCTCCTTCCCTGGATATTAGTAACAATGTTATGGGGGGGGGGCGTAACTCTCTTGTGATATTGGGAGTAATATCATCCTCTACACCTCTGGATATTAGCAACAATTTCACAGAGAATTGTGACAATACGGGTAATATCATCCTCTCTGCCCTTGGATATTAGGAACAATATCACAGGGGTGTTTACATCCCTGCGTTATTGGGAGAAATATCATCCTCTCCCAAGCTGGATATTACAAACAAGGTCATAGTGGGAGGTGTACATTTTTGCCATATTGGGAGTAATATCATCCTTTTCCACCCTGGATATTAGAAACAATATCACATAGGGGATGTACACCCGCTGAGATATTGGGAGTAATATCATCCTCCCCCTTTCTGAATATTAGGTACAATATCATGGGGGGTGTATTCCCCTGCAATATTGAATGTAATGTTATCTTCTTCCTCGTGGATATTAGGAACAATATCACTGGGGGGGGGGGGGGTGTAAACCCTCTGCGATGTTGAAAGTAGTATCTTCCTCTCCCGCATTGGATATTAAGAACAATATCATAGTGGGGGTGTTCACCACCTGTGCTATTGGGAGTAATATCATCCTTTCCCCCCCCAGGATACTATGAAAAATATCAGAGGGGTGTTTTACACACCCTGCAATATTGGGAGTAATAACATCCTCTCCCCCCTCAATATTAGGAACGATATCACAAAAAAGGGTTTACACCACCTGCAATATTAAGAGTAATATCATTATATCCCCCCCGGATATTACAAACAATATCACAGAAGGGTGTACACCCCCTGCGATATTGGGAGCAATATCATCCTCTTACCCCCCTAGATATTATGAAGAATGTCACAGGGGGGTGTACACTTCCTGTGATATTGTTTGTATATCATCCTCTCACCCTTTGGATATTGCAAACAATATCACAGAAGGTGTACACCTCCTGCGATATTGGGAGTAATATCATCCTTCCTTTCCGTATATTATGAGCAATATCACAAAGGGATGTACACCATCTGCCATACTGAAAGTAATACCATCCTATCCCCCCCGGATAATACAAACAATATCACAGTGGGGTGTCCACCCTCTGCGATATTAACAGTAATATCATCCTCTCCCCTTCTGGGTAAAATGAACAGTATCACATAGGAGTGTACATCCTCTGCGGTAGTGGAAGTAATATCCTCTCCTCTCCCGGACATTAGGAACAATATCACAGTTGGGTATACACCTCCTATGATATTGGGAGTTATCTCATCCTCCCCCACCCTGGATATTACGAACAATATCACAGGGGAATATACGCCCCCTGCGATATTGGGAGTAATATTATTATCTCCCCCTAGATATCACGAACAATTTCACAGGAGGGTGTACACCTGCTGCGATATTGAGAGTAATATCATCGTCTCCCCCCCAGATATTAGGAACAATATCATCCTCTCCCCTTCTGGATATTACGAGAAATATCACAGGGAAGGAATATCATCCTCTCTTCTTCTGCATATTGAGAACACTATCACAGGGGGTTGTACACTCCTTACGATATTGGAAGGAATATCATCCTTTCCCCTTCTGAATATTATGAACAATATCGCAACGGGATTTACACTCTCTTCAATATGGGGAGTTATATTAACCTTTCCCTACCTGGATATTACAAAAATATTACCGTGGGTTGTACACCCCCTGCGACATAAGGAGTAATATCATCCTCTCCCTCCCTGGATATTACGAACAATATCACCAGGCGGTTTGTAGCCCCTGCGACATGGGGAATAATGAGATCATTTCCCCCCCTGGATATTAGAAACAATATCACTGGGGGGTGTACACGCCCTGTGATACGGGAAGTAATATTTTCCTCTCCCCCTCTGAATATTACGAACAATATCACAGGAATGTGTACGCCTTCTGCGATATGGGGAGTAATATCATTCTCTCCCCCCTGGATATGACGAACAACATCACAAGGGGGTGTGAACGCCCTGCAATATGGGGAGTAATATTATCTCCCCCACTGGATATTATGAACAGTATCACAGAAGTGTGTACACCTCCTGTGGTATGAGAAATAATATAATCCTCTCTCCCACCCCTGATATTATGAACAATATCATATCACAGGGGGGTGAAGACCCTGTGATATGGGGAGTAATGTTATCTTCTTCCTCCCTGGATATTACGATAATATCACAGAGAAGTGAACACCCCTTGTGATATGGGGAGCAATATCATCCTCTCCCCTCCTGAATATTAAGAACGGTATCATAGGGGGGTCTACATCTTCTGTGATATGGAGAATTATATCATTTCCCCCTCCCTTGGATATTACGAACAACATCGCTGGGGAGTGTACATCACCTACGATATTGAGAGTAATATCCGCTCCCCACGAATATTAGAAACAATATTACAGGGAGGGTGTACACCTCCTGCGATATTGGGTATACATAAAATATTGGGAATGATAAGAATAATAGAATGATGATTAAATACATTAAGGTATAGGAAGACAGAAGAAAAGGGTGGAGAAGAATAAAATGTTCAAAGAAGTCCTAAATAAAGATAGCATTACTTTTGAGTTATTATAATTTATAAAAACTAAAGTCCAAACAGTATATGGAAACAATCAACTTTAGAATAGGCCTTAATTATTCTCTATATGGTTGACCCTTGAACAATATGGGAGTTAAGGTGGTGACACTCCATCAGTTGAAAATCCATGTACAACTTTTGACTTCCCCAAAACTTTAAGAAGAGCCTACTGTTGGCTAGAAGCCTTACCAATAACATAAATAATCAACACATACTTTGTATGTTACTTGTATTATAATAAAGTAAGCTAAAGAACAGAAAATGTTACTAAAAGAATGATAAGGAAGAGGAAATATATTTACCATTCATTAAGTGGATGTGGATCATTATAAATGCCTTCATCCTTATTTTATATTTCTATTTATTTATTATTATTATTATTATTTTCAGATGGGGTCTCGCTCTGTTGCCCAGGCTGGAGTGCAGTGGCCCGATCTCAGCTCACTGTAACCTCTGCCTCCTAGGTTCAAGCGATTCTCCTGTCTCAGCCTCCTGAATAACTGGGATTACAAGAGCGTGCCACCATGTCCAGCTAATTTTTGTATTTTTAGTAGAGACGGGGTTTCACCATATTGGTCAGGCTGGTCTCGAACTCCTGACCTCAGGTGATCCACCTGCCTCGGCCTCCCAAAGTACTAGGGTTACAGGCCTGAGTCACTGTGCCTGGCCCATCCTTATCGTCTTCACACTGAGTAGGCTGAAGAGGAGGTGGATAAGGAGGAGGAAATGGAGGAGAAGGAGGGGTTGGTGGCACAGGCAGAAGAGGTGCAGGAGGTGGAAGGGGAGGTAGGAAAGGTGGGTCACTTGGTATAACTTTGCAGAAATACATTGCAGTTTCTGTCTGAGTTTTTTGCTTTTTCATCTCTTTAAAAATGTTTCTGTGTTGTACCTATCCTTCTTCAACCATTTACTGTAGTATCAATGCCTGTATCATAGAAGATTCTATGTCGTAAAAGAAGTCAAAAGTCGTCTTGTTTAATTGGAACCCTTCTGTCAGATTGTCTGAGTCAATTTGTTTTCTGGTACTGCTTCTTCTACATCTTCCTTATTGTGTGGCATCGATTTGGAAGCACTCATCTCCAGTAAGTTGTCTTTTGTTAATTTCTCTGGTGTGGTGTCAATTAGTTCTTGAATTTCTTCAAGATGCATATCTTGAAATCCTTCACCACCCACAATTTTTTTTTTTTCTGTATCTACAATCTCTTTCATGATTTCCTTGATTGTCTCTGTCATAAATCCTGTGACGTTATGCACATCTGGACAGTTTTTTTTCTGTAGGAATTTACTGTTTTGATCATGATGGCTGTCACAGCTTTTTTTATAATGATAATAGCATCTTCAATGATATGATCTTTCCAGACTTTCATACTCTATCAGAATTATCTGTGATAGCATTGACAATCCTTTTTATAGAGTACCATGTGTAATGAGTCTTAAAGATCCCTATCACCCCCTGATCTAGAGGCTGAATTAGAGATCTTGTGTTTGGGGGCAAGCAGACCATTTTGATGCTTTTGCTGTTGAACTCATGGGTTCTGGGCGGCAAGGGGCATTATCCAATATCAAAAAAACTTTAAAAGGGAGTTTTCTACTGGCAAGGTACTTCCTGCTTCCTGACTTTACAGACAAAGCATCAATGGAGTCAATCCAGAAAAAGAGTTCTGTTGTACAATTGTACAATCCAGACCTTCTTGTTGTACAATCAGAAGATTGACAGCTGATCTTTATCTTTTCCCCTCAAGGCTCAAGGAGTAGCAGCTTTAAGGGTAAGGGTAGTCCCGACTGCATTTACACCAAGAGGTTGAGTTAGTCTATCACTTCCTGCCTAAATCCTGATGCTCACTTCTCTTCCTTAGTAGTAAATGTCCTTGGTGGCATTTTTCCCCCAGAATAAGGCACTTTCATCTCAATTAAAAACCTGTTTGGAGAGATATCCTTTCTCCTCAGATAACTTTCTTAATGCCATCTGGGAATTCGTCTCCCACCTCTTTGTCAGCAAAAGCTGCTTTTCCTTTTATCTTGATAGATTTAAAGGCAAATATCTTTCTATAATTATCAAACCATCCTTTGTGGGCATTAAATTCTCCAACTTTAGATCCCCCACCTTCCTTTTGCTTTAAGTTGTCATATAATGACTTCACCTTTTATTGAATCATATTAGAGCCTATGGATATGCCTTTTTTGTATCAATCCTGCACTCACATAAAAGCTGCATGTTCAATATGAGATAAAAAGATATTTCACAAAAACTGCAAGATTTTTGCACCTGCTGGCATAGCTGCAGTGATGGCTTCACAAATTTCCTTTTCTTTTTTTCTTTTTTTCTTTTTTTTACAATGGTATTTATGTTGCATTCATTTGGCTTGAAATAGCAGGGACTGCAGCTGCAAATCTCAATCTATGGTACATAACAAGTAATTCAACTTTTCCTTGTAATGTCATGACTTTTCTGTGCTTCTTGGGAGCACTTCCAGCATCACTAGTGGCACTTCATATGGGTTCCATAGTGTTATTCAAGGTTTATGGTATTGCACTAATGAAAAATACACAAGAGCTGCAAGATGTCAGTTTTTACTGTGTTATGCAATTTACTGGAGAGACTAACTGCTTACACAGAGATGAAGGGTCACACAATATTTTACAGATATTTCCCACATTTAAGCTCACCCATTGCAATAGCACTGGGAGGTGGATACAAAATTATTACAGTAGTAGAGTATGCACTACAGTTCACAGTATATGCAGTTATGATTTAATGCTGCATCTTTACATTTGTTTACATTTCTCGCAACTGTGAATGATGCGTTGTATGGTCTATGTTTGTGTGCTTAAGTTTTGATAAATTTTAACTTTTATAACAAATTGTGTTTATTTTATGGTACCAATGATAAAACATACGAGTATCTACATATGTTTTATGCATTCATGACACATCTTTTTATCTTTTTTGATATTTTAGGTTATGCAGTTCATCTGCAAGTTTTCTGTCATTGTCACAGATCTCCAAATAAAATCAATATATTTATTTTAAAAATCCACATATAAGTGGACTCATGAAGTTCAAACTTGTGTTGCTCAGGGACCAACTATATAAGAACAATAGGGAAAATATTATAACTCATTTTAAGTTCCTACCAGGTCTAAATTATTTCAAATTATGAATTTGCTTGGTCCAGATAAATGAAGTTAAGATTAACTGAAATTTGTTTTTTATTAAATATGGAATAAGAAGAATAAGGAAAAATCAAATTTATGTTAGCATGTTAGGTACTATTACTAAAGGCCTGTTCATTCATGCTTACAATTGTACAGCATTTTAAATTATGTAAAGCATGAAACTTTGAACCTAGTCATTTGTTATATTTCTAAATTCCCACAAGATGGCAGAATTTCAGAGCATTTTAAAGTGTGTGTCTGGATAGGTAGCTAGAATTTTTTAAGTCTTGTAACTAGGTTAAGTGCAAATCCTGTTTTCTGATCAGTGGTGCAAAAAATACTCACACAGAGCGGGGCCCAATTCTTATTTACAGATTCTACTAAACTGAAGGAATGAAACGATATATTGTACAGGATTTACAATACTCCTCAGGTAGAGAAATACTTTCTTGTTTTATAACTCTAATTTGAGGTCATTCATAACAACCTAGCCACATACTGCTTCATCTGTGCGTTTCCTTTGTTTTATTCGTGAGGGTCAGAGATGAACTGGGATGCAGGCTTTAACAGATGGAACTACATGTCTTGGTATTTCAGAGGTTCCAGCCACATGGCAGTGTGGTTCTGCAAGCAGCAAGGATCAGTCAGGCCTGTCCATCACCAGGCTTGTGCCTATAAATATTTAAATGATTATGTTTTACTGTTTCAGGATTTGATATACTTCAAGTGATACAGGCTTGTTACTGAGTATTGGATTCTTCAAGGATGCAAATTCCTTTGCATTCCCCCTTTCTCTCTCCCTTTCTCTCTCTTTTTCTTCCATTCCCCATTCTTCTTCCTATTCGTCTTCCTCCTTCTAAACTCTTCGTGTTCTCCTTCTTCTTAATGCTGTTGGGGGTGTTGTAACTGTTAGTGAATTTCACCAAAGACAGGTCTCTAAGTACCCCTTAATGCTGCTATCTTACTCTTTTCAAGTTGATATAAAAAATACCATAGACTGGCTAATTTAAAAACAACAGAAATTAATTTTTCATAGTTCTGGAGGCTGAGAATTCCAAGATCAAAGTGCTATCAGATTTGGTGTCTGCTGAAGGCCTACTCTCTGCTTCACAGATGGCTCCTTCTAGCTCTGTCACCCATGGTAGAAAGGTCAAATGAACTCTGTCTGGCTTCTTTTATAAGAACACTAATCCCATGCATGAGGGTGGAGCCCTAATCACCTCCCAATGGCTCCACCTCCAAAGTTTCACCATATAAATTTTAGAGAGGCACAAATATTCACATAATAGCAACCTCCACAGCCTAAGAAAGGAGAGGGGTTTGTTGGACCCAAATTGAAATAAGTTACACCAAATAACCACTGAAGACACAGAGGTTTGAAGTAAACACTATTTCAAATCTGGCTTGAGTTTATATTTCGCTTCCATTTGTCTTAATAGATATGGTTTTTATATTTTTTAATGTCTTGTATTTCTTTATGGATAGGATCATCTAATGATAATTGCCATTTCTTTTTGGAAAACACCTTTTAAAATTAGGGTGTAGTTAGACAACTAGACAGTTCCTTCATTTATCAGGTAGGACGATGTAATTTGGAAGAGCACTTTATCTAAGTGATAATCCTGGTGCTAAGGTTATTGCTTTGCCTGAACCCACCTAGAATTTATCCAGTGCCAACGGGAAAGTGTTTATGTTACAACATGCAAATCTCATGAGAAGAAAAAAATATTAAATCACTGGTGACAAGCATCGCTAAACTAAAGATGAGGGATGTGTAATTTCATAATGTTACAACCATTAATTATAGTATCTGAACTCTGGAAATGATTGCACTGGGTGGTTAGATGGAGGCTTGTGTTTATAACCACTATACACATGGAAGCAAGTTTATTTTTGGGAGTTGAACTTAAGTTGTTGCACAAACTGTTCCCAAAATACTACGGGCAACATCAGAGCAATATTTCTCAAGATTCTGCAAACCAAGCTGTTTTTGACTTCCCAGTGACTATGTGGAGAACATCCACTGCAAAGGGGCACCATGATGCAATAGCATATGACAATTTTGAAATTTGTCTGTTTATTCATAATACCAGAGACCGTCTTGAGAAGGGACACAGGATTCTTCTTCATTCCACTCCCCTACCTCTGATGAACAGACTGAATGGCCCCTATCCCATTCCATGTCAGCATATACCTAAAAAACTCAAGGTGACTTTGTTTATAAGAAGGAGTTTCAATAAGAAATGAATATCTTCTGGGAAGGAAAAAATTACTTCTAAATGTAGATTTCTGTCAGTTGTTTCCAGTTTTCATTTTGGAAAAATAGCTAGCAGCATAAAAAATTAACAATATTTAAATAGTATTTCAGGAATTATATCCTACTCTAATAGTTAAATATACAGATAAAAAATTTAGTGGCAAAGAACTGACTCCACTGTAGCTAGGTTAAATACAAAGAAATATATTACTGAATATTAAATATAATATAGAATCTTTGAGAGGGCTGAAGAAATAGACTCCCAAAGTGTCACACTATAGAAATGAACTACAAAGTTACTGCTGCTTCTACCTCAGTCCATTGATTTCTTGTTAAATTTGGAAGTTGCTGCAACAGTTACTGGCTGTAGAGAAACGTTGCCTCTGCCACAATCCACACCAGCAAATGGATGTGTTGTGCCTACCTTTCTCCAGTTTAGCTCAGTTCAGAATTCAAGTCTCTTGTAGGTATGTCTAATGGAAATAATAAAAACTAAATCATGATTTGAACACTAGTTGCAAGAGAGTTGGCCATATTTACCACAATACAAATTATGGCAGAAAAGATAACTGAAATTTTAGAGTTAATCTTATCTTTATCTAGATAAAACAGCTAACTGATACTTGGGTTGCTGAATTATATTCTGTCTCAAGTATTTATACAACATAGTTTTAGAAATTTTCTTATACCTATCTTCTCTTAGGTAAAACATATATATGTATGTTTTATATATATGTGTGTGTATGTATATGTATATGTGCGTATGTATATTATATACATATAATTTGACATGTTAGAATAATGTGGTATGCAGTTCTAATCCCAATGTATAATAAAAGGCAAACAAAGCTTATGAAGAAAAATTCACTGAAAAAATCAAGGTAATAGAGGAATTTCAGATAATACAGTGGAAAATAAGCAATGGTAACTGTAAACTTGAAAAAATACATAGGAAAGAAAGGCAAAACTGTTGGTTTGAATCTTGAACCAGTGATTCTAAGGTAAATACAAGGAGGTGCTACTGAGCCAAACAAAACGTGTTATTTCATTCTTACTATGTATGCAGCACTGGCTAGACCCTTTAGGAATTTTACCAGTAGATAGTGAACTTTAGTACCCTGAGGAACATGAGTATTATACATGCTTAAATATTCTTTAATATTAATAAATTAATACAAATATAAAATAAAAAAGAAGTTCAAGACTTGTTATATTTCTTCATGGAACGTAGATTATCAAAAGAAGTCAGAGGATCAATATCTCTAAGTCTTTGGTCTAATTCATAGAAAGGAATTGTCATATAATAGAAAGGCTTTGAGTTTAAGGTAGGATTTGAATTCAGTTTTGCCATTTGCTAGTTGTATGATCTTAAGCAAATAACTTCTTGTAGCATCAGTTTCTTTCTCTGTAAATTGGAGTTTGGAGACAGAGAAAATGAAATGTCCAGCTACAGTTGTGGTACGTAACAGACACAAGAAAACTGTGGTTATTGTTATTGCTACTTTGTTAGATTAAAAACTGCCAGTGACATGACAATTATCACCTCTTTATCTGTATGTGTAACCCCTTGTAGCATTCCTCATATCCTTATGTATGTGGACTACACACAAACTTAATTGATGTCATGCATTCTTTGTATTGCCTTAGTGCTATTGTCTGAATGCTATGTTCCCCCCAAATTTATATAATGACAATTAATTCCAATGTGATGGTGAGAGGTGAGGCCTGCTGGACTTCCTGGGTTGAGTGGGGACTTGGGGAATTTTCCTGTCTTACAAGAGGATTGTAAAATGCACAAATCAGCACTGTGTAAAATGCACCAATCAGCAGGATTCTAAAAGTAGCCAGTTGCAGGGAAGATTGTAAAAAGGGAACTCTGATAGGACAGAAATGGAACATGGTAGGGGATTATAAGGGAACAAAAGCTGGCCACCCCACTCAGCACGGGCAACCCTGGGTGCCCTTCCATGCTGTGGAAGCTTTGTCCTTTTGCTCTTTATAGTAAACCTTGCTACCACTCACTCTTTGGGTCGGTGCCATCTTTAAGAGCTGTAACACTCACCGTGACAGTCTGTGGCTTCATTCTTGAAGTCAGTGAGACCACGAACCCACCGGCAGGAACCAACTCCGGGCACAATGGCAGTAGGAGATGGAGCCTTTGGAAGGCGATTAGGTCATGAGGGCAGAGCCCTCATGAATGGGATTAATGCCCTTATAGAAAAGTCCCCAGAGAGCTGCCTTGCCCGTTCCACCATATGAGAAAATAGTAGCAAAAGGGAACCATCTAGGAGGCAGAAAGCAGGCCCTCACCAGACACCAAAGCTGCTGATGCCCTTATCTTAGACTTCCCAGCTTCCAGAACTATGAGAAATAAATTTATGTTTATAAAATGCCCAGTCTATGGTATTTTGTTATAGCAGCCCAGACTAAGTTACGCATGCTTAGTTAATTGCAGTAGCCTCATGACAGATTGTTTTGGTCTCTCCCACCTCTATTCCTGTCCCCATTGTAGTTCACATGCTTCTCATAAAATAATTTTACCATGATAGCCCCCCTGCCAGATAGCTGCAACGGTTTCACATTGTGCTTATAATTATTTTTAGAAAGTACAATTTCATTCATTTAGTCAAAATTCTATTTTATGGAGGAGGTGGGAGAATGAAATAGTACTGGGATGGAATGAAAATGGATGGAGACGGTACATAGGTTAGTCCATCTGTAGGTAAAATGCAAGGTGGATAGTAGGTAGGTAGATAAGTAGGTATTTGGATTGATAGGTAAATAAATACAGAGAAAGAGAGAGAGGAAATGAATTAGAAAGTATTGGAGCGAGTAAGATGGTGGAGTGGGATAAAGCAGGGTCTGTGTAGTATGGAGTGGACATGAGAATTGGGAGACACAGGTCCTGTACTTCTACACCTGACATAAGTCTCTAATCTCTCTCAGCTGTAATATGAACTATTCGGTTCATGTGATCTAATACTAAATTCTTCTAAGTGAAGAAGGGCTATGAATTATTATTATTATTATTTTTGAGATGGAGTCTCACTCTGTTGCCCAGGCTGGGGTTCAGTGGCGCAATCTCGGCTCACTGCAAGCTCCGCCTCCCGGGTTCACGCCATTCTCCTGTCTCAGCCTCCCGAGTGGCTGGGACTACAGGCGCCCGCCACCTCGCCTGGCTAGTTTTTTGTATTTTTTTTTTTTTTTTTTTAGTAGAGACGGGGGTTTCACCGTGTTAGCCAGGATGATCTCGATCTGCTGACCTCGTGATCTGCCCGCCTCGGCCTCCCAAAGTGCTGGGATTACAGGCGTGAGCCACCCCGCCCAGCCAGGGCTATGAATTTTTGAAGGAACATTTACAAACATTATGCCTTGGTAACAAGTCTAAGATTTAAACAACTTGTGCAGAATGTTGTGGGTTTTCTTTTCTTCCTTCCTTTCTCTCCTCCTGCTTCATTTTGTTGCAATTTTTATACTACTATTGTATTTCTCAGATATTTTCAAAAGAAATCAATATTCGTTTTTCTGGGTAGGAAAAGAACACATCTTGTTACAAAAATAAGTAATAAGAAGCCCACATTTTCACATTGAGCATTTATGGTTTTTTTTTTACTTTTATTTTCAATTCCTTTTTTCCCCCTTTTGAGACGGAGTTTCGCTCTTGGTACCCATGCTGGAGTGCAGCGGTGCAATCTAGGCTCAACTCAACCTCCGCCTCCCGGGTTCAAGTGATTCTCCTGCGCTCATGTGAGTAGCTGGGATTACAGGCAGGCGCCACCGTAATGGAGCTAATTTTGCATTTTTCAGTAGAGACGGAACACCCCATGTTGTTCAGGCTGGTCTCAGGCTCCCAGCCTCAGCTGATCTGCCCGCCTCGGCCTCCCAAAGTGCTGGGATTACAGGAAAGAGCCACCGCTCCCTGCCTATTTTTATTACTTTTAACGGTACTACGGCAGTAGACATTTGAACACTTGAATGATTGTTTTCAAATCCCAGAAATGGAATTCTTGAAGCAGAGTGTACATATCTTTTAAGGTTTGGACATGTATCCCATTTCTGCCTCCCTTGCCAAGTGTAGGGCAGAAGAATACTTGTTTCTTTACACCCCCACCAACACTGGGTATCGTTGAGCTTTCAAATATTCCCCAATCCTCCCGGTGAAAAATAGCACCTAATATATGTTTTAGTGTGCATTTCACTGATTAATAGTGAATCTGAAAATGTTTTCTTATAATTACTGGCCATTTCTAGCAGGCAGTACATTATAGCTTATCATTGCACATCATTTTACCAAGAAATGCCATTATCAACTCTGCAGCAAAAAGTAATAAGCACATGCTAAGCATGTTTCTCTGTGTACATTATTTTGCATATAGTTAATAATATTAAGAAAAGTTAAAAAATATTTTATTTGGCAGTGGCCCAACATATGATATCCAAAACAAAAATGATTCAGAATCTGTACTCTATATCCTTGTGTGAAATTGTTCTAATTTTAGATTTTCTGTTGTATACTGTTTTGCTAATAGGAGTTATATGGTGGAAATATGTGTGTTATGTGATATTTCTAGTGATCTGGCAATTATCCCTTTGCCATAACTATATTTCCCAACATAATTTAAACTTAGACTAACTTTAGTATTCAATGTTTGCTGAAGTGAGGTTCAGTCTGCTTTAACCTGACTATCTTTATGAAACAGTTCTCTGTGGTTAATAGCAGAAAGTGACATAGGCCATTGCCCAAACAACAGCAACATTCATTTTAGAATTGTCTTTCAAAAAACCCCTTATAGTGCTTCAGTGGCGTTAAGTGGTAGGTATCTTTATTATCTTTCTTTCTAGATCTGATCTCCTAAATTTGAAAGACAGAAGTAAGTCAAACATTTTCCATAATAATATTGAAGTGAGCAAGGAAACAATCCAGTATCTTTATTAATGTTTCTCTTTTAGTCTCGGGTTTCTGATATTTATTTAAAGGCATTAGTTCTTTACTGATGATTTCTGCATGCGTGGTCTGCTAATGTGTGACTAATACACTAAGTGCTTTTTCCCAGTGGAGAGAACAAGATCATTTGGAAGACATTCAATTCCAGACCTCCTTTTAGCAGGTTTGCCTTATTAGCTTTGGTGTCTGGATGTACACAGTATACCTTAGTCCTTTTGCGAGTGCAATTGTTTGTTAGAGGAGGAAAAAATTATTTGCCCTTGAGAAACCTTCAAAGTGAGTGAAAATTGCTGTGATGCAAACTCTCAGAAGCAATTTGTAAATCTTTCGACCATGGGCATTGCTCTTTCACATCTTAGTGTCTGTCCTTCCTATTTTCATCACATTTTTTAAATCTGCTTTGTTATGTCAGAAGACTTATTTCGTTTGCTATAGTTGGCCCAGGGATATGATCTGAGGAGGGACAATGTTGGAATTTAAGGAAAATTCCATAGAAATGAGATTTCATTGGCTAAGCTTTCCTTTCCCTTCCTATTTCCTTCAGTCATTTCTCTAGCAACCTGTTGGATATTGTGCCTTTTACTTCTACACTTCAAGTACCACCATCCCACACTCTCTTCTTCAAATGCATGGGTGATTTATGGGCAATAGTCTGGGTCTGTCACCTAATGTATATATGTAATGAGTTGAACTGACTGGAAAAATCCCTAAGGATCTCTGGACAGAGACTATTTAGCTTTGGAATTCCCAGTAAGTTTCCTAATACAATGTTCTGTCCAAACTATTCACCTCTAGGTGAAGTCTTTTTTATTTTATTGATGCAGAGGGGAGGTAAATAGCTTATGCATTTATTTAAAGAGAGTACAAATTTTACTTTATAAATTATTCTAATATATAAAGCAAAATAGCAGACTTCAAGAGAGAAAAATATGAAAAATAAGAAGTCAGAAACATCTTTCAAAATATGAATAAGAAGGGAGAGAAAGTTGGTTACTACTCCAGTCTGAATGTTTGTGTCTCCCACAATTCTTATGTTGAAATCCTAACCCCAATAATGATGGTATTAGGATGTGGGGCTTTGGGAAGTGATTAAAGAGCTCTTGCGCTAGTCAGGGCTGTCCAGCAAAACAGAACCAGTAGAAGGTACACACACATACACACACACACACAATCTGGTGGTGTAATTCAGTCTGTGTCTTAAGGCCTGAAAACTGGGGGTCCCTGTAATGTAAGTCCTGGAGTTCAAAGTTCAAATATCTGAGAACTAGGAAAGCTCCAGTGTCTGGAGACAGGAGAAGGTGAATGTCCCAGCTCCAGAAGAGAGAATGAATTTGCTCTTTGCTATGGATTCAATGTTTGCCTCCCACCCCTAAAATTATGCTGAAATTTAATTACCATTCTAACAGTATTAGGAGGTGGGAACTTTAAGTGGAGATTAGGCCATGAGGGCTCTGCCCTCGTTAATGGATTAATGTCTGTGTTAGTCTGTTTTGTGTGGCTATAAAGGAATACCTGAAGCTGGGTGATTTCTAAAGAAAAGAAGTCTATTTGGCTCACAGTTCTGTAGGCTATACAGGCATGGCAAAGGCATCTGCTCAGCTTCTGGTAAGTCCACAGGAAGCTTTTAAAGGATTTTGTATGATAGGACAAGTTCGCCCCTTTTTCGTCTCTTTCTTCTTTACTCTCTGAGCCTTTCACCTCTGCCACAGAATAATGCAGCAAGAAGGCCTGTGTCACATGTCAGCCCCTCAATATGGAACTTCCAGATGTGTGAGCCAATAGATTTTTGTTTTTTATAAATTATCCAGTCTCAGGAATTCTGTTATAGCAGCATGAAATGAGCCAAGACGCCCTTCCTCCACCTTTTTGTTCTATTTGGACCTAGAACAGATTAGATGATGTCTACGCACATTGGTGAGGGTGGATCGTATCTAATCATCTTTGGTCTACTGACTCAAATGCTAATCACTTCTGGAAACACCTCAGAGACACATTCAGAAATAATGTTTTACCAGTTATCTGGCTATTTCTTAACCTAGTCAAGTTGATACATAAATATAATCATCACAGCCACCATTCAGTGCCCCCACTAAGTTCACTAGTATTCTGTATTGGACCTTTTCGATATTAATAATAATTATTAAACCAAGCATATATAAGAGAGCAGAGCCATGGCAGTAAATACTTTTCAAATCATCACACAGGGTTGATGGTTGAACTGTAAGTACTGCATTAGAATACATGCTGTTAAAGACAAACCTTTTTAAAAAAGGTTTTCATGTGACACTGGTGATTGTGCTATAATTACTGCTGAATGGTTCAGTTATTTTGTGAGTTTGAAATCCTCATATTTCAAGAAGAATTGTAATATTTGAAATGGGTTTTTAATGTAAAAGCTGTAGACCTCTGAAAAGCTTCTAAGGGATTGGAATCCAGTTAGTTACTTGTATGATATTCTGCCTGGAATCATGTATCCTTAAGTAATTTTGGAGACAAGTAATTAAATAGGGTTAGAAAACTGAAAAAAAAAATAAATGATGTAAACATTTGTTATAAATTAATTTGTTTACTTTTCTCCCAAATTTCCATGTAATGGGTTCTAATGTTCTATTATAACTAGAAAGATAAAAAAGAAATCAATGATATGATGTCTTTTCCTCAAAGGGATTACTGTTTAGTTAGAAGAAATATATTTAATATATCTGAGAAAACTGTAGAATATTTGTGAGGTGACATGTAAGCACTGATCAAATATGTCAGTTGCAAATGACAAAAACCCAGCTTAATTCGTTTAAGGAAAATTGGTTTATGGTCTACATAGCTTAGAAATATAGAGGACAAAGCTACCTTTGGATAGATGGATGCCATTAGACCACTTATTCTCTCTCCATTCATCTTCTCTTCTTTTTCCTGTGTTGGCTTTAATTTCAGGCAGTATTTTCCTGAATGGTAGTAGAGTTGGCCATTGAAAGAAAGTTATATACTCATTGTATCTTTATAGCTAGTAGTTTCAATACAAAAAAAATATGGATTTTTTCCTCTGTTACTTGCAGCTAAAGCCCCAAGGAAGGTTGTGATTAGTCTGTCCTAGGTTATGTGCTGTCCCTGAATGTCCCTGTGACCAGTTTTAGGTTACTCTGATTCACCCATTCTGGATCATATACTAATCCTTGTGGGAACTCGGGATGCAATGTGGAGTGTCATAAAATGGGCTTTCCATGAAAAAGAAAGGCTGTGTAACAAGAAGAGAATGAGAAGCATGGTGAACAAAAAGTATGGTTATCACAGTCCACTACCATTCATTACATACATTACATTATTTCAAAGTGCCACTGCCTGACAATGGAAATATTAGACAGTGAAACTATGAGACAACCAATAACGCACTCATTCTCAAAGTAAAGCGAGGCAAGTCAGTGTCTCATCCAGGTACTGCCTTCACCTCTCAGGTCCTCATCTATATTGATTCAATCTCTTTCATATTTAAATTCTGTTACTTGTCACACCTCAATTCCTGTTATTCTTGTATCAGTCAGAGATATCCTGCTTAACAGTGATAGAAAGGCATTTTAACTCCAAAGAAATTTATTATCTCCTATAAATGAAAAGTTTGCAGTTAGCTCTCAGGCACGATGGATTCAGGAGTAAAAAAGTGATGCTATGAAGACATCACCTTTCCCTTTCTGAATCTTACTTGCCTTTGAGTTAGTTAAATTTTGGGATGAATTTTCTAACATGGTCATCAAGCTGACAACTGGTACCTCTATGTTTACTTCAAAGGCAAAGCCAGCAATTTCTTTTTTTTTTTTTTTTTTTTTTTTTTTTGAGACGGAGTCTCGCTCTGTCCCCCAGGCTGGAGTGCAGTGGCCGGATCTCAGCTCACTGCAAGCTCCGCCTCCCGGGTTCACGCCATTCTCCTGCCTCAGCCTCCAGAGTAGCTGGGACTACAGGCGCCCGCCACCTCGCCCGGCTAGTTTTTTGTATTTTTTAGTAGAGACGGGGTTTCACCGGGTTAGCCAGGATGGTCTCGATCTCCTGACCTTGTGATCCGCCCGTCTCGGCCTCCCAAAGTGCTGGGATTACAGGCTTGAGCCACCGCGCCCGGCAAAAGCCAGCAATTTCAATGATTAGTATCCACTTCTTCAGAGTCCAGCAAAATTTCTAGAGATGTAACGGATTGACTTGGGAGAAATGCCACTCCCTGACCGGTTTCTTCAGCTTGGTGTTTGTGTGTCTAGTTGGATGGAATACTCCTGATTTTGTTGGGCTTGTGTCATGTGCCCACCCCAGTGGTTGTGATAATAGGGAGATGTCAGCCCCAACAGGACCACAAGTGATGGGCTTCCTATAAAAATTAGAGCCTGTTTCCCACAGAAACAGATTACATAAAAAGGTACTACGCCGACAAAGATTATAACTGCAATACTACAAAATAAACAAGAGTGAAGTAAATAAATTAGTTTTTATTGTGTTCTCATAATATTGTGTTCTCATAATCATGGTATTAGATAAATGTGCTCCAAATGACTTAGCAGTGACTAGTACTACTAGGATTTTAAAAAAATCTGTACTAACTCATGACATTTCTGTGTCTTCCTAACCACTTTAAGGCAGGTGATTCTGGATTTCTTTCTTGTGTGAACTATCAAATTTTGGAAAACTACAGAGAGGCATAGAGCAGATGAACAGAAAGATGGACGGTATGGAGATGAGAAAAAAGGAGGACATGTAAGAAATAAGGTTGATCTGAAGTGATCAGAGCGACCCTAGAGTGGAGTGATGAGAAATATTAGTGAGCCAGACACACTGGAGTCCTTTCACAGAAGGTTTTAAATGTTCATTGGGGAAGTTCGAATTTTTTCTGAAGTATGATTAAAAAAAGAACTAACTAAACATTTTGAACAAAAGGGATTTTTGATGAAAAAGGTGTTGAGGTTTTTGCACAGTGGTATGTGAGGTGGACTGGAGAAGGCACTAGAGGAAAGAGGTAAGCTGGCAGACCATTATCTGCCTCTTGATGTGCAGTGGGAAGGATCCAGACTAGACAAGTATTTGAAAAGTCAGACTCAGATGAATGATTTTGAAACTCTGAGGGACGGCAAAATCAGTGGTGGAGTGAACGAAAATGCAGATTCTAGGGATCATTTTGTAGATGTTCAGATTCAGTAGGTCTGGAGCAGGGCACCGCAATATGTATTTTAACAAGCACTCATGGTGATTCTGATGCAGGTCATTCATAGACCACAGAGTGTTGCAGAGGAGGAATAGGCAGATGTTTGATTAACTATGAAGGGCAATCAAGCTGGGAGGAGAGGGGAATTGACTGCTGATGGTAATTGGAAGGTTGGGAAAGGACCCTGATTGTAGGGAGAGTTGATGAATTCTGTTTAGATAATTATTATTCATGTTTATGTTTGAGGCTTGGGTTTGTGGATTTCAGTTAGCATTTTCTGTGTATTTAAAGCTATTGATTAGAAGATATCCTGGAATGGAAACTATTAAGCACTTGTCCTTGATCTCCAAACACTGGAATGGTTCTAGGCACTTACAGCTTTGGCTGGTTTCAGGCAGACTTTGAGGTGGAATAGGGAAGTCAATATTTTAAGAACCATGATGAAGCTGTTGTGTTTAGAAATACCTGGACATTCTTTTTAGTGTCTAGAAATGACTATCAACATTGTCGAAACTAATCCTGTGGTATCTGAAAAATTAACGGGAGTTTTGTTAGTATAACATACAGATTCTAAAATTCTCTTAGCTTGTAGCACACTAGTCAATATGTTAATAATGTTACTAACGTTGAGGGAGGCATGGAATGGGGACAGACATTGATGAAAGGGTGCAAAGCTTCAGTTAGAGTGAACACATGCTGCATTTCTATTGTGTAGCATGGCTAATAATATGTACAGTATACTTGACAATTGCTAACAGTAGATTTTAATGTTCTCACCACAGAAAAATGTGAGGTAATATACACATTAATTAGTTTGATTTAATAATTTCACAGTGATACATATATAAAAATATCATGCTGTAGACCATAATTATGTACAATTTTATCATTTACATTTTTATGAAAAATAATAATGTTACTAACGAACTTTTACCCCACTGAGGCAACAGTACCTGATGAGAAAAATGATAATTTCTTTTAAGCTAAAACTTTCTGTCAGGTAATATTCCTCTTCTAATTTGCCTTAATAGTTTTAGAATCCCTTCCCTGTAAAATCTATGGATACTTAACTTATATAACATGTGTGCAGCTATTACTCTCAGTGGTTGATTTCTCTTTCTGTCCATCTTTCAACTGCATTAGGGAGTGGGAAGCTAACCTTTGATTTTGCAATCTGGAAGCAAGCATTGGTTATAAAGTGTACATATTGTTTCCTCTGCTGCTTTGTTCAGATCCCATGGATAATTTTTGAGACTGATTAGGAGAGTTACTAAAGTCTTTCAAACAAGGCTATAAAGATATTTGTAATTATGGCTTGACGGATAATACTACTCTACTGAAATGTTATCTTAGGCAGGTTGGCTCGCCTTGGAGTCATCTCCTGTTTATAGCCCTGGACCAGAGTGCATTTGGATATGTCTCTAATCTCTTTACTATGCCATCCAAGAGTGGATGGCTACACATTTAAAATAAATACACCCATACTCACACACAGATACACACCAGAAAAACTAAGGGTAATACATCTATCAGAATATAGTGTGATTTAATTTTCTTTTGATATGGATGGTGATGTATAGGTATATTCTATGTTTTTACCAATTGAGAGAGGATAAACAATAAATATTTTCATTTTGTATTTTATATCTGAATTGAAAATATATCTAATTCAGCACAGCAAGGCAATGTGACTAAGGGATATTGAGTTTGACCATCATAATTAAGAAATCTGCTAGAGTCATGTTTGGAAAATTTGTTCCACTTCTCTGAGCTTTAGTTTTTGTTTTCTAAAATAGAAATGCCAGACCTCTCCTATCATTAGGCATTTTGAGACTAATGAGGAAACGCTATGCAAGAGGAAAATGAATTAAATTGAGGAAAATTTTTTTGAAAATTAGTAGCAATATTTTAGGAGTAATATCAGTGAATGATTAGTGCCCAAGAGATAAGTATACTCTAAAATAGTGTTAGAATAAAGTACTTAAAAGTTTTAATACTATTTTAAAAAATACTAGAAAAATAGTCATTAACTTACATACACTGTATTTGGATGGATACTAGTATTGTGACCAAGATTTCTTTTAGTACGGTGTAGTACTTTCCTAGTATGTTTTTTCCTCTAAGATTTTATTTTCAAGCATTTTGTTTCCTTAATTTGCTTAAGAGCTTTATTATGGCATACTTTTATAACATAAAATTCATCCATTATAAGCATACAATTCGATGAATTTTAGTGTGCTGAAATCGTTTCCACAATCCAGTTTTAGAGCAATTTGTTTATCCTAAAAAGGGTTCTCATGCAGGTGATTTCTGGTCCCAGTGATGTTCTGCTTTCTGTCTTCATAAATTTTCCTACTATGGAGATTTTATATACATAAAATCAATGTGTAGTCTTTATGCCTGGCTTTTTAAAAAAACTTAGAATTTCTTGAAGGTCATCCTTTTTTTGTTAGCATGTATTAGTAGTTCACTCCTTTTTATTACTGAATAGTATTCCATTGTATAGATATACCACATTTTGTTTACTTTTTACCAATTTAGAGACATTTGAACTATTTCCAGTTTTTAGCTATTATGAATAATGTTGCTATTAATATTTTCTATTCTTGTATTTCTTTTAGTGCAGGCCTGCTGATTATAAATTCTCTGTGCATAAATAGTCTTCTCTTACTTTCATTCTAGAATATACAGAATTCTGTGATGACAAACTTTCAGCAATTTAAAGATATTACATTATGTTGTAATTTTCATAGTTTATATTGATAAGTTGTTAATACGTTTTTCTTTGCTATTTGTTGTGAATGTAATGTATCTTTTTCTCTATCTCCTTTTAAGATTTTCTTTTCTTTTTTCTTGTATTTTCAGCAGTTTTACTATCATGTGCCTAGATGTCTTTATTCTGCTTAACTATTACTGGTAACAAATTACCCCAAATTTGGTGGCATAAATTGGCAAAAATTTTCTTGTACTTAGAAATTCTATGTGCCAGGAATTTGAACAAATTACAGCTGGATTTGCATATTTCTTCCACAAAATGTATGTGATCCCATCTGAGAATAGGGAAATGGTTGGTAACTGGAATCTTCTTGGAAGCCTCTTAAATCACAGATCTTGCACTTGTACTGGGATAACCTGGAGTGTGTGCTCCACTGAGTTTGTTGACCAAATCACCTACAGGTGAACTTGCCATATATGTATTTTCCTAGTCAATTCCCACACTAGCCTCAAGCAAACACTGATCAGCTTTCTGTCATAACACACTAGATTTATCTTTTTTAGAGTTTAATAAAAATCAAATTATACTATATGCATCCTTTTGTGTCTGGATTGCTTTTTTTTGTTGTTTGTTTGCTCTGCCTTACATTATTGAATATATTCTAGGTATGTTTTACTAACTGCTTGGTTGTATGTTAATGCATACTGCATTTTGTTTATTCATTCAACTATTGACGGAAACTGGAGTTGTTTTCAGTTTCTGGTTATAAATAAAACTGCTATGAACATTTACGTACCAAGTCTTTGTGTGGATATGTGTCATTTCCCTTTTATTTTGTTTCTCAAGGTCACCTTATTTTGTGTGACCTTGCCAAACACCCTTACTAATTCTGCTAACTGATTTTCCATAGAGATTTCTATACGCAGCATCATTTTGTCTGAAAGTAGGGAGAAGTCTATCTCTTCCTTTTCAATTAATTTTCCTTATACTTCTTTATCTTGCTTAATTGTACTGGTTATGACTTCAAGTACAACATGAATAGGCATGATAAAAATACATATTCTTCCTTCTCAACTTTAGGGGAAATAGTCAACAATTCATATTAAGTATAATGTTAGCTACATATTTTCTTGTAATGATGTTTATCAGGTTCAGGAAATTTCCATTTATTACTAGTTTACTAGTATTTTTATAATGAAAGTTTATTGCATTTTGTCATATTACTTTTCTTTTCTTTTTGAGACACAGTCTTGCTCTGTCATCCAGGCTGCATTGCAGTGCCATGACCACGGCTCACTGTGACCTCTGCCTCTGGGGCTCAAGCAATTTTCCTGCCTCAGCCTCCCGAGTAGCTGGGACTAATGGCACTCGTCACCATATCTGGCTAATTTTTGTATTTTTAGTGGAGATGGGGCTTCACCATGTTGGCCAGGCTGGTCTTGAACTCCTGACCCCAAGTGATCCACCTGCCTTGGCCTCCCAAAGTGCTGGGTTTACAGGCGTGAACCACCGCATTCAGCCCTGTCATATAACTTTTCTGTATTTATTAGATCAATATGTGGTTCTCCTTTAGTCTCTTGATTGAAGTTAAGCCAGCCTTGCATTCTCAGGATAAACTCCAGTTGTAATAAGGTATTATCCTTTTCATATGTTATTGGGTTAGGTGTGTTAGTATTTTGTTAATAACTTTTGCATATATGTAGAAGAATGTTGTTCTGTAGTTTTCTGTAATGTCTTTGTCTGCTTTTGGTGTTTAGATGTTGGATTCATAAAATTATTTATGTGTTTTCCCCTGCTTTTTCTCATGGAATTGGGATAGTATTCTATTATCCTTATTTAAATGCTGACTAGAATGCAGCGTGTAAACCAACTGCAGTTGCCTTTTGAGGAAGGCTTTAACATTCAAAACAAATATTCTTAGTACATAAGAGCTGTTCAGATATTCCATTTTCTCATTTATTAGTTTTGGCAATTTCGACGTTCCATGAAATTTTCCCATATCACTTAGGTTTTTGAATGTATGGCCATAGGTTTATTCATAAATTTATCTTATTATTCTTTTAATATTGGCAGCATCTTTTCTGATGGCCATTTTATCTAAGTTGTTGAATTTATTGGTACAAAGTTGTTCATAACATTTCTTTATCATCTTTTATTGGTCTGAAAGTTCTATAGTGATGTGTTAATTTATTTCATTCTCAACACCCATGCTTTGCACCTTCTTTTTTAGTTCTTATCATTCTAGCTAGAGTTTTATAATATCTATTGATTTTTTAATCTTTTATTGAATGTTTGGGGGTACATATTCGGTTTGTTACACAGGTAGATTGTGTGTTGCTGGGCTTTGGTGCACAAGCGTTCACCCAGGTAGTAAATTGTACCTGATAGGGAGTTTTCTCCTCACCTTCCTCCCACCCTCAACCCTCAAGGTAGCTCCAGTGTCTATTATTTCTGTCTGTGTGTCCATGTGTACTCAATGTTTAGCTCCCCCTTATAAGTAAGAATGTACAGTATATAGTTTTCTGTTTTTGTGTTAGTTTGCTTAGGATAATGACTTCCAGCTGCATCCATGTGATTGCAAAGGACATGATTTCATTCTTTATTACGGCTGTGTATTATTCCACAGGGTACGTGTACCACATTTTCTTTATCCAGTCTACTGTTGATGGGCACATAGGTTGAATCCATGTTTTTGCTATTGTGAAAAGTGCTGCAATAAACATACATGCTTATGTGTCTTTAGGTAGAATAATTTCTATTCTTTTGGGCATATATCCAGTAATGAGACTGCTGGGTTGAATGGTAGTTCTCTTCTAAGTTCTTTGGAAAATCTCAAAACTGCTCTCCACAGTGGCTGAACTAATTTACATTTCCACCAACAAAGTATATAAGTGTTCTCTTTGAGAAGTGTTCAGAGTTCTACTTCGAGAAGTGTCTGTTCATGTCCTTTGCCCATATTTTAATGGGGTTGCTTGGTTTGTTTAAATTCTCTCTATATTATGTATATTAGACCTTTGTCAGACACATAGCTTGCAAATATTTTCTCCCATTCTGTAGGTTGTCTGTTTACTCTGTTGATAGTTGTGTTTGCTGTGCCGAAGCTCTTTAGTTTAATTAGGCTCCATTTGTCAATTTTTTGTTTTTTGCAATTGCTTTTGGAGTCTTTGCCTTGAAATTTTTGTCAAAGCCTATATCCAGAATGGTATTCCTAGGTTTTCTTCTAGGTTGTTTATAGCTTTAGGTTTTACATTTAAGTCTTAAATCCATCTTGAATGGATTTTTGTATACTGTGTAAGGAAGAGGTCCTGTTTCAATCTCCTGCATATAGCTAGCCAGTTATCCCAGCACTATTTATTGAATAGGGAGTCATTTCCCCAACACTTGTTATTGTCAGTTTAGCTGAAGACCAGATGGTTGTAGGTGTGCAGCTTTATTTCTGGGTTTTCTAACCTGTTCCATAGGCCTATGTGTCTTTTTTTGTACCAATACCACACTGTTTTAGTACTGTGGCCTTGCAGTATAATCTGAAGTTGGGTAATGTGACGCCTCCAGCTTTGTTTATTTTGCTTGGATTGCTTTAGCTATTTGGGCTCTTTATTTGATTTCCTATGTATTTTAGAATAGCTGTTCCTAACTTTGTGAAAAATAAGATTGGTAGTTTGATAGGAATAGCATTGAATTTGTAAATTGCTTTGTGAAGTATGACTATTTTAACAATATTGATTCTTCCTATCCATGAGCATGGAATATTTTTTCATTTGTTTATGTTGTCTCTGATTTCTTTCAGCAGTGTTTTGTAATTCCCATTGTATAGATACTTCAATTCCCTGTTTAGCAGTATTCCTAAGTATTTTATCCTTTCTGTGACAGTTGTGAATTGAATTGAGTTCTTGATTTGGACTTCAGGGATTTTTTTTATTATTATTATTTCTTTGGCATTGGTGGCAATGTCTACTTTGTCATTTTGGATTGTGTTTACTTAGGTCTTCTCTCTTTTTTATTAGTCTAGCTAATGGTCTATCAATCTTATTTATTCTTTCAGATGACCAACTTTTGCTTTCTTTGAGTTTTTGTATGGATTTTTGCGTCTTGATATTGTTCAGTTCAGCTCTGATTTATATACATATTTTTTCCCGACAGCTTTGCAGTTGGTTTGCTGTTGTTTTCTAGGTCTTCTAGGTGTGATGTTAAGTTGCTGATTTGAGAGCTTTCTAACTTTTTGATGTAGGCATTTAGTGCTATAAAATTTCCTCCTAACACTTCTTTAGTCATGTCCCAGAAATTCTGGTGTGTTGTATTTGTTGTCATTAGTTTCAAATAATTTCTTTATTTCTGCCTTAATTTCATTCTTTACTCAAAGGTAATTCAGGAGTAGATTGTTGAATTTCCATGTAATTGTATGGGTTCAAAATATCTTCTTGGGATTGATTTCTGTTTTTATTGTGCTGTAGTCTGTGAGTGTGGTTGATAAGATATTATTTTATTTGAATTTGCTAAGAATTTCTTTATAGCCAAGCATGCGGTCAATTTTATAGTGTGTGCCATGTGCCAGTGAGAAGAATACATTTTCTGTTGTTGTATGGAGTGTTCTATAGATTTCTGTTAGTTCCATTTTGTCAAGTGTTGAGTTCAGCTGAGGTGGGAGGATTGTTTGAACCCAGGTGATTGAGGCTGCAGTGAGCCATGATTATGCCGCTACACCCTAGGCTGAGCAACAGAGTCAGATCCTGTCCCCCCAAGAAAACATAAAATAAAGTAAAATAAAATCCTTAGGAGCAAATTTAGCAAAGCATGTGGAAGATATGTACACTGTAAACTATAAGGCACTGATGAAAGAAATTGAAGGATACACAAATAAATGAAAAGATAGCTTATATTCATAGATTGAAAGAATTAATATTGTTAAAATGTACATGTTACCCAAAACAATCTAATCTACAAATTGAATGTAGTTTCTATGAATATTTCAATGTCATTTTTCACAGAAATAGAAAAAACAATGCTAAAATTTGTATGGAACCAGAAAGACCTTAAGTAGGCAAAGCAATACTGAGCAAAAGGAACAAAGCTAGAAGCATCTTACTCTTTTATTTCAAAACAGTGTGATGCTTACTAGCATACAAACAAACACACAAGCCAATGGAACAGCATAGAAAATCCAGAAATAAATCTAGGTATTTATGGTCAATTGATTTTTTTTTTTTTGTGGGGGCGGGGGGGACAGTGTCTCACTCTGTCACACAGGCTTGAGTGCAGTGGTATGATCATGGCTCGTTGCAGTCTCAGCCTCCCGGATTCAATTGATCCTTCCACCTGAGCCTCTTGAGTAGTTGGGACTACAGGTGCATGCCACCATGCCCAGCTAAATTTTTTTTTCTCATCATAAGGGAAATATCAACGAAAACCACATGAGTTATCACCTTACATCTGTTAGAATGCTATCATCAAAAACAAATGATAAGTATTGGTGAGGATTTGGAGCAAAGAGAGCTTGTGTACACAGTTGGTAGCAATGTAAATTAGTACAACCATATTGGAAAATAGTGTGGACGTTCCTCATAAATCTAAAAATGAAATCGATAAAAGAAAAACTTCAGCGGAATTAAATTTTAAGGAGTTTAATTGAGTAATGAACTATTTCAAATTGGGCAGCCCTTAGAATCACAGCAGATTCACAGAGACTCCAGTGGATCCAAGTAGTGGAAGAAGATTTATAGGCAAAAAAAGGGAAATGATGTACAGAAGTTGGCAGTGAGGTAAAGAAACAGGTGGATTGGTTACAGGTTGGAGTTTGTCTTATTTGAACACAGTTTGAACACTTAGCAGTCTGTGAGTAATTGAAGTATGGACATTTGTATTGGCCAAGTCTCAGTCATTGTTACAGGAGCATACTCCTAATTTAGGTTTTAGTCTTGTCTGACTATTAAGCTAGGTTACAGTTCATCCACAAGGACTCAAATATAGAAGTACAGAGTCCTTCTCAGACCATAATTAGTTTTCCTTAACAGAATTACTATATGATTTAGCAATCTCACTTCTGAGTATACATCCAGAGGTATTGAAATTAGTATATCAAAGAGATAGAGTCACTCTCATGTTCATTACAACATTATTCACAATAGCTACCTTATAAAGCCAACTTAAGTGTCCACAACTGATTAATGGATAAAGATGTGATATATACACAGTGGTATACTATAGAACTTTAAAAAAGAAAAAATTCTGTTACTGTTACAACATGGATGGAACTTGAGGACATTATGTTAAGTGAAATAAGCCAGGTGCAGAAAGATGGATACTATTTGATTTCACTTATATGTGGAATCTAAAAAATTGATTGGTAGAAACAGAATAGAAAGGTGGTTACCAGAGGCTTGGGGGTTGGTGGAGAGATGGTGGGGAAGATGTTGCTCAAAGGACACAGAGTTTCAGGCAGACTGTAAGAATGCATTTCAGTGATCTACTGCATTGCATGGCAACCACAGTTAATAATAATATATTGCATATATCAAAACTGGTAAGACAGATTGTTTATGTTCTCACTACACAGAAAAAAGATAAATTGGTGAGGTGATGGATATATTAATTAGTTTGATTGAATCTTTCTACAATGTATACATAGATCAAAATACCACTTTGTACTCCATAAATATACACAATTATTATTTGTCAATTAAAGAAAAAAGAAAATATGCATCATTACCATTGAGAAAATGAAGCAATTCCTTTAAAGACTGGAGAATGAAACATTTCAAATTGTTTTCTGGTAATTCATTTATCCTCTTTCAAGCCATGTTTTCATTACTTATCAGTTTTTATTTTAAAATACATCTATCATTAATTTGTTATCTCAGTAAGAAAGGTATTTATTATCTTTGTTCCCAATGTCCTGATTTAATATTCATTCTTGTCAAATAGTTTGGTCACGGCTCAGATGCTACTGTGAAATTGAAAAGAGTACAGCATTGTTCCGCTATGCTTTTGAAAAACTGTTGTATCTTTTATATTAAGTAAATAGACACAGTTCCAAAAGGGGATATAGTTTTTATTCTAATTCTTTTCATACTGATGTTACACAAAGCATGTCCTCAGAGCCAAGAATGAACAAGAACTGCTTCTTAAAGAAGGAAGGATAAAGCAAGACAAAGACATCAAAGCCATTGCCATTACATTTTATCCTGAAAGAAACAAGAAATTACCAGGAAAGATCAGAATTTAACTGAAAGGGGTTACTGTTACAATTCCTACTGAACGTTTCAAAAGGGAGCAGAAATTTTTCAGGGGAGGAGATATATTTATCCAATGGACAATGTGTCTGTGAAATTCTCTGGGTAACGCAAACAAAAGGCAGGGGCTTTAATACACCTACTGTGTACCTGATGTTTCAAACTTCCATGGGGAAACATCTAAAAATGCACAAAGTAAAAAGTATCTAGTGCCAAATTTTGAACAACTTTAAAGGTACTTTCAAGATTTTTCAAAGTACAGCTTCAAGTTCAAAGTGAACTCAGTGAGAACTTGTTTCACTAAGAACCAACATCAGTATCAACCAGAAACAGGGGATCGTTAGGTCTAAATTTTCCCATGGTGCCAAGCATTGAAGAAACATTTTTTGTTATTTTATAGCAAATACTTTAAAGCTCCTGCTCTCAGTGCAAGGCACTGTTCTAGAGAGTATAGAAGATTCAAAGGTGTTTGAGGTAATTATTCTGCCCTTAGGAAAAAAAAAAAGATAGTACAAAATAGCAATTGTTGACATAGTTAAGAATATTTATCAAAAAATTACACACAATCAATGACTTATAATGAGAATTAAAATATACTATAGTTTTAGTTTCAGGAAATATTTTATTTTAACTGCATACCTGATTACTCTTCTGAGATCTTGTATGAAAACTCCCCCGCTCCACCCCACAACTGCCACCATACCTTGCCCTGCATTGTGTGTGTTCTGGGGATCCCAGCACCATTGAAGAGCATAGAACAATTGTGAGCTCAGGCTTGGAATGGGGAACTTGGGTTAGGAGACTTCCCTCAGTACTTGCAATTTGAACAGGTCCCATAATCCCCTCTACTTCAATTTTCTATTCTGTAAAATGGGAATAATAAGGCCGAATTTACAACAATGATTTACACTTGTAAAGCATTTAGCAAATTGCCTAGCCATCAAAAGTACATACTAAATTGTAGCTTATTATTTTAAAAAATATATAAATCTAATAATATTACACCCCTGTGTAAAACTAATTGGTTTCCACTGCACTTAGAACCAAAATTGCTTCTTAGCCCTTAAGATCACCTCCAATACCTTACAAAATTTGTTCTTCACTTGTCTTTCTTAGTGATCTTTTGTACAACTTTTTCCCTAAGTTTCAAACTTCCCAGGAATTCTAGACTTCTTCCTGTAACCAGATGATGCTAAGCATCCTTCATCTAGGGATCTTTAAACTTGTTTTCTCTTCTAGCTAGAAAAACACTTCAACAAGATAGTTAAGTGACTACTTCATTTCTGTTCTTACATGAATCTTTTTCAGTTTTAGTACCAATGCCAGTTTCTTAGTCAAGCTTTACTTGGCCCTCATATGTATGTACACTTGAAGTTATTATCCTCTTTAGTTATGTTCCTTTCAGTCACTTTTTTTTTTTTTTTTTTGAGACTGAGACTTGCTCTGTTGCCCAGGCTGGAGTGCAGGGGCGAGATCTTGGCTCACTGCAAGCTCTGCCTCCCGGGTTCATGCCATTTTCCTGCCTCAGCCTCCCGAGTAGCTGGGACTACAGGCACCCGCCACGATGCCCGGCTAATTTTTTGTATTTTTAGTAGAGACGGGGTTTCACCGTGTTAGCCAGGAAGGTCTCGATCTCCTGACCTCGTCATCTGCCTGCCTCAGCCTCCCAAAGTGCTGGGATTACAGGCGTGAGCCACCACGCCCAGCCAGTCACTCTTTATCTTCATTACTTCACTTAACAGTTAAATTCAACTTATTTATTTATCTTTGTCTTCCTTAACTAGAGGAAGAACCTGTAAAGGAAGGGCTTTGTCTTTCCACTACAATATTCTATGCCCAATTCCTATAAAATGCCTCACACACAGAGATGCTCAAAAAAATTTCAAAGGACTGAACACATTTGTTTTTATGGATGACAAGTCCTGTGCTGCCTAAACCTATCTCTAAAGAAAAAGTATATAATAAGAATTAAGTTATTTATTTTCTTGATGGTATCTGGAATTTCAACATACTTTCTTTAAATGAACACAAGTTTTGAATTTTAAAGTGTACTGTAGTTACATGTAAGAATGAACAAATACAGACAAGATCTACTCACACTCACTTTTTGTACCTCAATTATAGACCTTAATTATTGTTATAATTGTGTATCTTAGTTATTACCTAGTTACTATGAAAAATTGAAATGCGTTTGGACTTTTAAAATCATAAGTCCTGTACTTTATGTTCAGAAAAAATACTAACCCAAATATAACTTACACTTGAAGTTGAGAAAGAAAAGTAGCTGAGAGTGTTATTGGACTGAACTGGGCTCCACTCACCCAGGACAGCAAAGACAAACATTGGCATCAGGACTGCAGCTACAAGAAGTGACGCATTTATTGCAGGGCATCAAGCAATGAGAATCAGGGACCTAATGCTTAAGGCTCAAACTCCCTTATGCGGCAGTCCTCAGCTATTTTGGCACCAGGGACGGGTTCTGCGGAAGACAATTTCTCCATGGACTGAGGAGTGGGGGATGGTTTCCGGATGATGCAAGAACATTATATTTCTTGCGCACTTTATATCTATTATTGCTACATTGTAATATACAATGAAACAATTATACAACTCACCATAATGTAGAATCAGTGGGAGCCCTGAGCCTGTTTTCCTGAAACTAGACGGTCCCATCTGAGGGTGATGGGAGACAGTGACCCCTGAAGTGTGTTGCTTATGTCCAGTCTACTCTGTAATCTCATTGTGGTTTCTGTCACTGCAGAAAACTCTGCTTCACAGAGGAAGAATGTTGGAATGGAAGCTGGCTTTACAGTGCTCTTGTGGCAATCACAGGATATTCCGCCTTGATGATTAGGATTTGAAGTTGTCTGGAATGTACTTTTAAGGCCACTGCCATTTGTGATCTCACGTAGTTGATCCTCCTCTGGCAAGGGCAAAATCAATTCATCTGGCTTACTCACAAATGGGTCACTGATCCATCCTTTCCCAGTTTGGCAGTCTTTTGTGGTTGGGAAGTAATGTTCAAAGTCTTTTGAAAGCTGAGATAGGTGATCATGCACCAGTTAGGAGAAAGAAGACCTTGGCTCAGTCTCTTTCAAAATATCTGTCAATGTTTGAAATTGTCAAAAATTCCAATGTTCACTTGTCGCCCCCATAATTCCAGCTTGGCTTTGAACACAGCCACTTGATCTGCTGACTTGGAACACAGCTTTCATTCTCCCCTGAAGTGACAGATTGAGTTCATTCAGCAAGTTGAATATGTGACACAGGTAAGCAAGTTTTGCAACCCATTCTGTGTCACTGAAATGTGCTGCCAGTGGTTACTGTTTTTCTAAAAGTATCTCTGGACCAACTCTCATAACTCAAAAACTCTGGCAAGTGATCTACCTTTAGAAAGTCATTTCACATCTGTGTATAAGAGATGTGTGTGCTCTGTGTCTATCTCCTGACGGCTGCTCCAACAGACATGAGTTGAGAGTATGTACTTTAAAGTTGTTGATAGTTTTAATAGCATCCTGCAAAATGTTGTTAAGTTTCGGTGACATTTTTTGGGTAGCTAAGATTTCTCTATGGCTGTCACAGTGCATAGACTCACGTTCAGAAGTGACTTCTTTGACCTGAGTAGTGAAACCAGAAAGCCATCCAGTCATGGCAGCCTCTCTGTTCATGCATATACCAACACAAAATGACCGATACAGTTTTCCTGATATGTAATTATTCAAAGACTTGAATAGTTCTGTAGCTGTGGTGGTGTTTGGCAACAAAAGTGCACAGAACATATACTCATGCACATCCTCCTGAAAAACATATTGTATGAAAACAAACAAGCATTGTTGCCTTATTGTCAATATCTCTAGACTTGTCAACCTGGATTAAATACCACAGTGACTCATTAATTCTCTCTAACAATTGTGCCTCAATATCCTCTGCTATTTCATCAATTCATTTAGCTGTGGTGCTAGCTAAAAGAGGAACATGTGCCACCTTTTGAACTGCAGCCTCTCCTAAAGGTTAACCACAAATGTCCTTAGGCAGTTCATCAGGCAGGATGACCTCTTCACCAATAGTAAAGGATTTCTTAGCTTTAGTAATGCAGTTAGCCACTAGGAATTATGCTTTCAGTGCAGACACATTTGATGAAGTGGTGGTCTTCAATAACTGCTTCTGTTATTTGTGTTCATATTTTTTCTTTTGAAAAACTCCAAAGGCTTGTCTTTTATTGCAGGGTCCTTGGTCTCCATGTGACAAAGCAGTTTTGAAGGTTACAGGACTTCATCGGATAGCCAGTTGTCACATATTTTGCAAAGTGGCCTTGGAGAATGTGAATCCCTGGTTGCAAAGAACCCATCATTTAAGTAGGGCTTGGTATTTTCTTTTAAATGCAGCTTTCTTTTTGTTGGCAGTCTTGGAGTCTTCTGCTGTCTCATCATTGGGTGTTTATCCCTTTTCAAAGAAGCTCTCCAGTGGTGTTTGGTTCTTACTCATTTTGGCCAGGATTAGCTTGTGGGCAGCAAAACTGTGACTAAGACAAATGCACAGTGTGAGAAAGAGGCACAGATGAAAGTGGTAAATAAAATAATGGGTGGACCACATCAAGACAAAAATAAGTATCAGGTTCTGACTTAAATCCTGCCACCAGATGCAGCTGTGAAATTGAAGTACAACAAATCACTTGCCACTACAAAGCTGCCACTAGATGCAGCTTAAATGCCAGTTGCTACTCACTGATAGGGTTTTGATATGTGTCTCCAAGCAATTGATTTATTACGGTTTCTGTGCAGTCAAAACTCTCTGCTAATGTTAATCTGTATTTGCAGTCAGTCCTCAGTGCTAGCATCACCACCTTGGGTCCACCTTAGATCATCAGGCATTAGATTCTCATAAGAAGAGTCCAACCTAGATCCCTTGCATTCGCAGTTCCCAATAGGATTCCTGTTTCTATGAGAACCTAATGCCATTGCTGATCTGACAGGAGGCAGAGCTCAGGTGGTAATGAGAGTGATGGGCAGCGGCTGTAAGAACAGATGAAACTTTACTGGCTTACCCATCTTTCACCTCCTGTTGTGTGGCTCATTTCTAATGAGCCACAGACCAGTATTAATCTGTGGTCTGGGGGTTGTGGCCCCTTCCCTAATGGCTCATTGATAAGGGGTTTCAGAGTCAGAGAGGCAGAGGTTATAGGCAAAGTCATAATTCAATATATGGCAGCTATACATTATTTTGAACTAAAAAGGTAGCATATCTTGAAGCAGAAAGGAGATCCACAGATTATAGGTGGAGTCAAAGATTTTCTGATTTTGTTAACCATGGAAAAGATTTGAGTTACTGGTGGCATATCTATACAGGTCTGCAGCAACCTCAATTCTTGTCTCCTCAGAAGAAAGAATTTAACTGAGGGGCATAAGGGAGAAGAAGATACCAAGGCAAGTTTCACAGCAGGAGTGGAAGTTTATTAAAAAGCTTTAGAGTGTAAGGAATAAAAGAGGAAAAGAAGGAAAGTACAACTTGGAAGATGGCCAAGTGGACGACTTGAGAAACCAAGTGTGCAGCTTTATTACTTCTCTCTCCATTCCTGAGATCTTTTTTTTTTTTTTTTTTTTTTTTTTTGAGATAGAGTCTTGCTCTGTCGCCAGGCTGGAGTGCAGTAGCACAATCTTGGCTCACTGCAAACTCCACTTCCCGGGTTCAAGCAATTCCCCTGCCTCAGCCTCCTGAGTGGCTGAGACTACAGGCATGCACCACCAAGAATGGCTCATTTTTTGTATTTTAGTAGAGACAGGGTTTCATCATGTTGGCCAGGATGGTCTCAATCTCCTGACTTCGTGATCTGCCTGCCTCAGCCTCCCAAAGTGCTGGGATTACAGGCATGAGCCACCATGCCGACTCCTGAGATCTTATTGGGAAGCTGCTGATCAGTTACAGGTGTTTTCTATCTCTCAGGAGACTGTCTTTCCCCAGTGCCAGCTGTGACCAATTATTACTTTAGAGAAACAGTTAACAACTGCCTGACCATTGCCTGATGGCCACCCAACACTCTTGGTGTGTTGGGGAAGCCCTCTCTTGTCCTGCTTATATGTGACTAGATAACTACTGTAACAATTTGATATTGGTTCAGAGGCAAAGATTTGTCTAAATATTTGAGATCAACTGAAAAGAATATTAGTTCTCACCTAGAGCATGGTCTCCTCCAGGTCCCTCAGGAAGAAACAAAGAACAGTGTATTAGTCCATTTTCATGCTGCTGATAAAGACATACCTGAGACTGGGCAATTTACAAAAGAAAGAGGTTTAATTGGACTTACAGATCCACGTGGCTGAGGAAGACTCACAATAATGGCAGAAGGCAAGGGCAAGCAAGTCATGTCTTATGTGGATGGCAGCTAGCAAAGAGAATAACTTGTGCAGAGTAACTCCACTTTGTAAAACCCTCAGATCTTGTGAGACTTATTCACTATCACAAGAACAGCACGGGAAAGACTTGCCCCTACGATTCAATTACCTCCCACAACACATGGGAATTCAAGATGAGATTTGGATGGGGACACCACCAAACCATATCATTCTACTCCTGGCCCCTCCCAAATCTTATGTCCTCACATTACAAAACCAATCATACCTTTCCAACAGTCCCCCAAAGTCTTAACTCATTCCAGCATTAACTCAAAAGTCCACACTTCAAAGTCTCATCTGAGACAAGGCAAGTCCCTTCTACCTATGAGCCTGTAAAATCAAAAGCAGGTTAGTTACTTCCTAAATCCAATGAGGGTACAGGCATTGGGTAAATACAGCTATCCCAAAGGGGAGAAATTGATCAAAACAAAGGGGCTACAGGCCCCATGCAAGTCCGAAATCCAGCAGGGCAGTCAAATCTTAAGCTTCCAAAATGATCTTCTTTGACTCCATGTCTCACATCCAGGTCATGCTGATGCAAATGGTAGGTTCCCATGGGCTTGGAAAGTTCCACTCCAGTGGCTTTGCAGGACACAGTCTCCCTTCCAGCTCCTTTTGTGGACTGGCATTAAGTGTCTGAGGCTTTTCCAGGTGCATGTGCAAGCTGTCAGTGGATCTATCTTTCTGGGGTCTAGAGGACGGTGGCCCTCTTCTCACAGCTCCACTAGGTAGTACCTGAGTAGGGACTCTGTGCGGGGGCTCTGACCCCACATTTCACTTCTGCACTGCTCTAGCAGAGGTTCTCCAGGAGAGCCCACCCCTGTGCTAAACTTCTGCCTGGACATCCAGGCATTTCTACACAGCTTCTGAAATCTAGGTGGAGGTTCCCAAACCCCAATCCTGACTTCTGTGTACTGGAAGCTCAACACCAAGTGGAAGCTGCCAAGGCTTGAGGCTTGCACCCTCTGAAGCTACAGCCTGAGCTCTACATTGGCCCCTTTCAGCCATGGCTGGAGCAGCTGGGACCCAGGGCATCAAGCCCCTAGGTTGCACACAGCATGGGGACCCTTAGCCTAGCCAATGAAACCACTTTTTCCTCTTAGGCCTCCAGGCCTGTAATTAAAGGGGCTGACATGAAGACCTATGGCATACCTGGGAGACATTTTCCCCATTGTCTTGGGGATTAACATTCAAGTCCTTGCTACTTTTGCAAATTTCTGCAGCCAGCTTAAATTTCTCCTCAGAAAATGGTATTTTCTCTTCTATCACATTGTCAGGCTGCAAATTTTCCAAACTTTTATGCTTTGTTTCCCTTATAAAACCGAATGCATTTAACAGCACCCAAGTCACCTCTTGAATGCTTTGCTGCTTAGAAATTTCTTCTGTCAGATATGCTAAATCATCTCTCTCAGGTTCAAATTCCACAAATTTCTAGGATGGGGCAAAATGCTGCCAGACTCTTTGCTAAAATCTAACAAATGTTATCTTTGCTTCAGTTTGCAACAGCTTCCTCATCTCCATCTGTGACCACCCCAGCCTAGATCATATTGTTCATATAACTGTCAGCATTTTTGTCATAGCCATTCAGCAAGTCTCTAGGAAGTTCCAAACTTTCCCACATTTTCTTGTCTTCTTCTTAGCCCTCCAAACTGTTCCAACCTCTGCCTGTTACCTAGTTCCAAAGTCACTTCCACATTTTCAGGTAAATTTTTAGCAGTGCCCCACTCTACTGGTACCAATTTACTGTATTAGTCCATTTTCATGCTGCTGATAAAGACATACCTGAGACTGGGCAATGTGCAAAAGAAAGAGGTTTAATCGGACTTACAGTTCCATGTGGGTGGGGAAGCCTCACAATCATGGTGGACAGCAAGGAGGAGCAAGTGATGTCTTACATGGATGGCAACAGGCAAAGTGAAAGAACTTGTGCAGGGGAACTCCTCTTTTTAAAACTATCAGATCTCACAAGACTTCTTTACTACCATGAGAACAACATGGGAAAGACTTGCCCGCATGATTAAATTACCTCCCACTGGATCCCTCCCATAACACGTGGGAATTCAAGATGAGATTTGGGTAGGGATACAGCCAAACCATATCAAACAGGATCAGAGTTTAGTCCTTGTTTCCTTCTTGTCTGAGGTGATGTGCCAGAGGATCCACTAGGTGGGGATCCAGGTTTCTGAAAACAATTCAGGGATCTATGTTAAGATGTTACCTTTACGAGACCATCCTGGCTAACACGGTGAAACCCCGTCTCTACTAAAAAATACAAAAAACTAGCCGGGCGAGGTGGTGGGCGCCTGTAGTCCCAGCTACTCGGGAGGCTGAGGCAGGAGAATGGCGTAAAAACCCGGGAGGCGGAGCTTGCAATGAGCTGAGATCCGGCCACTGCACTCCAGCCTGGGCGACACAGCGAGACTCTGTCTCAAAAACTGAAAAAAAAAAAAAAAAAAAAAAAAAGATGTTACCTTTAATTTCTATAGGGGAAGCAAACATTCTGTGATCTGACTTCCTTGGCTACTGTTTTAATCCACTATTAACTTCTTGCTTACCAAGTTGCTCATTTACTTCTCAAGGCTAGCTGGGTGCCTGGAATTTCTCTTGAAGAAACTCAAGAATTTCCTTATTTTCTGTGCTTTGAGGAGGGCCCAAGGCCTCTAAGATGGGTCCCTGCTTTGTTTCAAAATGAGTATGAAGAATTTGAGGTATGCAAAACTTATAAGGCCCAGAAAAATACAAGAACAAATCCTCAGTCACCCTTCCCATGCTAGCACCTGTGTCCCTGGGCAATTGTTTAAAGGTATTTTATTTCTTCCTTGTAGTTTTCAGGCTAGCTGATAAATTACCTAAAATGCTATTATAAATTGCACAAGGTGATCCTCACTCATTATCTTCATGTTCCTGAAATTTTTGATACAAAAATAATGTATAGCCAATCAATAGCTTATGATCAACTTTGGAACTGCTCCTTCTTTTTTTCTTTAAAAAACCACTTGTAACTGCTGTTAATCAGAGGCCTGGCAATTTAGGCCAACTTAAATCTGTGTCTCCTTGGTTGCAGTCCTCAAATTTGGTCCAAATAAACTCTCTATTTATGTTAATTTTGCTTCGGTTTCTTCCTTTATGTTGATGAAGTCCAAAGACTAAATCTCAGTTTTATGGTCTTACAACTTCACAAGTCTGCTGTTGTGTCTTGTTTTCTAACTGCTTTATATGAATTCTCCAGTACAATAATACATGTTCTTTTTTTGTTTGTTTGTTTGTTTTTGAGACGGAGTCTCACTCTGTTGCCCAGGCTGGAGTGTAGTGGTGCGATCTTGGCTCACTGCAATCTCTGCGTCCCGGGTTCACACCATTCTCCTGCCTCAGCCTCCTGAGTAGCTGGGACTACAGGCACCTACCACCACGCCTGGCTAATTTTTTTTGTATTTTTAGTAGAGACGGGATTTCACCATGTTAGCCAGGATGGTGTCGATATCCTGACCTCGTGATCCACCTGCCTCAGCCTCCCAAAGTGCTGGGATTACAGGTGTGAGCCACTGTGCCCAGCCACAATAATACATTTAAAAAATATCCTCTGGTAGTTGGTATAATGTAAAATGATTTAAAACTTTTCATAAATAATGTCAGAAGAATTGGATTAAAATATTAAAAAAAAAATTCATCCGATGGTGGTTAGCTGACTTAAAAGAAGAAAATACAACTCCTTACTTTTCAAGTTTGCAAATTTGTAAACTAAAAATAAAATTCTAAGCCCCCCAACTGACTAAATGACCCTCTCTTAGCCAAGGGGACCCCAGAAGAATCTTGAAAACTGAATTCTCAGTTGTGATGGGATGGGGTGTCAGACATTGTTGTTATACCCACTCCCTTGTTAATCATGATTAGCCTTTCTTCCCTAAGGGCTTAACAAAAACCAGGCCTTTCAAAAGACTCCACCACTGTTATAGTCTGACCCTACCCTTCCTTTGTTGCCTGATATGATACCACTAACCATCGTGTTGTTCTGCATAATCTATAGAGAATGTGCAGTAAGAGATTTCACATCTTTTGCTTTTGACATCATCAGGGTGAAAACTCCACCCTTGGATCATGCTAATGCCACTATTTTTAATACATGGGACCCATGAAGAGACATGAAGCTCAGTTGTGCATGTTCACATTTCTTCTTCATAAATATTCATGGTTCCTCCTATAGCTTATTAAATATGTATATTCAGCTATCCTGCTCAGCATAAATATTTGTTCCCTTTGCCTCTTCCTCAAAGTATCTGTTTTTGACTTCTGACCAAAGGCTATGCTTCCCAGTCTGCCAGAATGGTCATTCTGCCAGCTGCAATCCTTTATGGGAGATAAAACTCTCTTTCCCAAATTTATGAATGTCATAATTTTTCAGTCGACACATATTTCTCTAATGGAGTCTTTACAACTGACTTTTGAGCTTTTTACATTAAATTAGCCACTCTGCACTAAAGAATGAATGGGAAGAATGTTTAAAAGGTGTGAAAGTGTCAACTAAAGAAGAAAAATCAAGCCATTAAAAAGTTAAAGTTAGTTTTATTCAGAAATCTTACTGAGGACTATAGACTGAGGCCTACAGCCTGGGAGCAGTTTTTTCAGACTGCTTCTTTCATCCCACTCCTTATAAGCAGGTGGTGGGGGCTCAGCATATGCAAAATCACATCAAAGTTGCTCAGAAGTTGCATTACAGCAGAATTGCATCAAGGTTTGGATGTAAGAGTACATCTGGTTATAGATTACAGAAAAACAATCACTAACCCCATTAGTCATTATGTTACATGTAGAAAAAGGCAAGGACCAGGGTAATTTATCTTTTAAGTAAATTAGTGACTCAGGCAAAAAATGTGGAAGACCACATGTTCTATCCTGCTTTGTCTTCAAAGCATCTTCCGGAAGAGCTGCAGGTCCTCACAGAGTCAGGGGCTTTGTGAAATTATGCCCTTATACTGGCAAGTGGAAGAACAAACATGGCTTCTTACATTTGCTACTTTCTCTCGTGAACGTATTGTTTATAAATTTAAAATGACAAAACAATTTCCGTTTCCTGGTACCATGGATATTAGTAAGTTCATTAAAGTCAAGAGAAGATATAAAGATTTTTACCCAATAGTGTTTAATTAAATAAACCTTTATTTATTTATTGCAAATAAGTAACTGTTGTTTGCAATATAAATTACATTGTTAAGGTATCTCATGTTAATTATAACAAGTTGTTCATTCACTCATTTAGCAAATATTATAGTGCTTATAATGTGCCAGGCACTGAAGTTGCATGAATGAACAAAACAGAAAAATCTTTGTGTGTAGTAAATTATGTTAGTAAGCATTCAAATCATGTTTAACTTGAGCAAACTTAGAGTTTCTTCAATGTCTCTGTGAAAGGAAAGCAACTTGGGATCCCAATTCACTATGCCAAAAGGGGAAAAAAAAAGCTGAAATCTGAGTCATGGAAGAAACTGCCTTTTCTTTTATTTCTAAGCAGATAGCTACAGATAAAAGATTAACTATCTCCACAGATAGCTGCTCTATGTTCACCTTATCTTATGTAAAGTGCTGATTTACTGAGCATGAGAGGAATACATAGTTGACTATTCCCCTACCTGTTCTTTTTCCCTTGCAACATGTGGGTTATCATACACTCCTTCTTTCTTCTCCAGCCCACTTTTCCCCTTTAAATGTTGAAGCCCTCAAAATCATCTTTGGAGAAAGGCACAGATCACAGATTTTTTCGTTGATTCCATGCTTCTTTCCTTTTTTTTTTCTTTTTCTCCCAGGCATGCCCTAACCTTGCCAAAATAAACTTATAAATTGATTGAGACCTGCCTCAGATGGTTTTTGGTTTGCAACTTCTACCACATTTCCTAACTCGTAAATCTACCATGGCAAGTTTAAATAGAGAAATATGTAATTTTTTTCAATTAGTATTTTGCAAGCATCTGTTGCTTTTAAAGCATGGAATAGGCTATTTGAATAGTTAAGAAACTGAAGACTTTGCTCTCAAGGAGCTGATATATAGCCACTGAAAGGAAGGGAGCCTTTCCATGAGGGTTGGAAACAGTTAGAACATGCACATCAAATCATGGGTACAAGATGCTAATGAACACCTTTGACTTTAAAAACAGGCAACTAGGTATCAAATTGTCAAATGGTCTAGCAAGGACAATGAGTAAATCAAATGACCTTGAGTGCTTACTATAAGGTTGTGCTTTTTTCATTTGCCTTGCAGTGTCTTGGAAAACAAAGCTTCAGGAAGGATTTTTACTTCCTCTCAGGCAAAGGATTCACATTTAAAACAGTTGGAGATTTTATAATGATAGAATGATGGTAGTCTTCTCTGCATAACAACATAGTAAATATAGTAGATTTTTCATATTTATAGATTTAAGATTCATGGTTTCAACTGTTTGCCAGTGATACAGAAAATGCTTGGTCTTTTTAGTAAAAGAATTTGAGTCAGTTTCTCTGTGACACTAGTACCTGAAGAGAATCACTCAACTAGTGAATATGTCTAGCTGGCACTCAGAATCAATGGTTTTGTCAGAGGCGTCCGAACCAGAGCAACTCCATCTTGAATAGGGGCTGGGTAAAATGAGGTTGAGATCTACTTGGCTGCATTCCCAGGCAGTTAGGCATTCTAAGTCCCAGGATGAGACAGGAGGTCAGCACAAGACACAGGTCGTAAAGACCTTGCTGATAAAACAGGTTTCAGTAAAGAAGCCAGCTAAAACCCACCAAAACCAAGATGGTGTCAAGAGTGGACGCTGGTAGTCCACACTGTTACACTTCCACTAGTGCCATGACAGTTTACATATGCCATGGTAATGTCAGGAAGTTACTCTATATGGTCTAAAAAGACAAGGCATGAATAATTCACCAATTGTTTAGCATATAATTAAAAAAACCCATAAAAATGGGCAATCAGCAGCCCTTGGGGGTCTATGGAGTAGCCATTCTTTTATTCCTCTACTTTCTTAATAAACTTGCCTTCACTTGACTCTATGGACTTGCCCTGAATTCCTTCTTGTGCGAGATCCAAGAACCCTCTCTTGGGGTGTGGATCCAGACCCCTTTCCAGTAATAGTTTTGTTTGTCTAACGCTCTCCTAAAATGAAACCAGCTTGGCTATTTCATGAATATTCTCCATTAACTAAGAGAGAAAACAATATCCAAATTGGAGTAGATAAATTGCAATGTGAGATGTGCCCAGGAAATACATGAATGGTTGGAAAGATGATTTAGTAGAAAGAAGCAGTTTGCATAATACTATATAATTACAGATTTGGAGATTTGCTAAGGACTAGGCATATTTTTACAACATTACACAAAACCCATTGTTTGGAGGCTATTCTTTTCCCCTTGTTAATATTAAGTCCTGAATTATTTAGATAAGTATTTTCATATTTTAATTTTTAAGCATATTTACTATTATACCATGAGGGTAGCCATTAAAAGTAGGCAACTCTTACTACTAATTTTCTTGTTATTTATTTTATTTTTGTAACTTCTCCTTTGAAGCATAGAAAAATGAAAAAAAAAATATTACAAACATTTTGATTGTGTTTACATTTTAGTCAATAAAACTATTCAGAACCTCTCCATTTCTACTTCTGGTCACATCAACAGTACCACTTGCAGCAATAGACTGCACTGATGGTTTAGGAAGAAAAACGCAAGGGAAAAAGCATATATTGAGTCCTTACCAGACTGCATCTCAGTGTACTTTTAAAATTGCCTTCTAGTAGCTTGCAATCTTGTTAGACAGGGAGAATTTATGTACATCGGACAGTTAGTAAAAAGATCTAAGAATGATCAGTTGAATATAACCAAGCCCCAAAATGTGTGACAAATACAACAAAAGCCCTTTGTTCAGGGAAGGTTTAAGGGAAGAAGTGAACTTGAGGATAGATCTTAAAGGCCTAGTTCTTTTCTAGAACTTGATAAAGGAAATAGAGCAACTGGGCCATAGAATCCATATGCAAAACTGTGAGGACAGGAACAAATGTGGTTTTTGTAAAAAAAACTAAGGAGGTCAGCCAGGCTTTAGAGAACGGTTTAGGAGAGAGAATTTTCAACATGGGGCTTGATGATTTCTGACCTGCCATGTGTATCCTTGTTTATATCAATTAGCCTATGGTAAGATTGGTTTCATTATATAGTGAATTTTGCTTGAAATCACAGTTTCCAAGAACATATTCAGGATGTTAGGTGAGAACTTCCTGTGTAAGATTTTTTTTTGTCATTGCCTGTTAACTTATAAAAACCTTGGCAATTGTCTGTATTTAATTTATGAAATACTTATTTTTGGGAATCACATAGAAGGAGCTGTCTGAAGACAGTAATGTTAAAAAACGGACCTCTGAATAGGTAGTATGATATTTACCCAGAAAAAAAATAAATCTAGGACAAAAGTTAAGAATAGTTATCAACTGACAAGATTATATAAAGACTAGGGAAGTGTTTTAAGGACAAAATCTTTGTCCTTACTCCTTACAGGGAATCCCTTATGTTCTAAAATATGTGTGTGATAGAAAGTCATTTGAATATTGCTTTATAATATTTCCTAAATATCTCCTAAAGTATTTATTCAAATATGTATATAGGATGTTTCCAAAAAATGTTTAATGACATGAAAAAATGATCATAATATGAATGGAAAATGAAAACAAATTTGTAAATACAATAGCATTTTCATTCTGTAATTAATTAAACAATGCTTTTCGGGGTTCTTGAATTATAATTTGTTAATTTTTTTCTCTGCATGTATATATACTGTCCAAATTCTTAACATTAAACATTTACTCTTTTATACTTGTGGAGGAGGAGAAGACCTTACAATTTTGCCTTTTTTTTTTAGGCAGAGTCTTGCCTGTCACCCAGGCTGGAGTGCAGTGGCACAGTTTCGGCTCACTGCAACCTCTGCCTCCCAGGCTCAAGCAATTCTCCTGCCTCAGCCTCCTGAGTAGCTGGGATTACAGACTTGTGCCACCATGCCCGGCTAATTTTGTATTTTTTTTAGTAGAGATGGGGTTTCACCATGTTGGCCAGGCTGGTCTTGAATTCCTGACCTTGTAATCTGCCCACTTTGGCCTTCCAAAGTGCTAGGATTACAGGTGTGAGCCACTGGGCCTGGCCTGGCTTTTGTTTATTTAATTGAAGTTTTGCTATTTTTTCTCATAGATTTTTATGAATATTCTGTACATCAAGAAAAGTAATCCTTGAATGTCATACTAGTTGATTGACTTAGTTTTATATTGTAAAGTGTTGTGAATAATCTTTAATCACCCTGGACAATTAATCTTTTACAAGTTCAGGAGATTTTGTGTTCATTCTGATGATAATATATGTGGTGTCAAGTTTCATTAAGATGAACAGTTTTCATGGTCCATATTAATGGAAATGTAGATCTGTTTTAGTTTAAGTTTATGATTTATATCTGAAAGCACAACAGGATGAATGCATTAAAATTATAAGATAACACATGGCTATCAATCTAGCAACATGTAGTAGTAGGGATAAAGAGAAGTATAAATCGTTATTCTTATGTTACAAATGTTGTTGATACAGACAGGAGACAGGGAAACATTAGGTAGAAAAGGTCAGGGTCCCTGGTGAGGGATCCACCCTCAAGCGTGGACCCGTGGCTCTAAATGAGAAATTCACATCCCCATTTTCCCACCTGAATGTTGCCTTTTCCAAACCACCCTGGCCTATCCTGCCCAACACCCTGTATGCATAAAACCCCTAAGTTCCACTGCTGGGGGATGGAGAGAAGCCGTTGGACATCAGAGAAAAGCAGCTTGACTTCAGAGCGATGGCTTGAAGGTGGGACTTTGGAGGAGAGTTCAGCCAGGGACAGCTGAACTCCAGAGGAAGATTATCTTCCCACTCCATTCCCCTTCCAGTTCCCCTTTCTGTTGAGAGCCACCTCCACTGCTCAATAAAATCCTCTGCATACACCACCCTTCCATTTGTTCACATGGCCTCATTCTTCCTGGACACCAGACAAGGTCCTGGGTATGGGTGCAAGAGACTGTCACACTGACCCTCCACTGATCTGTTTAACACTTAAGCCGTCCATAGATGTTAAAGCTAAAGGAGTGCACTGTAACACACGCCCTCTGGGGCTCCAGGGGTCATGGGCATATGCTGCCACTGTACGGGGTTCATTCCTGCCAGTGCCCAAAGGCACTCACCCTGGCTCCTGCACCTGCTCACCTGCGTGCTCCTTCTCCTGCAAGGGGTTTGAGCATCATGGGCTGAGGAAGCAAACCATCCCTTTATGAGGCCTGCAAAGGAGTCAAGGGAAATATTTCGTCTCATTGTTACCATTAGGTATATAATCATCAATTTTCAATGCGTGGATGGAAAACATTAAAAATCCAGGTTCCTGGTTGTTTCATCAAAAAGTTAAAAAAATAACAGTTATAGTTCACTTTAATAGGTGAATGCTAGGTATTCCTGAGGATTAGTTGGCTCTGAGTATAGTGTTTACGAAACATGTACAAGGTTGCTTACGTAACAAGAGCTTAAAGGTGTGAATTTTATGTGCTTTGGTGAACAGTTTAAAATATATATACACATATATTTTAAATATATATACACACATATAGTATATATGCATATGTATATATAGTATATATGTATATATAATGTATCTATACATATAGTCTATATATATTTTATATGTATATATAGTCTATATATATATATAGACTGTAAGAATGAACATGAGTAATTCTAGGATTGTTGAAGAGAGAAAACAAAACAAAACTTACTGTTGAGCTCCTACTGAATTTTTGCAGGGAATGTGAAATGGCTTCCAGGTATTTTTGATGTTTTTATAATTCATATTTGTTTTACGGAGTTTGGCAATAGGGTAGACACATCTAAAAAAACACAGAAATCCACAGTAACCTAACTAGTATGCTTTAATTATTCTTGGGAGTAGAGATAGAAAATTGGACACACTGTGAGTTCCAATTCATTCTACTTTATGAGAACTGGTGTCCTGTGTAGCAAAACTTGGTGCTATTGTGTAATTCAGCTTTTTTTTTTTTTTTTTTTTTAAGCAAGGGGATATAAGATTATGATTCTACAGTTAATGTTTTGCATGACCCTAGAAAAGCTGTGTAAGAATTATGTGAAAGAAAAAAATCATACTTTATCTTTTCAGATTGTGTGACATAGTTCATGTCATTTACTTTATCAACTTTATTTTTGTTATCTTTAAAGTGATGATACTTATTTTACAGGGGTTCTTGCTAGGATTAAATAAAACCTATAAAGAGTCTAGGACAGTATGTGGTATTTTACAGATTGAGTAAATGGTATTTTATAAAGATGTTTGCCTATCTTCTTTCTGGTTAGTCATATGTTTAACCTGGTTTCCATGAACAATTACAGAGGTTTTCTACTTACAGAACTTCCTAAATTCTGTGTAAAATTTTGTGTGTGTGCTTATTTCTGGAGATGCTATTTAACTTTCATCAGATTAAAAACTTGTATATTAAAGCCCATAATTATACAAACATACACATTAAACTTTGTTCAACTTTACAGCCAATTTATCTTAGTGTACAGATTAATAATTTGATTTTAGGCAACTTAATGAAATGACTATGTGAACTGGAAGTTGAACCTGAGCATGTGGCAAAACACTGCAAAAGGAACAAAGAGAAAAGTGAACTATTTAGTCCCTAGATAGATTTTTTTAAATGTCAATAGTAAAACAGATTTTCATCGAATTATCTCAGCCTCAAATTGAATTGATTGTTTTGCACAAAATTATACCAAACAAAGCCTTTTCTATGGCTATAAAAACAAAGGAAATTTTCAACATTTCCTTGTACAGGCACATATAATAAAATGTGAAATTTATTTATGAATATTTTATTTTGCTTAGTATTAATACAAGTTGACCATCCCTAATTGGAAAATCAGAAATTTTAAATGCCCCTGAAAATCAGAAATTTGAAATACTCCAAAATCCAAAACTTCTTGAGCACCAACGTGACACTACAAGTGGAAAATTTCAGACATAAGGACTTAATACAAACTGCTTCGTGTACAAAATTATTAAAAATATTGAATAAAATTACCTTCAAGCTATTGGTATAAGTTGTACATGAAACATAAATGAATTTCATGTTAGACTTGGGTCTCATCCTCAAGATATCTCATTGTATGTATTTGAATATTCTAAAATTCAAAAAATTCAAAATACTAAACACTTCTGGTTCCAAGCTTTTCGGATAAGGGATACTCAACCTATATAAAGGGGTAGTCTTTTTTTCTTAAACTGTTTAAATTGAGATCTTTGATTCTTTGATCTTTAGAGGCCTCTTATGTTATGCATTATAATTTCGAAACTGAAGAGTATGGTAAATATTTGCTACTTTAAATAAAAGAATTTGACTTATAATTTAAACTCTTCTATTGGTTACATTTGTATATTTTTAAAAATGTAAACACTCAAAGGGGAAAAATCATGAGCTGAGAGGTAACTAAAGTTTTATTTTTAAAAATTACAAAGTAGAGCTACTCCATGACTTTACCTTGTAAATAATTTCTGCAATGTTCTTGAGACATTAATTCAGAGACATGATGATGAAACTCATGGCAGAAATTTAACTGAAAACTGAAGCTGCATCATATTTCATAGGATTGTTTGTTGCTTTAAAATAAATAATTTAAAAATCTTCTTTTCACAAATTGGAATATTAATTGGTCATTGTTGGTCATGTTTTAATTTTTACTTTTATCAAGGACTTATGTGCTAGTATTGGTGCTAATGTTTTGTATACATAGATATATTTAATCTTTATAACAATGAAGTCTTATTTCCCATTTTATAAATAAGAAAACTAAACATTTTTATTTATCTGTCATCTAGTATTACTAAAAACATGCTATGATATAGGCACTGTTTTTGGCTCTAAGGATAAAATAATAAACAAAAAATGTCCTGCTATCTTGGAACTTAAATTAAAATGGGGAGAGAGAGGAAATAAACAAATCAATACAGTGTTAGGACTATAAAGACAATATAAAGCAGGGTATTGTGGTTAGAAGGTGGTAAGATGAGGGATAGGATAATCTGGAGATTCTAATTTAGGCATAATTGAGGGAGACCTGTCTGATTATTTGATATTTCAGTCCGAATAAAAACAGGGACAGATCCAGGATGATATTTGGAGAAATAACGTTCTAGATACAAGGAATAAAATAAATGCAATGGTTGTGAAAAAGTAATTTTCTTCGGATAGAAAGATCAATTTTGTTGGAAAGGCCTGACTTTGGGTGAGAGTTATAGGAAACAAATACAAGAGGGAACCAAGGCTGAGGAAAGCACAGGAAAGGGATATTCTGTGACATCTCTTTAGGCATTAGTGAAGAGACTGATTCTGAATGGGATGGAAGCCTCTAGAAGATTTTGAGCAGAGCAGAGACACGTTCCGATTTACATTTGAAAAATGTCATTCACATTGAGTAGTAGGGCAATAGTGGAAGTGAGAGCTGCTAAGAAGAAGCTCAATAGTGTAGGCAAGAGATTAGATGGATAATAATGAGAATGAGCATGTTTAGGGATGAAATTAGATCAAGACTTCTGTTTACAGTACAGAAAGTATGAAGTTTTTGTTAGATATTTAAGTGCAGGTGTCAAGTTAGCAGTTGAAAATAGAGACTAGGTCCCAGGGGGAAGATCATACTGAAAGCCATGGGCCTGGATAAAATTAATGGGCAGTGTGTGCAGGTACATAAAAGAAGTATGGAGAAAATGCAAATTCAAGAAGATGTGGAAATGTTGCAGACAGTGAGTAAGTAGGAGTGGGGGGCGGGGAAGAGAGAGAGAGAGAGAGAAAGTATTCTGATAGCCAAATAAAGAAAGTATTGTAGGAGTAAAAAGTAATTAAAATGTGGATTTTGATTTTTATCAGAGAAAGTGAGGCTAATGATGGACTATGAAGTGTAAAGAGGGTGAGAATACAAAAAATACTATGAGAGAGATGATGGAGGAAAGAGAAATGTCAATAAACCCTAGGTCTCAGTCAGTTTGGAAAAAAATTGTTGGAGTTGTAGTAAAATAATCTAACAATATCCTAGTTTTAGAGAGTGGAGTATTAGAAACTCAGACTGTGGAGTGAGTGTAGTTATTGACAATAATGATTCGTAGTTACTAGACTCTAATATGATGGCTCTCAAAGTGCAGTCACTGAACCAGCAGTATTGGCATCATCAGGGAACTTAAGAAACGCACATTCTCAGGCTCTACTCCAGACTTACTGATTCCTAAACTTTGGGGGTGAATCCAGCAACCTATATTTTTAACAAGGTGGTTACGATTCTAGCTATACTTTGAAAATTCTTCTAATGTATGATCATGGGAGCATGTGGTATGAGTGAGATGTCAGACAAGCAATTTTGTTTGATAAGTGATATGGCTTGACTTGGTGTCCCTACTGAAACTTCTTCTGGGACTGTAATCCCCACATGTTGAGGAAGGGACCTTGTAGAAGGTGATCGGATCATGGGGGTGGTTTCCCCATTGCTGTTCTCCTGATAGTGAATTCTCAAGAGATTTGAAGGTTTAAAAGCACATGGCTTCCCTCAATCTCTCTCCTGCTCCTCCACTGTTAAGATGTGTGTGCTTTCCCTTCACCTTCCACCATAATTGTAAGTTTCCTGAGGCCTCCCTGTCAAGCTTCCTAAGCCTGCAGAACTGTGAGTCAATTAAACCGCTTTATAAATTACCCAGTTTTAGGTATGTTTTTATAGCAGTGGGAGAATGGACTAATACAGTAAGGTAAAAGCTAAAGGAAATAAGAGGATGCTGAAATCTTCAAGAACTATTTTAGAAGTATTAATATAAAGAGTAATAGGGGCTATACCTTCAGGAAGGAGCGGGAGTGTCTTGGAGCTTATAGATGTCTAAAATAAAGAGGAATCTTAAAAGGATCCAGAGACTTTCAGGGAGAAGTCTGTAACAATAGTGTGCAAACAATGACAAACAAAAGTTACCTGTAAGGAAAATGGATGTGCTTTGGTGAAGAATAGGCCAAGGCAGTCATCCGGGTCGGCATGACTCAGTGAGTTTGGAGTGCAGGCACACAACTCCACTTGTTATATAACCTGTTTGTGTAAGTTCATACTTGAATCTGAGCCACCATTGCCTGTAGAAGGTATAACTGCCCTGCTAATGCTGTGCACAAGGCTCGCACCCAGAAAGAATGAAGCTGCCGACACTGTAAGGGAGAGCCAGTTGCCTTGAAGGCAGGCAGCAGGACTCAGGAACTAGCAAGAGCGCCAGGGAGTGCAGCTGTAAATGTGGAAGTGGCAGGAGCCGCAGAGCCGGCTGCTAAGAGGGGCTGCAGCTGGAGCAGGCAGCCAAGACAAAGGCTGACAGAGAGAGAGCGAAATAAAAGCCATATTTCACCTGCCCACGCCCCATCGAGCGTTCTTTCAGCTATCTGCCACCTGTCCACCCACTCCCCTCGGACCTCAGCGTGGGCTGGAACCTGACACTTGACGTGGCATTACCCTACACGACTTTTTACTTGGGGTGTGGGAGAGAAAATAATAAGGTCCAAAGAAAAGCGGATTTTCCTATGAGAATCAGGTTTCAGAGCAAATAGGTGAGAGAATAGTCAAGAGTTGTTGACGACTCAGGTAATTTTGCTGATGACAGACTGGGAATTTCCTAGGGCAAAGAGGGAGAGTGTGTGGGGATGAGAGGAGTGGGAAAATGCGTCAGACAAGGGATTGTATGGAACTGTAGCATAGGGATCACATTTCAGAGGGTCTTAGAGTCCTGGTGCTCTGGTAGTTGCTCTGGTAGTTCCCGATGGCATCCAGTCTTGTTAGAGTTGCAGGAAGGGATAATCAGAACTAATTAGGACCTCCTTCTAAGTCAGTAGTTCTCACTCTTGGCTGTTTAGAATCAGCAGGGGGAAATTCCCAAACTCCCCAATGCCTAGGCAATGTCCGTACCAATTAAATCATAGTTTCTTGGGGTGGGCCCCAAACATCACCTTTTTAAAAAGTTCCCCAGGTGGTTCCAATGTGCAACCAAAGCTGAGAATCAGTTTTCTACTTTGTGGAGCTAAAAAAAGCAGCAAGAAATTTTGACTCTGGGGCCTGGGATCTGCATCATAAGATACACCACCTCTAACACTGTCTGCGTGTAAGGTAGAAGTCAGATTGCTCTGCTCCTGGGTCAAATCGTCTAACGGGCTAAGGCCTATTAGAAAAGCAAAGCAAATCACTGAAAACAGTTCAGTGGATGTGTTTGTGTGTGTCAGGCAGTAGAAAGTGAAAAAAGAAAGTTTCCTTCCCAAGAGCTGAACAATCACAGCTTGATGCTCTGTTCTGCAGGACAGCAGGTCACTGCTGAACCGGCAATTGATTCTGTATACATTGCTCTGAGTGCACCTTAAGAACTTTTACTCTTTTGGAAGAACTTCGGGTGAAAGGTTCACAGCACAACTTTTCACGGTTAATTAGCAGTTAGTATCACTTCAAGAAATCAAATAGGAAGCAGCAGATGGACTCACAGCTCACCTTGGGGCCGTAATTTGTGTGTCCCAGCCATTAGGCTTGGCTGTTGACAGCATTATCTCGAAGTTACGTGATCTTATATTTTTGCTTATTTTCCATTTGGTTGCTAAGGAATTTAACTCCCGTATGTAATTTCTGTAAAAAAGAAAAATTAAATAAAATGTTTATATCGGAGCTGTTTAATTTGTAACTTGTTGCCGGCATAATCTCCTGGCATTGGTGCAATGCCATAAAACATACCTGATTGCTTTAAGTGCCCAGGCAACACTGATATGCTCTAGTGAGTGAAGAATTCCTGCTTGCAAATGGCAAATAACGCATTATGTTTTACTGGCATCCCAATAAAATAAGTTACGGAGGAGTAAAAGATTTGCGTTTGGATTTTAAAAAATTCTTTTATTTTAGAATTTATTACTCAAATGGTCCTGTTTTTGAACAAACCTGGTTGTAGTATTTTAGAAAGCCTGCATTATTTTTTTGTTGTTGTTGTGAGAGCAGTTAGTGTTGCTACATTTTAAAAATAAGTCATTACTCCACAAACATTTATAGAACTCTGAAAAGGTTTTAAATCTTATTTAGTAGTGCCATAACTTTTGAAATTGAGATGTAGAAGTGGGATCTGCTATAAACTCTTTCGCATTTTGTCAATTTTGTGTGTAAGTGACAATCTCAACCTTCGAGAGAGAAGTGATTCTTGTCATCTTTCTCCATATGGATACATGTGTTCTTTTTGAAAAGAAGGCATTACTTAAATTTAACTTATTATTTTCCCAGTTGGAGTAACAGTGAATGCTGGGTGACCTTTGTGAAATTACTTACTGTCTTGTTAAAAACTTTCCTCCATCTCAAGTAGAGAAAATACCTACCAAGCTAAGAACTATGGTAAAGACAATGCTTGTCAGACAAGTTTGTGATTGTTATCCATGAGAGAGTTTCAGGGCTAGTTTCTAAAATTCACCTTGGATCGAACTTTTCTGAGTCCATCTACTCTTCATCAGCTTTTGCACTCTCATTAAGCCATGATGACCAATCCGAATTGATTCTCGGCAAAATACTGCAGTGAGTAATTTAAATTTCTGTCTTGTTCTTTCTGTGCCTTTCTCCTCCATACATTTGGAACATGCCTATCAATATAACCTTTAACTGCTCTAACATACAAGGGAAAGATGCAGTTTCACCTTCCTACATAAGACTTCCATGTGCCCAAATCAGCCCCATCTCAAGTCTTAAAAAACAAACAAACAAACAAACAAAAGCAATGAAAAAACAAACTCAAAAACCTTGCCTGGGCTCTACCCCAATCATTAACTTGAGAATATAGTTTGGAGAATATTTAGGTGATATATTTATTTAAGCTCCTTGGGTGATCCTAATGTACAGCCTGGGCTAAGTAACACTTTCTTAAGCCAAACTATTGATCCTAATGGTCTAATTCTAGAGAGTTAGCAGATGGGTAAAGAAGATATTTATAGACCAGAAATCCTTACAGGTTATAATTTATGAGCCTAGAACCAATGAGATGACATTGTCTAATCAGTCTGAAGGGTGATGGCAACAAAGTTTACAGCGACATTTTCTATTGGTATGAAATCTTCAGTGGCCTTGACCCTTATTTTCTTTAATCTCAGGCACTGGGTTATTAGTGATTATTTACTACACCTTTAAAGTATTCTCTTCCTTATATTTGATATCATAGTCTCTACAAACCAGAGACTAACTTCCTAAATTGGCAGGGGAAGGGGGGTTAAGGGGCTATTCCTAAATTGGCAGGGGAAGGGGGGTTAAGGGGCTAAGGGGTGGTCAGGGAGGGTTAGTAAATGGGGAGAATTCCAAACTTACTTGACATTATGTCACAGTGAATTTCTGGTTCTAAGAAATGTGCAATCACATAACGACAGTAGAATTATCTGTTCTTGCACGCTTCGGTTAACTTAGTGAATCTACTTGCTTGGAATTGGCTGCCTCACTGTTCAGAATAATTAGGAGAGATGTTCTCAGAACTGCAAAAATGCTGGGACATTGTCTATAGCCATGAAGACTTTGTGTTCAAAACCAGTTTCTTAAGCTCATTGCTTTTTGAGTTTTGGACCAGGTATTAGAAAATAAGTAAGTCAGGAATACAAGGAGTAATTTATTAGAAAATAAATTACCCAGTAATACAAGGGGCCATTCATTTTATTTAAAAAATAAATAAAATTGATGGCTCCTTGTATTCTTAAGAATTTGCATTTAATGGCCAGGTGTGGAGGCTCACACCTGTAATGCAGTGCTTTGGGAGGTCAAAATGGGAAGATTGCTTGAGGCCAGGAGTTTGAGACCAGCATGGGGGATAGAATGAGACCCCTGTCTCTACAAAAAAAAAAAGTACATTTACATATATGACATATATGACAAAGAAGCTTTTGGAGGAAAGTTGTATATAATAAAGATCCCTATGTTTACTTTTAATTTCAGGTTTTGAGCTCTTTTGCACTATGGGGTCCCCAAGTTCATTTGGGGTCAGGTTCTTTTTAACCATAAATATTGTTTTTTGTTTGGATGTTTAACATATGTGATTCATGTAGTTAAAGCACAATCTTATTTTTATCTTCCATGTCGATGAAAACTTATTCAGAGGGGCAGGAAATCCTGGCAGGCCCAAGAAATTTCTTGTTCTTCTCTTGGTAACAACAATCTTACAGTTCAGATCCTTTTAAGTCATAAATACAGTGTAAATTCATTAAGCAAAAGTCTCAGTCCGTAAAATATTCAATATTTTAATCTGCAATGAAGATTATGACTCCTTTCCTCTCCACAGGAAGTCAGTCATTGACAGCTTCTCTTTTCCTTTGCTAAGACATTTGGCAGATGAGAACTTTTGTAAGAGGAAGATGATATGCTCAGCTTCTTTTCTGTTTTCCTCCCTGTAGTCTGAATATTCATGTCCCCTCAAAATTCATGTGTTGAAACCTGAACCCCCGAGATGATGCTATCAGGGGTAGGGCCTGTGGGAGGTGATAAGGCCAGGAGGGCAAAGCTCTCATGAATGGAATTGGTGCCTTATAAAAGATGCCTCAGAATGACCTTTAACTCCTTCCACTCTGTGGAGACACAGTGAGAAGGTGCTGTTCTATGAACCAGAAGTAGGTCCTTATAAAACACTCAATCTGCCTATGCTTTAATCTTGGACTTTCCAGCCTCCAGTAACATGTAACAAATACTTTTCCTTTGTTTATAAGCTGTCCAGTTTATAGTATTTTGTTATAGTAGACTGAATAGACTAAGAACATCCCTCTTCCTGCTTCACTTCCATCACTTACTATCTTCATCAAATGAAAATGGGTGGTGACAAAAGAGGAAATGACATAAGACAGAGAAATATCTTCCTTGGGAGATGTCTGGTACCCTCATAAGCTGATTTCATGCTTTCTAGGCCTGGTAGGTGTTCCAGGCTGAATTTTTTCCTCCTGGTTGCTTGAGTGTGTTTGGGTGTAGCTTTAAGATTTGTATAACTGAGGACTTATCCAGCTCTATCTCTCAATATATCATGGTATGTGCAGTACAATCCATTACCCAATTTACTGCTCTTCTTTTAGCTTCTGTTTTTTCTCCAGTAATCAACACCATGAAGAAGCTATTGGTGTTTGGTGTCTTTTCCAGGAGGTACGGTTGGACTTAAAATAGCTCCAGCCTTACTTTGTCTCTGTTCAGTATAGCTCACTATCTTGGGCCCAAAGTCTCTGGATATAAAGGCCAGTGTTAACACAGCCACATTTGTTCTGCTGTCACAAGCCACTTTAAGACCCTGAGGCATTCTTTGTAACTTCAAGCTTTACAGAATTGACATTCTAAGATCTGAGAGTACTACAATGGAAATGCTCATTGTAAGGGTTTAGGTGGAAGAGAAAGCACCTCCCACTCCCATCCCTTCCTTCTTGGGAGAAGGTGGGGATTTCCAGCATGCCAACAAGTCTCTACAAGTTTACTCTCTCCATACTTCGACCTAGTTTATTATCTCTGATTTGCTTGAGGAGTTCAAGAATTATTGCTGTGACATTTTCTTAGTGAATTTTGCATGTGAGCATCTGTCTCACATTCATTTCCATATTTGATATGCATCATATTTTTGGTCTCAATTGAAATCAAAGCAGAAGGACTTGTATTTAATGACCTGTTAGATGTTCGTTTGCCAGGAGTGTCTACTCCGTATCCTCTTCAAGAGCCAGGGATAAGAATAGGCAGGTGAAAGAGAATTTGGATACAGTAGTTGGTATCATCCCATTTGATTATGACCAACCCTCAGAAAGATTAAAAATTTCTTATTAATTAGAAAACTGTGGCTTAGTTTGCCAAATGAGTCTCATAAATTTTGGATTATCTACTATAGCTAGGAAAAGCTGCTTGAAATAACTACTGTAAGAAACAAAAATCTAGTGAGAAATATTGAGCCCTCCTATAGGAATAGTTTCCTATGAATTGAGTCAGAAAAATTACATTTATTTTATAAGGTCTCTGGTAACTTTATGTACCAAATGGCAATAGAGTATACTGGGCCTGTCCTAATTCATGAGGCTGGAAAAATTCTTCCTAACTTTTCATCTTTAATTGGCCTTCTGTTCTCAGACATCATACCTCATATTAAATGGACCATGTGAGTTGAAGTATTGCTTTGCTATCTGGACATTTATATTAGTGTATCAGATCTTACTAGCCTTGTAGGATTTATAGTTAGAACATTTGAGGCATTAAGAAAGTGATTATGTTTTATACAATTAATTCTTTTTAGCCTCTGTAATGTGGTAAAATAAAAATTTGTAGGAGCTCTGCTTCTACGAAGTGCACAAGTTTTTATACTATATATTGCAGCTCTGTATCTTTTATGGTTTAAGGATGAATACTATTAAAATTTGAACTGTAGTTTTTTGTACTTATGCCCATGTTTACCATATTTGCATGTTGAGAAGTTACTCTACAAAATTTTTCTTGTTAACATTTTTCTAATTTACTTAGATTTAGTGATTTTTCTTTTTCAGAAAAATGCAATCAGTACTTTGTATGGAATAGAATTGGAATCTGAGGGCTTTAGGGAATCATAGAAAGAAATATAATACATATACTGCATTCATAAAAAGTGACCCTTAGAAGATGGTTGAACCACTCGATGGAAGGTTCCTGGGTCCTTAAATGACTATGCGAACCACATAAGCATCATATACCTCCTGCAGCATGCTATTGACTAAACAGAGAGATAGGGCAATTTATAGGGCTCACTTCAGCATTTTGTGTCTCTCAAGGATCATATGACAGTACTGATTATTGTCCAATGCCTGAAAAGAGTTGTATGTATTTTTCTAATTTTACAGTATTTATAGGAGGGCTATTCTGGTACTAATTATTTCACCATAGCCAAAAACAAAAACTTCTCAGTTCATTCAGTCTTGAAACATTAAATTCTTCTTAACTTTTTCCTCATCTTCAGGTTCCCTAACCCACAACAGCCTTTAATTATTCTTTCTCAATGCTGCTTATGTTTATTCAATCATTTCTGTGAAAATTACCACCATCCTGAGATCTTCATTCCCCCAAACTTCTATGACTGTATCTTTTTAACCAATTTTCCACATTTGATATACAACTTTAGTTAATCATTTACATATTTTTTTTACTGATTACTCAATCTGTGTATTTAGTAAGATAGTTTAGTTCTTCCTCAACTTATCCCTAAATGACCTTATGAATTTGTTTCCTACTATGCCCCTTAATATACGCCCTAAAATACCCATATGTGTATTTCCTCAACTTTGCTTATATTATCTCTGTTACATGGAATGCTTTGAATCTCCAAATTTTTTTTCCAGTAAATACTTATTAAGTGTCTAATGTGGACCAGACACCATTTTTGTTGATAGAAATATAGGATGAACAATTTAGGGCCCATCATATTATGAAATTTATAGTTAAATTCTAGAGATAAAAATTGAAGAAAAATCACAAAATATTAATCATGCTTGTGTTAGCAGCTATAGCAAGGAAGCACAGTGTGTCTTACGTGTTTTTACTATGCAGCTCTTTTCTGGACTTTGGGCTGTATTTTTCTGGGGAATTATATTGGAGTCCTCAAGCGGTGGTATAAATGAGCTGGACAAAATGGATAAAATGAAGGTGGGAGGGGGAGCTTTCTAAGCAGAAGGCACAGTTTTCTGTGAGAGATAAATCCCCAAGGAAGAGAGGAACATTGTTCTGGAGGAGCTGAAAACAGTCAGTGAGCCTAGTGTACAATGACCAGTGAGTGGTGAGTCATGGGACTGGTGAATTCCTATAAGGTCAGATAACTCAGGTCCTATAGGTAATAATCATACCTTACATTTTATCCTAAGAGTAAAGAGAAGCCTGCCGCTCACTTCTACACTGTCATCTTCTTGCTAGCAGGCACAATGACTTAAGTCCTCTCTCCAGCCTTCCAAAAGTTACTACTGGAAGCGGCAGGTTGCAGTAAAGACAGAGGTGCCACTCAGGGGCAGGTACATTGATTTATTGGGCAGAGAAGCAGCTGTTGTTTTGGGACACTGTGGTCCAGTACTGTGGTTCACATTCACCAAGGCATTAATCTATTCTTCATCCATACTGCTTCTCACTACTTGGAAGCTCAGCTTTGTTTACTCCATTATTCTTTAGACTACATTACATTGTATTCGTCCTCATAAAAATGTAGTTTGTGTTGGAGGTAGTTTGTGTTGCAAGCACCATGAGAATAGAATCAGCATTTACTTCTAGGACATTTTATTTATTTTAGGAACTGGTTAAGAATTGTTGGAGTACAGGAACTCTCTTGGTACAATAAAACTTGAAAGGGGCCATAAATTCTGCTCTAGTTGCTCCTGTCCTTGTTATTGACAGAATGCCAGCATCTGTGGAGATAAGCATGTAACAATTCATGAGTGTGAGACTGTGTTATCTGTCTTCATTCTCACCTACTCAGAGTAGGCACACAAACTTACTTCCTGTCTCACAAAGTTGTTGTTTTAAGCAAGAAAGTAACATATTAGAATTACGTTTTATTACAATTTTCCTTACTAAACTTTGGGTGAAAATTTTGCAGAGGTGCAAGGCAAGAATGGAAGCTAGAAGGTTAGTGAAGATGCTTGATTATTGGCTTAAGAGGTCTGTAACTTTGGATAGGAAGGTTTCTGTGAGAAGAGCTATAAAAGTGGTCATTTAAATTGTTTTATTTCTTTCCATTAGTCAGTTTTGTAAAAGATGACTTTTTTTCTATATCCATTGATACATAACTGCCTGCTTTGTGTTTCAATGGCGTAATTACGTATTTCACCTCTTAGGTAGAATTTCCTTATGGAAAGACTATATTTTATTTACTTCCTTATCTGCTGAATTATTTAGGGCAATGACTATATTAATTCATTTTTTTAACTCGAAAATAGTAGTTCATATGTTCCAGGTACTATTCAAGGTGCTGTGGAGATACATGCCAAATAATCAGACAAGCTTCTGCCTTTGTAGGGTTTTTCTTACCCCATAGAGATGCATGTTATTAATTATATATAATATATATTCATCATATATTTTATATACATTAATTATATATATTTATATATATAATTTATATATATATATGATTAATGCCAGTCACAAGTGTAATGAGCTCCATGTAGGAGAATGTCCATTATACTGACAGCAAATAACAAGGCAGGCTTCCTATTGACCTGTGATATGGAAGAAATAGATTTAAACATTAAAATGGGGCGAAGACATTTCAGGGAGAGGAAAATGCATTGATCTTGTGACAGGAGCAAGGAGATGCATCTTAGCAATAGAAAGAAGATCAACATAGTTGGAACTCAGAGATAAAAGGTGAAGCTGGAACAGAAGGCAAGGACCAAGCAATTAAGAACGATATAGGTCATGTTAAGGTTTTAGCTTTTATCTTATTAGCTTATGGCATATGTCTAATAAGGCTTTACTTAAAGGACAAATCTGGGTATTTCAGGAAGCAATGAGGACAGAAGTAGCAGACAGTGAAAAGACCAACTAGCCGAGATTTATGGAATGATATTTAAGTGAATTAGAAATGAGATGTTCATGGTGTAAGATGGTAAGAAGGTAGGCAGTGGTTGCAGTGTAGAATTTGCTGCTGCTGAAGTGGTAGATGAATCATCTTACTGGTGGAAAAAAAGAAGCTAGAGAGACGGGGCAGGTATGTGAAAGAGATGGTTCTTTTTGAAAATGAAGCAGATATTTGTAATAAGAAAAGTGAAGATTGTCAAAAAGCTCTAAGCATGTTAATCATAAATGCGTAATAGTGCTTTTCAGTTGCAATGTTGAAGGATATTTGCATGAACCAAGGTCAGTGCCTGGCTTTTCTCCGTAGTTATTTTCTACTTTATGACTATGAATGAATGCTGGGAGTCCCCAATACTATTCCCTGGCTTGGTGATTTTCTAGGAGGATTCACAGAACTCAGCACGCTGAGTTCTTATGGATGCGAATTTATGGATGTGATCATTTACAGTAAAAAGATTCAAAGCTAAATCATCAAAGGGAAAAGGGGTATGAGGCAAAGTCCCAAGGAAATAAGGTATAAGCTTCTAAAGAGTCTCCCTCCAGTAGAATAACAGAGAATGCATTTAATTATCCAGAAATGAGTTTTGATGACACATGTAAAATATTGTCTACAAGGGCAGCTCATAGGAGAGTCAGTACTCAAAGTTTTTATTGGGAGCTGATGATTATGTACCCTCTCCCTAACCTCTACCAAATGTCCAAACTCCTAGTGTTCACCATAAACATTGTTTTAACAGAGTTCAGGCACAGTGAGTGAGTCATCAGTTTTAGCAAGGGGAAGAAACTTTCTTCATGTAATCCAAGTTCCCAGAGGTCAGCCATGGACTAACCTTGCAAGCAGGCCTTTGAAAGGATATGTTAAGTCTTTTACATACAGCAGCAATAATAGAACTTGTAGAACATCCTTTATTTCCTAGTTCTTTGTGCTGTTATACTTTCTGCATTATATTCTGCAGCAACCTATCAACGTATAGATGAGGCTGTCATTTATACATGAATGCCACAGACTCCTGACTTTTCTACTTTTGGGTCATCATATTTCTTCACTCTTTTTCAAACCATACTCTTGCTATACCACATATTTGGCTGAGCTGGTATTATGAAATTCAATATCATACTCCTTTCTTTCTTCTAATCTCTTCTCTAGTCATTATGTATTGATCTCATGTCATACCTAAGTTACTTTGAAGGTTAATGGAAAAAACATCTTTCACTTTGAAATGCCTTTTTATATTAGTTTGTAATTTACATTCCTAACAACTCACAAAGATACCTAGGGTCTGCAATATTTCTAATTGGAGTTAAAAGATAATATTCAGGGGAAATTAAAAATTTAACAAAATCCCATAAAGATTTAATATTAATTAAAATAACTATAGTGTGGAAATATATTATCCAATAATGGTTTACTTTGTGGAAAAATGTATGCAGATGTTTTTACTGGACTAATGTTGCATTTATTGGGTGTAGGGTTCCACACTAATGGAAATTGCTAAGAAGGTTATGGTGATCAGAACTGTGTTGTACCAAATTGTTAGGCTGTGAGTTAACACAATATAGTTTATATATTGTTCTCTGTTTTGTATTACTCCATACCAAATACCAAGAAGTTTTTACTTTTCTTCATTTCTAGTAATTGTTCCAATTCTCTAATTCCTTATTATTCAAAATATGTTCCATGAACCAATGACAGTGGGGTTACCTGAGAGTTTGTTAAATGTGCAGAATTCCAGGCCCACTCTCAGACCTACTGAGTAAAATTCTATTGTTTCCCCAATGTGCCTTCTTAGCCTCTAGCCATTGCCTCAGTTTAGGGCCACTCTTCTTGGTACTCCAGGCAACTGTCTAAAGGATGCATTTAGCACATTGACATCAACCCCAACACTAATAACCCTAAAATAAAATCTCTTGCCTTTACATTTTCAATACTGTTTCTAGGCAAATAGTCACTGAGTTAGGGTGTGGTTTAAGCTGGAGTCATTCAACTTTCTCTTATTCTTATATAATTCTTTCTCTATTTTTCATTACTGTATGTGTGCCCAGATTCTAGACAGAACTAAAATGTCCCACAGCCTTAGGCAATTTAATGATTCTCTTGACTCTGATGAAAGGGTATCTCATGGTTAGGAAGAGTTTAATTCTTTTTCTCACTCTGAGTTCCACAAATAGGCAACCTGCCATCCTCTCTGGTTCATTTTACTTTTGGCTGTTCTTCTCCTCTCTTAGTTGATTCAACTTAAGAGTACTTACACTTGTCACTTGTAAGTTTTAGTGGATCATATATCCTAGTGGAATATTCCACAACTAAAAATTTTGGTTACATAGAATCATTACCCTTCCAATTAAAATGCAAGTTACTATGAGAAAATAATTTCTCAAAATAGAAATCAAATTTCATATAAATTATAATTTAAACTCTGTTTGAATTTTATTATTAAGGGTTCTCTAGAAAGAGGTTAATTAACATTGGAGTTTGATCTACATATTAAGCAAATTTACTTATTAAAATGGAGTTCATATGTATTAAGCTAATTTATACTAAAGGGAAATATTGTGTATAGTAATTTGAATTCTATTTGTAAGGCAAATAGTTTCACATTTTTCTAAGACTAGGTGAATATGAAAAGTGATAGAATTAAACCAGCTGTAAGAATGAACAGATCTGATATTTTTTACACTATGAAGCAACACTGTTCTCTAAATAGCAGGGTGCTTTTTGTGACTTTTTCCTTTAAAGTGCTCTTTTCATAAGTCAGAGTAAACTGTATCTACTCAATGTAATTTTGCTGAAGTCAGCAGTCCTAGTCCTAGACTTATTATCTTCAATTTATTACATGTTTGATGAAATTGAACAAAATGTGTTTAGATATTTTATTCTGGATTTGTCTTGAGAGTTCACTATGATAATAAGAAACTTTATTAAAGGTAACTGAATTCTAGGATTTATAAAAATAATTTTAAAAACTTTGAAACACTATGATTTAAATTTCTTAGTATGACCTTTTGTACCCTTCCTTGCCATTATAAACCATTCCACTTTATGCTATAAATTCATATGTGCAAGATAATGAAGCCATTAGATATAACAAATGCATGTCTAAAAGGGAAAGACAGTTTTCTTTTTTAAAAAAATTTCCCCCTTGGGGTCTAATTTTGATGGAGTGCTCCAATAAGCCTGTCTGTAATCTCAGGTCAAATAATAAAATCCCTCCCATAGATAGAAGATTACTAGGAATTGCTACAAACTCAAATGCCCTCAGGGTCAGGAAGTTCTCTAGATCAGATACAGACTCTGAGTGTAGAATGCATGTGACAGGTGGCATGCCTAATTATGATGATCAGGACATGCCTAAAGTTGTGACTTTCTAAAAGTATTTATAGTTCATACATTCTACATAGTCTACCATTCAGAGATCTTTTTATTTATTTATTTATTTAGTTAGTTAGTTAGTTAGTTAGTTAGTTAGTTAGTTTTGAGATGGAGTTTTCCTCTTGTTGCCCAGGCTGGAGTGCAGTGGCATGATCTCGGCTCACTGCAAACTCTGCCTTCTGGTTTCAAGCAATTCTCCTGCCTCAACCTCCCAAGTAGCTGGGATTATAGGTGCCCACCACCATGCTTGACTAATTTTTGTATTTTTAGTAGAGACAGGGTTTCACCATGTTGGCTAGGCTGGTCCAGAACTCCTCACCTCGTGCTCCGCCTGCCTTGGCCTCCCAAAGTACTGGGATTACAGGTGTGAGCCACCGTGCCAGGCCTTCGAGATCATTTTTACTATTAAAGTTGCTTAATAACAAAGTTGATATTTTATTTTTATCAGTTTTTCAGGAAAATTGAGCAATTTTCCTGCTCAATTTTATAAGTTTTTTTAAAAGACTCATATTTCTGGGCATTTTTGCCTAGCACTGGCCTGGGAAGTACTTATGGTTAGTAGGACTGACCACAAAAGGAAGATTTTTTTTTTTAACTGTTTACCTACAGAGCCTAATCAAAAATAACCTTGCAGGCAATAAAACAGTAATTGTTATAGTGGTAGAAACTTTTCTCTAAGGATTATAAATATTATCCATCTAATAATCTGGTGGTAAGCAGGAGATCTGAAAGCTCCTTTTGATATCAAAAGTTACTATGTGGCCCAATAAGCAGACAATACAAGTCACAGAAGGAAAAGAGATTGAAAGGTCCAGAACCTTGGACAGAAACTTCACTTCTAACCACACTGACTAGATGTGTTTATTAATCTTTCAGTGAGGAGGGATTTGCTTTGTGATTAAACAAGGCTGCTTCTGAATTGTACATAGTGCAATTAATTGCCTCTGTGCCTAAGTTAATTGTTAGATATGTAACATTGGTAATGAGTATGTATACAAATAGAGGCAGCAACTTCTCATGAATATGAGCCCTGGAGTCAAACTGCCTGGCCCTGCCTTGCCCTAGCTATGTGACCTTAGGGAAATTATTTCACCTCTTATTCCTCAGTTCTCAGTCTGTAGCTAAAGATAATGAATATTTATTTTTATAGTGTTGTATAAAAATTAAATCAGCTAATATAAGTAAAGCTCTTAATAAAGTACCTAGAACAATGTAAAAAACCATCAAGCAAATGAAAGTTAATAATTTTTAGTAAATAGACCAATGCAGTTTATTCATTACGATATTTAAACTTATGGTGATTGTTATTTACAATGCCCAGACTTAGTAAGCTCCATCTGGGAAGTACAAATCCGGTGAAAAGTGAATAAAACGAATCTTACTAACTGCCACGATTTCTAAGCCAGTGCAAAAATCGCTACACGTTTGAGTCACTTAGAAAACTTTCACAAAGAGATCACAGGGGCCCACTCCATCTTTACTCAAGCTGTATTTCTGAGAATGGTTCTCTGAAAGATTTCCAGATGAGAATCTACAGATCTTGGAATTAAAAATTGATAGTGAGTTCTAACCATACCACAGATCCTCTAACCAGAGTTAGGTTATGATGGGTAACTCTATGTTGCTACTGAATATATAACATGGTTTAGTTCTTTGAGGCATTATTTTCACCATTTGGAGTAGATATATCAAGGTTAAAAATGTCTAGCTTAGATAACTGAATTGTGGACAGTAGGTTAGGGTTCTACGCTCACTTAGAACATTTCTCTGTGCATTAAAACAAGCAGGCAAAATTCTATCAGTCTCCATTCTGTGGTGATGGTGTTTGTGTGTGTATGTGTGTGCACATATGGATATTTATTATGTTAAATATGTCCACATATTTAGTAACTGTTGCTCGTGACACTGTCTCTTCTGAGAGATGCAGTCCTACAGTATAATTGGGCAGTGGACAGACTGGGAATAGACAGTTTACCTGAAGGAAGACCATACGCTGGACAGTAATGTTTGAGGTAGTCTGCTTTGGCATGTTCCTGATATGTGACATTAATAGAAAGCCTAAGATATGAGGGAAAAAAGTGGTTCTTAGAATCATTATCAGAAAAACATTGTAGAAAATATTTAAGAATATTACCTAAGCTATCTAAAATTGCTGTTCTTTCAAATAGTGTGGGAAATATTTAGTTAAATCAGTAAGTCTATTTTCCCTCTGGAATTAGCACTCATTATAACTGTATACGTTGATAGATTTGGAGAATTGTGTACAGTCATGTAACCATTATCACCAGCAAGATATAGAACTATTTCATTAGCAAGATATAGAAGTGCAAAGAAGACTGGCTGGTTGGTGATGAGAAGTGAACCATGGAACAGATGTATAGAAATATTCAGCAGTGTAGTGGAATTGGTTAATGGTGAAGTTAAACGTTGCAACTTAGCTCTCCTCCTCTTCACTTCACCCATTGGACAGTCAGTCCAAAGAAACTGCAGGCCTGATCGCACATAAACCAGCAGTAAAGAAACCAAGCAATAGCAACATCAGTAGATATTCAGAGGAGAGGGAGACACAACATTAGCAGTGTCACTGACCCAAGCACCATAAGAAGCATAAACGTGAAGTGCCATAGCAGAATAGCCAAACATTAGAGCAGAACTTCCATTTTACCCTTTAATAAACCCCTATCGTTTGGCCAGAGTTTTTCTTTGACTAAATGGGGAAGAGGAAATGTTTTAGCGTAATCAAACACTTCCGTATCTGGCTGGTGAAATAGTTCTATATCTTGCTGGTGATGACTGTATACGATTCTCCAAATCCATCAACCTATACACCTATAATGATTGCATTTTATCTAACACAAATTATACCTCAATAAAGTGAAATTAAGTTTTTAATTAATTTATTTTAATGTAGCTTATTATTTAATCTTAAATAAATCCAGCCAAAAATATACATTTAAAAGCTTCGACAACTTTAGCTGTAGGAAAGTAAAAGTTTGGGTTAGATGTTTGTGTTTCAGTGGGAAGCCTAATTATATCGTAACTTGAAGTAGAGACACCCATGAAATCATTGGTTGCAAAAAATGGAGGTAAGCTAGTAGCCAAAGTATCTTATAGAATTAATACTATAGGAACTTTGTAAAAGATTTAATTTATTTACAGAGTAAATAAATGTATTTACAGGGTGCACTGAGAAATTAACTGAGAATGATTAAGCAATCTGTTTAAGATTATAGAAAGAGACAATAAAATGAAAAAACAAAAAATTATTTGAAATTTCTTTTTTTCCTTTTTGAGATTGAGTCTCACTCAGTTGCTGAGGCTGGAGTGCATTAGCGTGATCTCCACTCACTGCAAGCTCCGTCTCCCGGGCTCACGCCATTCTCCTGCCTCAGCCTCCCGAGTAGCTGGGACTACAGGCACCTGCCACCACGCCCGGCTGATTTTTTGTATTTTTAGTAGAGACGGGGTTTCACCATGTTAGCCGGGATGGTCTCGATCTCCTGACCTTGTGATCCGCCCTCCTCGATCTCCCAAAGTGCTGGGATTACAGGTGTGAGCCACCGTGCCTGGCCTGAATTGTTTTAAAGTTTAGAGTACTTTGAAGAAGGTATTTTTTTTCTGGTTCTCTGGTAGATCTGATAGAATGAAAACTGTTTGTCTTCTCAATAACTAGAGATAACTATTTTCTAAACGTTAATATTTCAAACTCACCAACTGCATTATATTTTTTATTGGCTATTTCACAGGTTAACCTCTAGATTTGCTTCATATAATTCACTTCTTTCCAACTAACACTCAAAATTACTTGTGTAGTTACTGCAAATTTCAGTTTAGCTGGTAGGCCCAGTAAGTGCATTTAAAAATAGAAAATGGTCAAATCTGACCTTTGGATTCTGATAGCTGAGGGGTAATTGCATTGAAATCATTACCCTTCCAAGGAAGAAATGCTTGCTGAACATTGACCCCCTGCTTAAATAAAATGGGGTTTTTTTTTCTTACCAGGTGAATCTTTTGACACTTTGATGCCAAGTGTCATTACCTCTGTCTGGTCTGTGAATTGCTGAATTCTCCATAAGTATGATTTAACAGCCTGAATCTGTCATGAAATATTTATAGCATTTTTGTGATTTGAAGATTTTGAATTTTACTTATAACCATATTATTAAAGAAATGCCCTATAAAGGAGATGCCACAATGCCACAAGATAATATGATAATATTTATCTTGTGCAAGTACAATTTTTCTGATACAAGTATATTTTGGGTCTTTTTATGGAGATAATGTCTAGTGAAAAGTCAAATACTTAAAAAAAACCATGTGGGCATCATTTTTACGAGCTTTAAAAGGATGATCCAACAGAGAAGTAAGTTTAGCGTTGTTAAATAAAGTTTTAAAACTAAAATTTAAAAGCAGAATTGGGTAAGATTCTGAGAAACAGATACAAATAATATTTTTTAAGTTAAAAAATTTAATTGACATAATATTTATACATATTTATGGGGTACATTGTGATGTTTCAAAACATTTATACATTATATAATGATAAAATTAGAGTAATTAGTAAATCTGTCACCTCAAACACTTATCATTTCCTTTTGGTGATAAGATTCAAAATTCTCTTTCAACTATTTTGAAATATACAATACATAATTGTTAACTATAGTCACCCTACTGTACAATAGGACACCAGAACTTATTCTACCTATCTAACTGTTACTTTGTACCTTTTGACCAACCTCTGCCCATCTCCCCACTCCCTACCCCTCCCTAGCCTCTGGTAACCACTATTCTACTTCTATGTGATCAACCTTTTTTATATTCCACATATGAGTGAGCTTATGCAGTATTTGTCTTTCTGTGTCTGTCTCACTTAACATAACATGTCCTTTAGGTTCATCTATGATGTCTTTAATGATGGTACTTCATTTTTTATGGTTGAATAGTATTCCATTGTGTATAGATACTAGATTTTCTTTATCCATTCATAAATTAATGACACTTAGGTTGTTTTCATATCTTGGCTATTTTGAACAGTGCTGGAATAAACAGAATGCTGATATCTCTTAAAATACTGATTTCATTTCCTTTGGTTATATACCCAGTAATGGTATTACTCCTGGATCATATGGTAGTTCTATTTGTAATTTTTTTGAGGAATCTCCATGCTGTTTTACATAATGGCCATACGAATTTATATCCCTACCAACAGTATGTAAGTGATACAGACAGGAGGCAGGGAAATACTGGGTAGAAGAGGGTGGTGCCCCAGCAAAGGCCCCACTCTGAAGCCTGGAAACCACAGCCCTAAGTAAGAACAGTTTTCTCTGTTTTCCACCCAAATGTTGCCTTTTTCGGGCTGCCCTGCCACCCTATCCTGTGCCCACGGACCTCAGCTGGCAAAGAGACAAGTGACTCAATGTCAAGAGAAGTAACTGTGCATCAGAGACTATGGATAGATGTGGCTTAACTTCAGACTGCATGACTTTAGAGAGGAACCCAGCTGGAGATGGCTGGACTTCAGGGAAAGATCATCTTTTCCCCACACCATCCTCTTTTCAGCTCCAATTCTACTGAGAGCCACTTCCACTGCTTAATAAAATCTCCAAATTCACCATCCTTCAAGTCCGTGTGACCTGATTCTTCCTGGATGCTGGACAAGAACCTGGGTACTAAGAGGGCAGAATGTAAAACGTTGTCACCCTGACTCTCCACTGAGCTGATTAACACTTAGCCATCTGTGGGTGTCAACTGCTAAAAGAACATTAATTGTAATGCACTCCTAGATGCAGCCATGGGGCACGAGCCCAAAAGCACTTTCCACAGTCCTGGCACCCACTTGCCTGTGTAAAGGGTTGAGCCCAGCAGGCTTGAGTGAGTGAAATTTGTGCCTGCCAGCCCCAAAGCGGGCAGCTGGACCCGGAGCTGGTACACTCAAATTCCCACCTGTGAAAGGGTCAATGAAACTTTCCTATCTCATAAGAAATCCTTAATCTCTACATCCTCATCAACACTTGTTATTTGCCATTCTCATAATGGGCATTTAACTGGAGTGAGGTGATATCTCATTGTGATATCTCATTGTGATTTTGATTTACATTTCCTGATGATTAGTGAATATCTATTGAGTACTTATATTTACTGAGTATTTATTGAATACTTATAATTATGCCAGGCACTATAATAATTACATATATATTAATGAATATACTTCCTAATCCAAATAGAATATTTTCTGTTCTTTGTACTATATCATATGTGTGTATATGTATGTATGTATGTATGTATATATAACTATTTTCATTGTGTACTCACTGAGTGCTCAGGCACTAATCCGAATGTCTTACATGAAGTAACATATTTCATCTTTACCACAAATCAATGAAGTAGGTCATAGTACTGATTACCGTTTATCATTTAATGTTAAGGAGAAGGACACTAAAGCATAGTGCTATTGTATGATTGTTTGTGTCCCTTTGAAATTCATATATTGAAACCTAATCACCAGTGTGATGGTATTAGCAGGTACGGCCTTTGGGAGGTGATTAGGTAGTGAGGAAGCAGCTCTTATAAATAGAATTAATGCTCTTAAAAAAGAGACCCCAGAGAGTTGCCTTGCTCCTTCACCATCTGAGGCTTCAGCCAGAGGGTGCCCTTTAGAAGGTAGAAAGCAGGGCCTCAGCAGACATTGAGTCTGCCTTGATCTTGGAATTCCCAGCCTTCAGAACAGTGACAATAAATTTCTGTTGTTCGTAAGATACCCAATTTATTGAATTTTGTTACAGCAGCCCAAACAGGCTAAGACAGAGAATTTGAGGGCCTTTTCCATTTCACCCAGCTGGTTGAACTCAGACTATTCTACAGGAATGCTCTTTTCCATTGTAGTCAAGTCGTATATTGGATATCAAAAGCAAAATTCAATGGTTATGTCATTTAAAGGAAAATGTAGAAACAATAATCTAAATTATTTAAATTTAAAAATTTAAAATTCCAGGTTTCTCTACTAATTCCTTTTAAACTTTAACTGCTTTTTTTTTTTTTTGAGACGGAGTCTTGCTCTGTTGCCCAGGCTGGAGTGCAGTGGCGCAATCTCGGCTCACTGCAAGCTCCGCCTCCCGGGTTCACGCCATTCTCCTGCCTCAGCCTCCCGAGTAGCTGGGACTACAGGCGCCCGCCGCTGCGCCCGGCTAATTTTTTCTATTTTTAGTAGAGACGGGGTTTCACCATGGTCTCGATCTCCTGACCTTGTGATCCACCCGCCTCGGCCTCCCAAAGTGCTGGGATTACAGGCGTGAGCCACCGCGCCCGGCCAACTTTAACTGCTTTTGTCTGAACTCATAAAGTAACTATTTTTATATTCAAGTTATTCATTCATATTTTAGAATTATATATTTTACTGTTTATCTAAATGTGCAATTCAATTAAAGTAACATTTTCATTAAAAAAGAAAAACAAAAAAAACTTTGAATAGTTGGGTGTGGTGGCTCATGGCCATAATCCCAGCACTTTAGGAGGCCAAGGCAGGGTGATTGCTTGAGCCCAGAAGTTTGAGACCAGCCTGGGCAACATGGTGAAACCCCATCTCTGCAAAAAAATACAAAAATTAGCCAGGCATGGTAGCATGTGCCTGTAGTCTCAGCTTCTTGGTAGGCTGAGGTGGGAGGATCACCTAAGCCTGAGAAGGTCAAGGCTGAAGTGAGTCATGATTGTGCCACTAAACTCCAGCCTGAGTGACTGAATGAGACCATGTCTCAAATAATAATAATAATACAAATAATAAAATAAAAAATAAATTAAAAATGAGAATAGCATTTTTCCTACTCAGTATTCTTTTATTTTTGAGTGATAATTGACAAACATTTTTTGTCCATTTGAAGTATGCACTTAAGGTATGCACTATGATGATTTGATATATGTATATATTGTGAACGAATTGGCACTATTGAGCTAATTAACATAATTGTCATCTCACATAGTTACCATTTTTTTATGGTGACCCCATTGAAGATCTATTCCATTAGCAAATTTCAATTATATAAAATATTGTTAATAACTATAGACACTGTACTGATCATTATTCTTCCAGAACTTACTCATTTTGTAACTGAAAGTTTGTATATTTTAACCAACATCTCTCCATTTTTCCCCGTGCCCTAACCCTAGTAAGTATTCTTCTACTCTCTGTTTCTGTGTGTTTGATTTCTGTAGATTTCACATATAAACAAGATCATACAGTATTTGTCTTTCTGTGTCTGGCTTATTTTACTTAGCATAATGTCTTCTGGGGCAGACATGTTGTTGCAAATAGCGGGATTTCCTTCTTTTGAAAACTGAGTAGTATTTCAATGTATGTGTGTGTGTATATCACGTTTTAAAAAATGATCCATTCGTCAATGGATATAGATTATTTCCACATTATGGGTATGATGAATAATGCTACAATGAACATGGGAATGCAGATATCTTTTCAAGATAATTATTTTATTCTCTGGATATATACCCATAAGTGGAATTGATGATTTCATATAACTCGATTTTTAATTTTTTGAGAAAATTCCATATTTTTCATAATGACTATAGCATAAATTTACATTCCTATCAACAATGAATATGGGTGCTTTTTTCTTCATGTCTTCACCAACACATGTTATCTTTTGACTTTTTAGTAACAGTGATCTTAAGAGGTGTGAGGTGATATTTCACTGTTTACATTTTTTTTCCCTTGATTATTAGTGCTGTTGAGCTTCTTTTTGTATACTTGTTGGTCATTTGTATGTCTTATTTGAAAAATGTTTATTCAGGATATCACCCATTTTAAAATCAAGTCATCCTTTTACAATTAAGTTATGTGAGTTACTTATTTTTTGGGATGTTAACTGCTTCTCAGGATGTGTGGTTTGCAAACATTTTCTCTCATTCCATAGGTTGTCTTGTCACTTTGTTGAGCATTTTATTTTATGTGCAGAAACTGCTTAGTTTAATGTAGTCTCACTTGTTTGTTTTTGCTCTTGTTGCCTAGAATTTTGGTGTCATATCCAAAAAAAAAAAAAAAAAAAAAGGAAAAGAAAACCTGAAAACACTGCAAAGACCAAAGTCATGGAGCTCTTTGCCTATGTTTTCTTCTAGGAGCTTTACAGTTTTAAGTTTTATTTTTAAGTCGTTAGTCCATTTTGAGTTCATTTTGTGTATGGTGTGAAGATAAGGATCTAATTCTATTTTACTTTTTACCTGTAGATTTCCAGTTTCCCCAGTTTATTGAAAAGGCTATTCTTTCATTTCATATTCTTATTATAGTATTAACACCTTTGTTGAAGATTAGTTGACTGTATCTGAATAGGTATATTTTCTGGTCCTTATATTCTATTCAATTGGTCTATGTGTCTGTTTTTATGCCAATACCATACTGTTTAAATTACTATAGCTTTGTAATATAATTTAAAATTAGCAAGTGTGATGCTTCCAGCTTTGGTTTTTTAATTTTTTTTTTATTTTTTTGCTCAAGATACACATTTTAGGACTTTTTTCTATATCTATGAAATATGCGATTGAAATTTTAATAGAGATTGTATTAAATTTGTATATTGCATTAGGTAGTGTGGACATTTCAGCATTGCTACTTTTGGCCTATAAATATGGAATATCATTAAATTTCTTTGTGTTTTTAAAAATTTCCTTCAACAATTTTTTATAGCTTTTGTGAACAGATCCTTCACCTCCTTGGTTAAATTTATTCCTAAGCATTTTACATTTTTGGATTCTATTCTGAATGAGATTGCTTTCTTAATCTAATTTTTTGGATATTTCGCTATTATCACATAGAAATTCAACTGATTGTTGTATTTTAATTTAGTATCCCATCACTTAACTAAATTATTTATTAGTTCTCAAAGTTTTTTGGTAAAGTCTACAAAATTTCCTAGATATAAGAAAATGTTTTGTAATCAGAGACAACTTTACTTCTTTCTTTCCAATTTGGATGCCTTCTGTTTCCTTTACTTGCTTAATTTTCTCCAACGGAGACTTCTAGAGTCTATGTTGAATAGAATGGCAAGAGTTGGCACTTGCTATGGTATGAATATGTCCTCCTGAAGTTTATGTGTTGGAAACTTAATTGTCAAAGTAACAGTGTTAAGAAGTGGGCCCTTGTGGTAAGTATCATAAGAACAGAGTCCTCAAAAATGGATTAATGCTGTTATCCTGAAAGTTAGTTCTTGCAGGAGTGATTTAGTCCTCTTGGGAGTGAGTTAGTTCTCATGGGAATTAATTAGTTCACACAGGAACAGGTTGTTATAAAAGTTAGTTTGGCTTGCTGTTGCAGTCCCTTTTACATATTGTTGCCCTCTTACCATGTTTTGATCTAGTAAAAAGATCCTCACCGTATCTGGTGAACCTTGAACATCTCTGGCTCTAGAACTGTAAGAAATAAATTTCTTTTATTTTAAAATTACCCAGTATGTGATATTCTGTTATAGCAGCAGTGAAATAGACTGTTCTTGTACTACTATAAGAAATACCTGAGATTAGGTAAATTATGAGAGGAGAGGTTTTATTGGCTCATGGTTCTGAAGGCTGTAAAGGAAGCATAGTGGCATCTGTTTGCAGGGAGGCCTTAGGAAGCTTCCAATCATGGCAGAAGGCAAAGGGGTAACAAGTACATCATATGGAGAAAGAAGAAAAAAGAGCGAGGGGGAGGTGTTACACACTTTTAAATGACCAGATCTCATGTGAACACAGAGGTAGAGCTCACTTATCACCAACGAGATGGCCCAAGCCATTCATGAGGGATTTGCCCCCACAATCAAAACACCTCCCACTAGGCCCCACCTCCAACACTGGTGACTTTAATTCAACATGAGATGTTAATGGGCACAAATACTGAAACTGAATCATGTTGCCCCTTGCCTTTCCCAAATCTCATGTCCTTCTTACATTGCAAAATACAATCACGCTTCCCAATAATCCCCCAAAGTCTTAACTCATTCCAGCATTCACTCAAAATTCCAGGGTTCAAAGTCTCATCTGAGACAAGGCAAATTCCTTCCACCTATGAGACTGTAAAATGAAAAAACAAGTTAGTTACTTCTAAGATAAAGTTGTGGTGTAGGCATTGGGTAACACAAGCTCCATGCAAGTTTGAAACCCAGGAGGGCAGTCATTAAATCTTAAACCTCAAAAATATTATTTTATGACTCCATGTCTTACACTCAGGACACACTGGTGTAAGGGGTGGGCTCCCAAGGCCTTGTACATCTCCCCGTCTGTGGCATTGCAGGGTTTGGCCCCTGAGACTGCTCCCACAGGTTCTTGAGTGCCTGTAACTTTTCCAAGTGCGGGGTGCACACCACTAGTAAATCTATAATTCTTGGGTCTGGGGGGGTGGTGGCTCCTTTCTCAGAACTCCACTAGGCAGTGCCCCACTGGGGACTCTGTGTGGGGGCTCCAATCCCACATTTCCTCACTAAACTTCCCTAATAGAAGTTCTCTGTGGGGTTCTACCTCTGTATCAGGCATCTGCCTAGGCACACAGGCTTTTCCATACATTCTCTGAAATATAGGCCGAGGCTGCAAAGCATCCTTCACTCTTGCATTCTGTGCACCTACAGACTTAAAGCCACATGGAAAGATTATGGCTTGCATTCTCCAAAGTGGCAGGCTGAGCTGTATCTGGACCCCTTTGAACCCCGGCTAGAGCTGGAGCAGCCAGGATGTGGTAACCGGTATCCAAAGACTGCACCTAGCAGCAGGGCCTCGGTCTGGCTCGTGAAATGATTCTTCCCTCCTTGGCCTCCAGGCTTATAATGGGAGGGTCTGCCACAAAGGTCTTTGAAATATACTTCAGGTCTTTCTCATATCATCTTGACTGTCAGCACTTGGCTCCCTTTTAGTTATGCAAATATCTCTAACAAGTGGCTGCTCCACAGCCTGCTTGAATTCATCTCCAGAAGTAGCTTTTTATTTTCATGTCACATGGCCAGCCTGCAAACTTTTCAAACTTGTATACTCTGCTTCCTTCTTAAGCATAAGTTCCAACTTTAAGTAATTTCTTTGCTTCTACTTCTGAGCACGGGCTATTAGAAACAGGCCACATCTTGAACACTTTCCTGCTTAGAAATTTTTTCCACTAGATACCATAAATCATCTCTATGACGTTCAAACTTCCACAGATCCCTAAGGCATAAACAGAATGCAGCCAAGCTCTTTGCTAAGGTATAACATGCATGACATTTGCTCCATTTCCCAATAAGTTCCTCATTTCCATTTGAGACCTTGGCAGCCTGGACTTCACTGTTCATATCACTAGTAGCATTTTGATCACAACAATTTAAGCAGTCTCTAGGAAATTCCAAACTTTCTCTCATCTTTCTATCTTCTTCTATGCCCTCCAAACTCTTCCAGCCTCTCCCCATTACCCAGTTCCAAAGTGGCTTCCACATTGTTAGGTATCTTTATAGCAATGCCTCACTCGTCAGTATCAATTTTCTATATTAGGCCATTCTTGCACTACTATAAAGAAATACCTGAGACTGGGTAATTTATAAGAAAAGAGGTTTTATTGGCTCACAGTTCTGAGGCTTTTCAGGAATAATAGCAGCATCTGTTCCTGGGGAGGCCTCAGGAAGCTCCATTCATGGTAGAAGGCAAAGGGGAAGCAACATATCACATGGAAAGACCAGGAAGGAGCAAGAGAGAGTGAGTTAGAAGGTGCGACACACTTTTAAATGACCAGATCTCATGTGAACTGAGAGCTCATTTATTACCAAAGGGATGGCCCAAGCAATATATGAAGGATTTGCCCCCATGATTCAAATACCTCCCATCTGGCCCCACCTCCAACATTGGAGATTACAATTCAATGTAAGATTTTGGTAGGGACAGATATCCAAACTACATCAAGCATAACGCAGACTAAGAGAAATACTTGGTCCTGTGAAGGGAAGCCATTGCTATGACATCTGAAAATGTGGAAGGGGTCTTGGAACTGCGTAATGGGCAGAGGTTTGAAGAATTTGGAGGCCTAGGCTACAAAAGCCTGTCTTGCCCTGAATGGAGCATTATGGCCAATTCTGGTGAAAAACTCAGAAGGAAAGGATAGGGAAAGTCTAGACATTTTTAGAGATTACTTAAGTGCTTGTAATCAGAGTGTTGATAGAAATATGAACAGTAAAGGCCCTTCTGATGAGGTCTCAGACAGAAATCAGGAATATTATACTGAAAACTGAAGTAAAAGCCATCCTTGTTAGAAAGTAGCAAAGAACTTGACTGAACTGTTTTTGGGCCCAAGGGCTTCATGGATGATAAACTAGGATACCTGATCTAAACAATAAAGCATTCAGGTTCTGCCTGGCTGCTTTTAACTGCTCATAGTAAGATGCTAGAGGAAAGAAATTATATTAAAACAGAATTTATGATGAAAGCGATTCAAAGAGATTTTAAAAATTTGCAGCCCAACCATGTAAAGAACAAAAAAACATGTAACAGTGTGGCCATGTGACCCTTTGCAGGGAATATTGGTATGAATCGAAGGGAGCTAGGTGCTATTCATCAGGACAATGGGAGAAAAAGATCCCAAAAGCATTTCAGACATTTTTGAGGCGGCCCATCCCATGGCAGTCTCAGAGATCTAAGAGGGCAGAATAGTTTCAGGTGACAGGCCCTGGGTGATCTCCACAGGCTCACTGCCCAGGGCCCCCTTTGGACTCTGCTCCCTGAATTCCGATGCAGTGCTCCTCAGCCATCCCATTCATGGCTCACATGGGCCCAGGTGCAGCTCAACCTGACACCCCAGAAGGTACAAGTCATAAACCTTAAAAGCATACATATGGTGCTAATTCTGTAGGCTCACAGAATGCAAGAACTGTGGTGCCGTTGCTTCCGCCAGTTAAACTTCAAGAGATGTAGTGAACAGCTTGGAATCTGAGGCAAGACTTGTTGCAGGGATGAAGCCACCACAGAGAACCTCTACTAGAAGAATGCCTAGTGGAGCTGTGGGAGTAGAACCATCACTGAGGCACCATAACTGTAAAGTTTCTAGTATGCAATGCCAGCATAGGAGAGCTGAAGCATAAGAGGAGCCCAGCAAAGCCACTGGAGCCATAGAAATAGGAATACTTGAGGCATGGGGGCCCAAGCCCTACTTTAAAGTATGCGGGAAGCAGGATATGGAATCAAGGAAAATTATTTCAGAACTTTAAGACCTAATGTTGTTTTTCTCATTGGCTTTTGGACTTACCTGGGGCAGTTACTTTTTTCTTTTTGCCTATCCCCTGCTTCTTAAACGGGAGTGTCTGTCCTAGCCCTGTCTTGTCATTTTGGTTATAGATAGCTTGTTTTAATTTCACAGGCTCACAGCTGGAATAAATTTACCTCAGGATGAATTGTTCCTTCAGTCTCAGATGAGACTGGACTTTTGAGTTGGCAGTGGAGCAAGTTAAGACTTTTGAGGATATTGAGATGGAGTAAGTATATTTTTCACTGTGAGAAGGACATAAATTTTGGGGGCCAACTATGTAATAGTATGGTTTGGATATCTCCCCCAAAATTTTATCTATTGGAAAGTTAATTGCCAATGTAATATGGGGCCTTTTAGAGGTGATTGGGGTATGAGGGCAGAGCCCTTTTGAATCGTTCAATACCATTATTGTGAGAATGAGTTAGTTCTGATGGGAGCGAGTGAGTTTAGACAATAGTGGGTTGTTTGAAAGCGAGCTCAGCTCACTATCCATGCCTCTTTTGCATATTCTTGCTCTCTTGCCATGTGATCTTCTCTGCCATGTTATGATGCAATAAGAAGGCCCTCACTAAATGACAGCCTGTTGACCTTAGATTTCCCAAACTACAGAGCTGTCAGCTAAATAAACTTCTATTCTTTATAAATTACTCAGTCAATGGTATTCAGAGATAACAGAAAATAGACTAAAACAGTAAGAAGAAAAGAACTTTTTAAGACAACATCTACTTGAAGTCAACAGAATTTTGATAATATGAATGTCAAACTTTTAGTCTCTACATTTCCCAGTAGCTGGAACCGTGTCTTACTTTTCATTTAATGCTTTAGATAGTTTGTGACATTTAATAAGTTTGCATGAAAAAATTGAAATAAAACATTGTGGCTGACTGCCACTGCTACTACTTGAGACTGTCATTACAGGAATTACTACTATTACTGCCTGAGACCATCATTACAAGACTGAACGAAGTAGGACGAACATGGAAATGATAACAAAAAACAAAAGAAACTATTTTAAAGGAAGGGGCCAGGGGAAGAAGAGGGCTCCCTGCTTCTAGTGAGCAAATGCAGCCCCTCAAGCTTCCACAGCCCTTCTTATTTATTGGGTAGAATGAGCAGGGGGAGGAGGTAATGATTGGTCAGCTTCTTGATTGAAAACAGGTTCTCATTATTACCAACAGGCTTCAATCATGCCTAATCATAAGAAACACTTGTGCCTGGGTCGTGACTGCCCTCAGCAGTCCGTCTGGGTGGCAGACACAGTTTGTCAGTTTGCCAACGTTCTGCATTTATGAGGAACAGTTTCCTGCTTACTCATATAGCCTCCAGTGGTATACTGAGTTGATCACGACCCTCAATCTTTCGGCCTCCAACAAAACTTCATCATGGTACGTTACTAAACCTTATTTTAAAAATAGAGTTTTGTAATGGAAAATTCCTGCTGGAAAATAGTATACTTTGAAAAATACATTAATTCTTGTATTCCACTATGAGTTTGACTCAACTGGTAAGAAGGTAAAAGGTTAATTAATTTAAGAAACATGTAAAACCTGTATCATCCTATTTGTGAAGTAGTTTTCCTTGTTCATACATCTGTGGCCTTTTGAAATAGCTATTGGTTTTTATTTCCGCATATGTTAAGGCATGTGTTAACCATTCACTTTTGTACTTTCATTAGGTATGTAACCTTGACTTAAATACATTTATTAATTGGACCAGCAGGCTCTATAGAAATTCAATACATCTTTTTGTGAGAAATGATTTAGTGGGAAGGTAATTTTTTAAAAAAATATATAAATTATATGCATTTCTTGTAATTCATAGCATTTCTCTGCATAAATTTTTTGATAAAATGACGCTACTATAATAACAAAGGAACAGACTTTTTTTGGAATGTATGAAATGAAATAATTTGCTTCAATAACTTTCAAGAAGAAAGTGACAATTTAATTGTGACTGGAAGGACAGCTATGGAAAGTTTTCAGAATTGTCATCAAAGAAATACTTTATATAGATTATGAAAATTCCACCATATGATAATTTAAAAAATGCTAATAAGAACAAAGAGAATAACTTTTCCTTATTGTCAAGGATTTTTTAAAATACATAATATTAAGGAGAAATAATTCATTCCTGGTAGGAATATACATTTTTATAATGTTTCTATTTTTATATTATATAGGAAGGTGACCATATGTATGAAAAACTGCAAATATTTATACTCTTTGAAATATAAATCCCGTATTTAGGCATATGTCTTAATGAAATTAGAGAGTGCTGTTGTTTTACAAGTATTAAAATAAGGTTGAAGCATATTTAAAAGCATAGAAAAATGCTTACAATATGACATTGATATAAACACAGCAGGATTTAATTCTAGTTATCTATTACCAAGTTTTATTTAAAACCCATAGAAAAATGGAAGGAAACAATTTTTTGGGAGTAATAATATTACAGGGGACTTCATAAAAAGTATTTTCAATAAAAATTTTTATAATAACAATTAGTAATGTGAAAAATACTATTTTAAACCTAAAAACAATGTCTTTTAAATACATATTTTATATTTTGGGGAAAGTTATCTAAGCATATTGACTTATTTTGTAACATGATACCAATTTACAATGTTAATGATAGTTGCAAGTAAAATGATGAATAACAACTTTATATAGGTAAAGTGACTATTTCTGTCATATAATATTAAATAAAGTTTTAAAGAATCTTCATCATTGCTATTACATAAAAATATACAGTGGACCACAGTTTTCAGCTTTCTGTCTCTATAGACCTGTCTTTTCAAGATACTTCAGATAAAGGCAATTATATAATACATAGTCTCTTGAACTCATCATCTTTAAATAGTTTACTATTCATCTGTGTTGTAGCATGTATCAGTATTTTGTTGTTTTATATTGCTGAATAGTATTTTATCTGTTCACCTGTTGATGGGCATTGTTACAATTTGAGATTATTACAAAAATGCCACTATGAATATGTACATGTCTTTGTATGGACACATATTTTTCTTTTTCTTGGGTAGATTAGTAAGAGTGAAATTACTAGGTCATAGAAGTGTATTTTTTTAAGTGTATAATTTGCTGCTATTCTGATTTCCAAAGTAGCTGAACCATTTTATATTCCTAACATTTTTACAATTCTACCAGCAGTTAACAGGGTTTCAGTTTCTCTATATCATCTCCAATTCTTGGTATTGTCTGCATTTTTTATTTTAGGCACTATTGTGGATGTGTAGTGGTATTTCTGTGTGGTTTTTACTTGCATTTCTCTAATGATTTAATGATGACGTGCATCTTTTCATGTGCATATCAGCCATTCATATATCTCCTTTGGTGAGATATCTATTCAAATCATTTTCCCATTTTAAAAATTAGGCTTTCTTATAGTTGAGTTGTAATAATTTTTTATAAATTTTTTGATGCAAGTACTTGATCAAGTATATGATTTATGAGTTTTATCTTCCAGTCTTTGTCCTGTCTTTTAATTTTCTTAGTAGAGAATTTTGAAGTGTAGAAGTTTTTAATTTTTATAAAATTCAATTTTTAAAATTTTCTCTTATGCATTGTACTTTTGATATTTTATCTAAGAACTTTTTCTCAAAGTTTACAGTTATTTTCTTTTATATTTTCTTCTAGAAATACTTTGTTTCAGTTCTTAATTTTAGGTAATTATCCATTTTCAGTTAATTTGTGCATTTGTGTGATATATTAGCATGTAAGTATATTTTTTGCTTGTACATATCACATCTGTTTGTCTCAGAAACATTTCTTGAAAAGATTATCATTTATCCCATTGACTTTGCATCTTGGTTGAAAATCAATTGATTATAAGTATGAGGCTTTATTTTTGGACTCTCATTTTTATGTTCTCATTTGTGTTCTATTGATCCACAGGTCTGTTTTTGTGCCAATACCATACTGTCTTGATTATGTTGGCTTTATTGTAAATTTTGAAATTGGATAATTTAAGTTCTGTAACTTTATAAATTTTTAAATATTGTTTTGGACTATTCTGTGTACTTTGCGTTTCTAGATAAATTTTAGGATCAGCTTGTCAATTTCTGCAAAATAATATGGTATTTTGATAGCAATTACATTGATTTTTCTTTTGTGGACCAGTTTTGGGAGAACTGGCATTTTGACTACATGAGTCCTTCAATTTATGAACATATGTGTCTTTGCAGCAATGTTTTATCATTTTCAGTGTTCACATAAGGTTTAAACCTTATTTAAAATTATAATTCCTAAGTAAATTTTTTGATGTTACTGTGAATGCAATTGCTTTCTTGATTGTAGTTTTAGTTTTTTTATTGTCGTTGTTGCTACAATGTAAAAGCACAATTAACTTTTGTATAGTGTTCTTGAACCCTGAGATCTATTAAACTCATTTATTTGTTATAGTAACATTTTGTGGATGCATTCGACTTTTCTGTGTAGATGATCATGCCATCTGTGAGTAAAGACAATTCTACTTATTTCTTCCCAACATTTTTGTTGTATTGCACTAGCTTTAACTTTCTGTTATTAAATAATAACATGCTTTATATTTGATCTTATGGGGAAATAATTCAATCTTTCACAATAAAATATATTAGTTGTGTTTCCTTTTTCCTTTTAAAAGAAGGCTTTTCTTTGGGAGGCTGAGGTGGGCAGATTACCTGAGCTCAGGAGTTCGAGACCACCCTGGGCAACAGGGTGAAACCCCGTCTCTACTAAAATACAAAAAATTAGCCTGGTGTGGTGGCATGTGCCTGTAGTCCCAGCTACTTGGGAGGCTGAGACAGGAGAATTGCTTGAACCTGGGAGACGGAGGTTGCAGTGAGCTGAGATCGCACCACTGCACTCCAGCCGGGGAAAAAGAAAAAGTCTCTTTTAAAAAAAAAAAAAAAAAAAAAAAAAAGCTTTTATCAGTTTTAGAATATTAGAATATATTTTCTACTCCTTGTCTTTTAATGTTATCCAGAATGGACATTGAATTTTGTCAAATGTTTTTTCTTTGTTTTCATTTTACATCTTTTGATATCACCATGCAATTTTTGCCCTTTACTCTGTACTTTACAGACTGTATTACATTAGCTGATTTTCAAGTGGTTAAACTAACTTGCTTTTAGGGTATAAATCTCACTTGATTATCTTGTACAATTTTTGTGTTGTTGGATTTTATTTGCTAATAATTTGTTTAAAATTTTTGCATCTACGATAATGAGAAGTATTATAGTTTTCTTGTAATTTCTGTATCTGGCTTTGGTATTAAAGTAATACTGTCCTATTGAAATGATTTTCAAAATGTGCCCTTCTATGTTTTGTGAAAGAATTCGTGAAAATTTGATATTAGTTCTGTTTTAAATATTTAATAGAATTTATCAGTAAAGCCATCTGGGCATTTGTATCTATAGAAAGTTTTATAATTTCTAATTCAATCTATTTACTGTTTAGAATCTATTTACATTTCCAGTTCTTTTTAACTTAGTTTTGGTGGCTTTTGTCTTTCATGAAATTGATCCATTTTATCTAACTTCTCTAATTTCTTGCAATAAAGGTATTAAAAATACTTTTCTAAAAGTATTTTTGGAGTCAGTACTAAGGTCCCCTCTTTCCTTGCTAATTTTAGTAATTGTTGCTTCTCACTTTTTTATTTTAATTGTCTAGCTAAAAGTTTATCTTTTTTTGTCGTTTCAAAGAGAGAAGTTTTGGTTTCATTATTATTCTCTATTGTTTTTATGTGTTCTCTATTCCTTTTTTCTTTAATCTTTGTTTCCTTTCTTCCACCTATTTTAAATTTAATTTTATCTTTCCTCAAGTGTTTTAGGAGAAAACATAAGTTGTTGAGTTGAGATTTTCTTTTTCTTATGTCAGTATTAAACGCTATAAATTTTCCCTAAGCACTGCTTTTGTTGAAGTCAATACATTTATATGTTGTATTTTGGATTATTCAGTCTGAAATATTTTCTAATTTTCTTTATGATTTCTCCTTTGATTCCCGGGTCATGTAGAAGCATATGGTTAATTTTTAAGTGTTTATTGATTTCATATATTTATTTTTGTTGTTAATTTCTAATTTTATTTTGTTGTGGTTGGAGAACATTCTTTGCACAATATCAATCCTTTTAAATTAACGGAGACTTGTTTTATGGCCTAACATGTCTAATCTTGTGGAATATTCAATGTGTACTTTAAAACAGTGAGCATTCTGCAGTTAAGATGAGTTAGTTGATAGTGTTCTGGTATTCTATATATTTGTGAATGTTCTCTTAGTTGTTTTATTAATTATTGGCAGTGGGGTATTGAAATCTTAAACCAAAGCTTTTGAATTGTTTCATCAGTGTTTGCTCCGTGTAGGTCTCTGTTCCTAGGTGAGTGAGTATCTTTTTATGGTTGTAATTTTTTCCTTATATATTGCCCCTTATGTCATGAAATACTCTGCTTTGTCTCTAATAATATATTTTTTTGCTTTAAATTCTATTTTTGTCTTACATTACTCTAGTCATTTCATCTTTCTTATTGTTACTATTTACGTAGTATTTTCCCCCTTCCTTTTGATTTTTCGATTTCAACTCATTTGTTTCTTAAATCTGAAGTGGTTCTCTTGTAAACAGTATATAATTGGATATTGCTTTTTGTGATGGTTAATACTGAGTGTCAACTTGATTGGATTGAACGTTACAAAGTATCAATCCTGGCTGTGTCTGTTAAGGGTATTGCCAGGGGAGATTAACATTTGAGTCAGTGGGCTGGGAAAGGCAGACACACCTTTAATCTGGGTGGGCACAATCTAATCAGCTGCCAGCTTGGCTAGAATATAAGCAGGCAGAAAAATGTGAAAAGAGAGACTGGCCTAGCCTCCCAGCCTACATCTTTCTCCCATGCTGGTTGCTTCCTGCCCTTGAACATCAGACTCTAAGTTCTTCATTTCTTCAGTTTTGGAACTTGGACTGGCTCTCGTTGCTCTTCAGCCTGCAGATGGCCTATCATGGGACCTTGTAGTTGTGTGAGTCAATACTTAATAAACTCCCCTTTATATAAACATCTGTCCCATTCGTTCTGTCCCTCTAGAGAACGCTGAACAATACACTTTTGTAATCCAGTTTGACAGTCTCTGCTTTTTATTGGGATGTTTAGATCACATACCTTTAATATTATTTAAATTAATTAACTAATATTAGCATAATATGTTAATTATTAATGTAATGTTACTGATATTTCTAGATTTTTATTTGCCAATTCTGTTTGTTTTCAGTATATCTTATTTCTTTTGTGTAACTGTGATCCTTCTTGACTGTTCTCTTTTGTATTAAATAATCTTTTCTAGTATACCATTTCAATTCTTTGTTGATTTTCTTTTTATACTATTTTTTTTAGTAGTTGCTATGTGGAATACAATATGCATCTTATAATTTACTTCAGATTAATACTAAGTTAATTTCAGTAAATTTTGAAACTTTGCTCCTTTCCCCTTTGTGCTATTATTTCATATATGTTACATTTATATTTATTATCAACCTGGCATTCTAATTATAACTATTGTTTTGTACAATCTTATGTTTTTTTCTTGGTGGGAAGAAATGAAAACAAATATTCATAGAGTCTTAACCTACATAGGTACAGTTTCTGGTACACTTCAATTATTCCCTTGAATTTCTACCATTTTTACCTACAAATGCCATTTCCTTTCTGCCAGTGAGGTTTCCATTATCTGATGATGGATCTGTGAGTTGGTAGAACACATTAACAGTTCAAATTGTTTTCAAATCTACCCTGGGCTTTGCTTTCTGCATGGCTATTTCAAGTCTCTCTCTGCATATTTACAGCCTCATAGTTGGCCAGGAATGTGTGACTAGGTTGGGGCCTCTTTGACACAGCTGTGCGTATATTTAGCCACATTCAGCATAATGTTTCATCAAATCAGTACCACAAAGGTAGTAGGGCAGAGCCAAGCATCACTCTGACCAAGCTTGGGGAGGGGTGGATGAAAGTATCCCCAAGACAGAATGCCACAGATTTTCACTGTTCTTAACTGAATTTCAATAATCCAAGCACAAATGCTTCTCAAATCATTATATTCCTTTGGTTAGCTTTCATAGGACAGATATTCTTACATACTTTTTAAAAATCTTTTTTCCCCAGGTTTATAGCGCTTTTTTTGGGTAAAGAACTTGCAGTTCTCCTATTTATTGGTAGCCAGAAGTCTCACTGAGTGTACTATTTCTGAAGGATGGGGGAATAATGCCTAATAAAGGAAATCATCCAAATAAAACTACAGTTCATTCAAACATGTCTGGCTAGAATATTTTTGTCAAATGTGGTTAAACTTTGAGTGATAGCAAATCATTAACACAGGAGTTAGAACCTAACAAAAAGAAATATTGATTATCTATAAACAAGATAAAGAGAGTAGCTAGGTAAAGTAAGACAGAAGAACTAGTTCAAAAATCATGTATAAACCTCAAGTCTGCTATATAGGATTCATAAAAGTATGTGATTGGGTAATTTTAGGCAGATTAATAATGGAAAAATAATTGTTTGTTGAAATGAGAGTTGGATTAGTCATTACCAATTAAATGCTTCCAGAATTCCTGGATTTCTGTAGTGACTTATGTTTAATATATAAGTAAGTTTTGCTCCTAATAATAAACTGCCTGCCTTGACTTCTCAGTGGATGTAAACCTTGGAAATAATCTTATTTGAATTTAGATTTATATACTTCTTAGGAGTGTTTTTAAGATTAATGCTAATTTTGTAATTGAGTACTTGATTAAACCTCTTGGAAAAATGTGCAACTCTATTGATGATGTACTAAATAGATAATGTATTATATAGAAAGTTTCTATCTTTTGAGAAGTAAGCTCAAAATGTATTTACCTTTGGAAAAGTAAGCTAAAATGACAGAGTATCTAGGACAAGCTTGTCCAACCCATGGCCTGTGGGTCACATGTAGCCCAGGATGGCTTTGAAAGAAGGCCAACAGATATTCGTAAACTTTCTTAAAACATTATGAGGTTTTTTGGTGATTTTATTTTTAAAGCTCATTAGTTATCATGAGTATTACTATATTTTATGTGTGGGCCAAGATAGTTCTTCTAACAGTTTGACCCAGGGAAGCCAAAAGATTGGAGACCTCTGACCTAAAAGTTAATGAGATTTGAGTCTGTTTTTGGTTCTAAAGGTGATAATATTTTATATTGACTTTGAAGTTTCACAAAATAGTAGAGGTAGCCTATTTATAGCACTGAACGCTGGAAAATATGCAATTGAAAAAGAATTTAAAATGTATGGAGAAGAATTAGGATAAAAGTGGCATATAAGCCAAGAAAACTGAGTATTTCAAGAAGGGAGCAACATATCTAATAGTAAAAGGGGAATAAAAAGCATGAAAAAGCTTTTGGATTAGAAAGTATATGATAAAACCATATCTCTATCTTGAGCCTTAAATTACCGGCATATGGGGGATTCTGTCTCAGTAACAGCTTTACAAGTTGAATTTAAACTTGAAGATTTTTCAGATGAAGAGCTAGCACTAGAAGATAATATGTATAACATTTCTGACTTGTGATTGAAAATAAACAACAGTTCAGAGAGTCACACCATGTGATCTTTTGTTATATCTAAAAGCTTATGTAGCATTTTACAGTGATTGAATGAAATAATATGGTTTGTGATGTCTATTGTTTATTTTTTGGTATGTTATTGTATTAGTTATCTAATCCTGTGTTATTGTATTAGTTATGTACTGCTGTATAACAAATCACCACAAACTTATTGACTTAAAGCAGCATGCCTTGACTTCCTGTTTCAGCTCTAATATATAAAGAGATCGGAAATTGTCACTGCGATCTTTACAACAAGAAAAAGCTGAACAAAATAGAAATCAGCAACTTTTCTTGGATTTGTTGGAGAACTTGTGAGAAAGATCCCCTTATGGCTCTGGCTAAGAGAGAGAGTATTTTTGTGAAATACAGGGTGAATGTTCCTCATCTAAAACACTTTGGGCAAGAAGTTTTTCATTTTCAGATTTTTATCCCAAATTTGAAAATCTGAAATCTGAAAAACTCCAGTGAGCATTTCCTTTGAGCATCATGTCAGCACTCAAAAAGTTTTAGATTTTAGAGTGTTTTGGATTTGGAATTTGAGATGGCCAACTTGTACAGCCAGAGACATCTCCACAACAGAGGCCTAGTCTCCAGCTTGAAAAACTTTACCAGAGATGTATCTTAGAGATGTGGAGGAAGGACATTCATCTCATTTTAACCCCCGTTACCTTTCCTGTCTCATCTAAGGAATGGCAAGCTATATAAGAAGAAATGCTTGTGGAGGTCCCTGGCCAGGGACACAGGCCTCCCAAAATGGAACTACTTGGAAAATTATAGAATGCCCCTCTCTTCACATTTTACCAAGACCGTACCAACATACATGGGCTCCAGCATAGTCGTGGATTATATTTGAAAGATCTGAGAGAGACAAAGAGTGTATCTGAGGAAGGAATACTTAACGGAAGTCCGTAGTCAAGATAGGAGACAAAAACAAAAACACTAGCTTCTGCCAAAAATAGCTACAGGAAACATTAAACAAACCCTGACTACTAGCTAGATTAACATAAATCCTCACTTCAGAGTCCTATTTACCTCAGTTCCTACCAATGCAACATGTCTGACTTTTGACAAAAAATCACAAGGCATCTGAAAGGCAAGAAAACACGAAGTCAGAAGAGACCAAGAAAGCATCAGAATCAGGCTCAGATGACACAGATGTTGAAAGTAACAGACAGAACATTTTTAAAAAATGATTACTATATTAATGGATGCCAATGAGTAGTAGAAAAGAGAAATAAAAGGTGAAATGAATTGTCAATACGATTTGAATTTAAGAAAGGATTAAAAGATGGGAATATATATATATATATAATATATATAATATATATAAAATATATATTATATATTTATATATATTATTTATATAAATATATATTTATATATTTATATATATTATATATAAATATATATTTATATATTTATATATATTACATATAAATATATATTTATATATTTATATATATAAACTCTTTCTCATTTCTGTATATTGTAAAAATATATATTTATATATTTTGTACTATATATAAATATATATTATACATGTTATATATATAAATATATATACGAAACAACAAATGCCTTTGAGTTCATTAGAAGATTTGACACAGCAGAGGAAACAGTGAGCTTAAAATTAAGTCTATAGATATTTCCCAAACTGAAATGCAAAGAAATAAAAAAAATATTAAAAAACAAATATTCTAGAACTGTGAGAAAACTTCAAAAGGTGTATCGTATGCATAATTAGTATACCAGGCAGAGAAGAAAGGAGCAGTGAAAATTTTCAGGTAAAAATATCTGAAAGGCCAGGCATGATAACTTATGCCTGTAATCCCAGCACTTTGGGAGGTGGGGGCAGGAGGATTGCTTTGAGCCCAAGAGTTCCTGACCAGCCTGAGCAACATGGGAAAACTCCATCTTTGCCAAAAAAAAAACAAAAACAAAAACAAAAACAAAAAACAAAAAAAACCTACCATCACCACCAACAAAAATTAGCCAGTCATGGTGGTATACGCCTGTAGTCCCACCACTCAGGAAGCTGAGGTGGGAGGATGACCTGAGTCCAGGGATGTTGTGGCTATAGTGAGTTGCGATCATGCCACTGCATCCAACCTAGGCAACAGAATCAGACAGTGTCTCAAAAAAATAAAGTCTAGAAACTTTTAAAAACTAATGACAGATATTAAATCACTGATCCAAAAGGTTTAGAGACCATCAAAAAGACAAACAAACCAAAGAACAAATAACAAAAATTACACCTAGGCATATCATACAAAATTCCAGTAAACTAAGATAATCAAGAAGATCCTGAAAGCAGCCAGAGAAAAAGACACCTTAGAAGAACAAGGATAAAAATTACTATGTATTTTATTCTTTTTGTGGCTATTGTAAATGGGATTGCATTCTTGATTTGGGTCTCAGCTTGAACGTTATTGGTGTGCATAAATTGTATTGATTTTTGTACATTGGTTTTGTATCCTGAAACCTTACTAAAGTTTTCTAACAGTCCTAGAAACCTTTTGGTTGAGTCTTTAGGGTTTTCTAGGTATAGAATCATATCATCACCAAGGGGAGATAGTTTGTGATATGATTTGGCTCTGTCCCCACCCAGATCGCATCTCAAATTCCCACATGTTGTGGGAGGGACCCAGTGGAGATGATTTAATCATGGGGACAGGTCTTTCCTGTGCTGTTCTTGTGAGAGTGAATAAGTCTCACAAAATTGAGGGTTTTAACAAGAGGAGTTTTAAAAACCCTGCACAAACTCTCTTCTCTTGTCTGCTACCATGTGAGACGTGCCTTTCACCTCCTGAGCCATGTGGAACTGTAAGTTGGTTAAATCTCTTTCTTTTGTAAATTGTCCAGTCTTGGGTATGTCTTTATCAGCAGCATGAAAATGGATTAATACAGTAAATTGGTACCAGGAGTGGGGTGTTGCTGATAAAATACCCCAAAAAGTGGAAACAACTTTGGAACTGGTTAACAGGCAGAGGTTGAACCAACTTGTAGGGCTCGGAAGAAGACAGGAAAATGTGGGAAAATTTAGAACTCCATAGAGACTTGTTGAATGGCTTTGAGAAAAATTCTGATAATGATATGGACAATGAAATCCAGGCTGAGGTAATCTCAGATGGAGATAAAGAACTTGTTGGGACTGAAGCAAAGGTGACTCTTGTTATGTTTTAGCAAAGAGACTGGTGGAATCTATCTCTGCCCTAGAGATGTGTGGATCTTTGAACTTGAAAGAGATGATTTAGAGTATCTGGTGGAAGAAATTTCTAAGCATTCAAGAGGTAACTTGGGTGTGTTAAAGATATTCAGTTTTATAAGGGAAGCAGAGCATAAAATTTGGAAAATTTGCAGCCCAACAATGCAATAGAAAAGACAATCCTGTTTTCCGAGGAGAAATTCAAGCCAGCTGCAGAAATTTGTAAAAATAACAAGGAGCTGAATGTTAATACTCAAGACAATGGGGAAAATGTCTCCTAGACATGTCAGAGGTCTTCACTGTGGCTCTTCCCATCACAGACCCAGAGACCTAGGAGGAAAATGTGGTTTTGTGGACTGGGCCCAGGGTCCTCTTGCTGTATGAAACCTAGAGACTTGGTGCCCTGTGTCCTGCCTGCTCTAGCCATGGCTGAAAGGGGCCAATGTAGAGCTCAGACCATGGCTTTAGACGGTGCAAGCCTCAAGCCTTGGCAGCTTCCACATGGTGTTGAGCCTGTGAGTGCACAAAAGTCAATAATTGGGTTTTGTGAACCTCCGCCTAGATTTTAGAGGATGTGTGGAAATGCCTGGATGCCCAGGCAGAATTTTGCTGCAGCAACAGAGCCCTCATGGAGAACCTCTGCTAGGGTAGTGCAGAAGGGAAATGTGGGTATGTTACCCCACACAGAGTTACTACGGGGTCACTGCCTCATGGGGCTGTGAGAAGAGGGCCACCATCTTCCAGACCCCATAATGGTAGATCCCCTTGCAGCTTGCACTGTGCACCTGGAAAAGTCTCAGACATTCAACACCAGCTCATGAAGGCATCCAGGATGGGGGCTAATATGCAAAGCCACAGGGACAGAGCTGCCCAAGGCCGTGGGAGCCCACCTTTTGCAACAGCATGACCTTTATGTGAGACACGGAGTCAAAAGACATCATTATGGAACCTTAAGATTTGACTGCCTCACTGGATTTCAGAGTTGCATGGGAACTATAATCTCTTTGTTTTGGCCAATTTTTTCCATTTGGAATGGCTCTATTTACCCAATGCCTGTACTCCCATTATGTCTAGGAAGTAATTAACTTGCTTTTGATTTTACAGGCTCATAGGCAGAAGGGACTTGCCTTGTCTCAGGTGGCCTGTGAACTTTTGAGTTAATGCTGTAATGAGTTAAGACTTAGGAGGACTATTGGGAAGGCATGATTGGGTTTGAAATGTGAGAACATGAGCTTTGAGAGGGTTCAGGGACAGAATGATATGGTTTGGCTGTGTCCCCACCCAAATCTCATCTTGGGTTCCCAAGTGTTGTGGGAGGGACCCAGTGGGAGGTAATTCAATCATGGGGGCAGGTCTTTCCAGGCTGTTCTTGTGATAGGGAATAAGTCTCATGAGATCTGATGGTTTTAAAAACGGGAGTTTCTCTGTACAAGCTTTCTTCTCTTGTCTGCTGCCATGTGAGACATGCTGTTTACCTTCTGTCATGATTGTGAGACCTCCCCAGCCACATGGAACTGTGAGTCAATTAAACCTCTTTCTTTTGTAAATTGCCCAGTCTCAGGTATGTCTTTATCAGCTGCATGAAAATAGGATAATACAGTTTGACTTCTTTCTCCATTTTGATGACTTTTATTTCTATCTCTTGCCTAATTTCTCTGGCTAGGACTTCCAGTACTATGTTGAATAGGAGTGGTGAGAGTGGGCATCCTTTCTGGTTCCAGTTCTCAAAAGAAATGCTTCCAGCTTTTGCCTGGTCAGTGTGATGTTGGCTGTGGGTTTATCATAGATGACTGCTACTATTTTGAGGTGTTTTCCTTTGATGCCTAGTTTGTTGAGGGTTTTTAATATGAATGGATGTTGGATTTTATTGAAAGCTTTTTCTGTGTCTATTGAGATGATCACATAGGGAAGAATTCCTATTCAATACATGATGCTGGGATAACTGGCTATCCATATGTAGAAGAGTGAAACTGGTACCCTATCTATCACCATATACAAAAATTAACTCAGGGTTAATTAAAGATGTCATGCGCGTCCATGTGAAGAGACTACCACACAGGCTTTGTGTGAGCAATAAAGCTTTTTAATCACCTGGGTGCAGGCGGGCTGAGTCCGAAAAGAGTGTCAGCAAAGGGAGATAAAGGTGGGGCCATTTTATAGGATTTGGGTAGGTAAAGGAAAATTACAGTCAAAGGGAGGTTGTTTTCTGGTGGGCAGGAGTGGGGGTCACAAGGTGCTCAGTCGGGGAGCTTTTTGAGCCAGGATGAGCCAGCAAAGGGAATTTCACAAGGAAGTGTCATCACTTAAGGCAGGGACCAGCCATTTTCATTTCTTTTGTGGCAGAATGTCATCAGTTAAAGCAGGGGCAGGGCATTTTCACTTCTTTTGTGATTCTTCAGTTACTTCAGGCCATCTGGACATATACATGCAAGTCACAGGGGATGTGATGACTTGGCTTGGGCTCAGAGGCCTGACAAAAGACTTAAATGTAAGACCTCAAACTGTAAAAATTGTAGAATAAAATCTAGGAAATGCCTTTCTCAATATTGGCCTTTGCAAATAATTCGTGGCTAAGTCCTCAAAAACAATTGCAACAGAAATACAAATTGACAAGTGGGTCTTAATTAAACTAAAGGGTTTCTGCACAACAAGAGAAACTATCAAGAGAGTAAACAGAAAACCTACAGAATGGGCAAAATATTCACAAACTATGCAGTAACAAAGGTCTAATGTCCAGAATCTATAAAGCACTTAAATTAACAAGCAAAAACCAAATAATTTCATTAAAAAGTGGACAAAGGACATGAACAGACACTTCTTAAAAGAAGACATACAAGTGGCCAACAAACATACCAAAAGATGCTCATTATCACTAATCAAAGAGAAATACAAATCAAAACCACAATGAGATACCATTTCACACCAGTCCAAATAGAATGGCTTTTGTTAAAAAGTAAAAAAGAAGACATATTGGCGAGGTTGCCAAGAAAATGGATCACTTTATATTACCACCATTGAGAGTAATGTAAATTAATTTAGCCACTGTCTAGAGCAGTTTGGAGAATCCTCAAAGAGCTAAGAATTGAACTACCATTTGACCTGCAATCCCATTACTAGGCATATACTCAAAGGAAAATAAACCATTCTACCAAAAAGACACATGCACCTGCATGTTCATTGCAGCAGTATTCACAGTAGCAAAAACATGGAATCAACCCAGTTGCCCATCAATGGTGGATTAAACAGACAAAATGTGGTATATATACACCATGAAATATTACATAGCCATACCAAAATGAAATCATGTCCTTTGTAGCAAAATGGATGCAGCTGGAAGCTGTTATTCCATGCAAACTAAGGCAGAAACAAAAAAATGTCAAATACATGTTCTTACTTATAAGTGGGAGCTGAACATTGGGTACACATGGACATAAAGATGGGAACAATAGATATTGAGGAATACACAAGGTGGTGAGAGGGAGGTAGGCAAAGGCTGAAAAACTACTTATTGGGTATTATACTTACTGCGTGAATAATGGATTCATTAGGACTCCACACCTCAGTATATTGCTCCATACACAATATACCTTTGTAACAAACCTGCATATATACTCGCTGATTCTAAAATACAAGTTTTTTACAAACAAATTTACAAGAAAAAAACAAACAACCCCATCAAAAAGTGGGCAAAGGATATGAACAGACATTTCTCAAAAGAAGACATTCATACAGCCAACAGACACATGAAAAAATGCTCATCATCACTGGCCATCAGAGAAATACAAATCAAAACCACAATGAGATACCATCTCACACCAGTTAGAATGGCGATCATTAAAAAGTCAGGAAACAACAGATGCTGGAGAGGATGTGGAGAAATAGGAACACTTTTACACTGTTGGTGGGATTGTAAACTAGTTCAACCATTATGGAAAACAGTATGGCGATTCCTCAAGGATCTAGAACTAGATGTACCATATGACCCAGCCATCCCATTACTAGGTATATACCCAAAGGATTATAAATCATGCTGCTATAAAGACACATGCACATGTATGTTTATTGCAGCACTATTCACAATAGCAAAGACTTGGAATCAACCCAAATGTCCATCAGTGACAAACTGGATTAAGAAAATGTGGCACATATACACCATGGAATACTATGCAGCTATATAAAAGGATGAGTTTGTGTCCCTTGTAGGGACATGGATGCAGCTGGAAACCATCATTCTCAGCAAACTATCACAAGAACAGAAAACCAAACACTGCATGTTCTTACTCATAGGTGGGAACTGAACAATGTAATCACTTGGATGGGAGGCATCACGCACCAGGGCTTCTCATGCAGGGAGGGGAGGAGGAATGGCATTAGGAGTTATACAGATATAAATGACAGAGTTGATGGAGGCACTGACAAGTTGATAAGTGCAACAACAACATAGCACAAATGCTCTATATGTAACAAACCTGCGTTATGCACATGTACCCTAGAACTTAAAAAAGTATAATAATAATAAAAATAAATTTAAAAAGAAATTATAATGAAATACTTTTGAGAAAATCTTACTTTGAAACTGGTGGAAAGTTTTTTGAGACAGGAATCTGTGTCTGTCACCCAGGCTGGAGTGCAGTGGCTCGATCTCGGCTCACTGCAAGCTCCGCCTCCCGGGTTCATGCCATTCTCCTGCCTCAGCCTCCCGAGTAGCTGGGACTACAGGCGCCCGCCACCACGCCCGGCTAATTTTTTGTATTTTTAGTAGAGACGGAGTTTCACCGTGTTAGCTAGGATGGTCTCGATCTCCTGACCTTGTGATCCACCTGCCTCGGCCTCCCAAAGTGCTGGGATTACAGGTGTCAGCCACTGCATCCGGCGGAATAAAATACTTAATGTGTTGAAAGAAAAAAATATTACTAACCTAGAGTACTGTGTCTTCTGAAATTATCCTTCAGGATGGAAGGAGGAATAAAGACCTTTCAGAGGGTCATAAACTAAATGAATTCATCTCCAACAGAACTGCATTGGGAGAGATGTTAAGAGGTTCGTCAGGGAGAAGGAAAATGATATATCAAAAGCTGAAATCTACATAAAGAAGGAAGGCATCAGGAAAGAAATAAGGATGAGAAAATTTTTATTTATAATTGATCTAAAAACAACTTACTAAAAGTGATAATAGTAACAGTGTATTGGTTGATTATCGTATATGAATAAGTGAAATGAATGACAACATCAAAAGAGATGGAAGGGAGGAATTGAGACACTCAGTTAGGTACCTGCAGTACACATTGAACAGAATAGTGTTATTTGAAGGTGGACTTAGATTAGCTAAAAATGTCTATGGTGAAGTTTAGAATAACCACTAAAGTAATACTTAAAGATATATAATTGATGAACTAAGAGAGATAGGCCATCCTTAGTTTTTAAACAAATATACTTCTCCATAGGACAGCCTTACTACACGGCAGCTTGCTTCATTAATGTCAGCAGGAGAGAGAGATTATTAGAATGATGGAAGTCTTATGTAACATAATCATGGAAGAGCTATCTCATCACCTTAGTTGTATTCATTAGAAACAAGTCACAAGTCCTGCCCACTCACAAAAGGGAGAGTATTACACAGAGTGTGAATACCCAGAGGGGAGCATTATTGGAGGCTGTCTTTGAGTCTCTTCCACAGTCATTATTCTTCATATATGAGGAACTATATCTACAGAAAATGTTACTGATTGTGGTGTGATACCCGACATCAAGTTGAGAAGGAAGCGCCTAATATGGATCAATGTTTTAAATTATTTTTGCTCTCTTCAATTCCTTTTTTCTATTTCTATTTTTTGTTACCTCACGGATTCCTTCCTTTTCTTTCTCAGAGAAGGCAGAAGCCACTAGCCTTTGAATCATCTGAGCTTCTTTCTCTCCATATTAGTTGCACTAGTATTTATCTTGTTTATTTTTTTCATTGTCATTTTTATAGCTTAGATAGAGAGGAATAACCTTTCCTTTCCAAGTGACATGCACTGTCATCTATCCACTTTTCTTTGTCTTGTCAAGTTCTTGTTCTACTAACCTGCCAACAATCATTCCATATAAGAATTTACACAAACTTTCCTCTACCTTTCATATATTTTACTATTTTTCACTGTCATTTAATTTTTTGAAAGTCTTGGACAGTATTTCAGGGTCACCAATTTAATTTTCCCACTTTCTATCCACTCTTTAACCTAGTACTTCATGTTTTCTGTTCCTCATACTCTGGGAAATCCTTTCATTTGAACATTATTTATTATTTGCTAGATACAGTGATTTATCAATTCCTATTCTTAGTCACTATATTTTTTCCTCAATTATCTTATTTTGGACTATTATAATAGACTCCAAATTGGTTTCCTATTTTCCATCTGCTCTCATTCTAATTTGTTATATGCACTGCAGCTCAATATATCATATGTAGCTCTAATCATGTCACATGACTTCCTAAAACTGCTTAAGTTAAATGTCACATAGAAATCCTAAAGATTGGATGTAAATACCATCACACAAATTGTTAAATATAATTATTTCAAAATTAATAACTATAATTACTCCATATCTATTGGTATATTATTTGTCCTTTGGTGCCCATTGGCCGTTGTAAATGCTCTGAAATAAATAAAATTTTGTACTAGTACCTAGCCAAATTTTATAGTTCTGACTCTAAAATTAACTAGCTATATGACTTCAGGTAACCAAATTTTTTATTAGATACTGACTGCTGCTATTTAATTTCATTTGGTCCAAATAAATTGAGACTATAAGGTGAGAATACAACTAGTACGTAACCTACAATCCAGTTTTATCAGATAGCCCTAGCACTATATTTGACTGAATTGAAACCTCCTCTCCTCAAATTAAAAGTAATGAATTTTTCTAAAAAATATATTTGGTATTCAAAAACTCAGTCTCAAATATGTGAAATTCTTCTGCTCTTCAGACTAATGTTGGGATTTTAAAGTAGCTGTACAGACATGGTCTTCTGTCAGTTTGAACAGAATCTTACTAATCCACCTGACATTAATTCATTTAAGTCATCTTCTTATGAGCAACAGAGAGGAAAGCTGTCAGAAAGTTTCTCTTGTAGCTGAAATGCAGCTGCCAAGGTTCATTTTTTCATATTGTCAGACGTAGAGGAGGCTTATTTTAATGTGCCAAATATACTTTCATTATTCTTGACTTTACAAGCATAACATGATGTTTGTTTTAATGAAAATGGAGTAGATTCTTGTGGTCTACAAAAGTGTTAGGGCATAGTAGTCTCAGAACTAGAAGCATTTGTGATTTCAATATTAACGAATCTTTGATTTTTTTTTTGGCAAAAGGTAAAAATTAATTTTTAGATAATTAGTATGAAAATAATCCCTTCAAAAAAGCACAGTGTACTCTCAGCCTTTTGAAGGCAATACAGAATTCTTAAGATTACTTTACCACATGTTACTCACCTATTTATTTAAATTATTTTTACAAAGTTATTAAATGTTTGTGGTTGTTTAGGATTTAAATTTTTCAGTGTCAAAAATACATGATGTTTCATTCATTCTCTGTAGATGTCAAATTACTGCCCTCAAATCAAGTGTCACAAAGGACTTATGCTTGTACTCCCTGGACTCATCTAGTGTGGTAAACACCAGGGCAACATGAGGAATTCTAGAATAGAAAACGTAAAAACATTGGTGTTGGAGATAATCAATAAGTTATAATGAGTTCATTCATTCACTTAATAATTTTTGAGTAGCCCAAAGCTAACACTGACTGAAATTTAAAAAGGAATCCCCTTTTTCAAGATACTTTATGGCCATCTGCTGGAACATCATTGTAATAAATGTACAAATCTATGACTACAATGTGAATTTACTTCTTATAATTGTGTGGTATGTAACTTTTTCAACACTGAAAGTGATGAAGAACAGCCACATCCTTGCCCTCATGGAGAGATAAAGATGTATAAAGAAATAGCTACACTGTCTGATAGATATTATTTGGTCAAATAAGTGCATGAAAAAGAAAATAATAATCTAGAAGGAGCTAGTAGAGAATGCCTCCTTGGTCAAGGGATAGTAACATTGAGATCTCAGTAATGAGAAGAAAATCTGTCACGTAAAAACTGTAGGAAAGAGCAGAGTGAACTACACGTGCAGAGGCTGTGTCTTAGTCCATTTGTGCTGCTATAACAAAAACACCATAGGTGTATGACTTATAAGTAATCAGCATTTATTTCTCATAGTTTGGCAGCCTGGTAAGTCCAAAATCAAGGCGCCAGCAGATTTCAGTGTCTGGAGAAAACCTGCGTCTTCAAAGGTAGGCTTCTGTCCTTTTTCTTGCTGTGTACTCACCTGGTAAAAGGGGTAATTAGGCAGCTCTCTGCAACCTCCTTTGTAAGGGCACTAATCCCATTCATGAGGACCCCACTGTCATGAGCTAGTCACTTCTCAAAGGCCCCACCACCTAACACCATCACACTGAGAATTAGGTTTCAACATATGGATTTTGGGGAGACACAAACATTAAGTTCATTTCTGGCAGTGATGCATGAAAGGAGTAGTAGGTATGTGTAAAGAACTAAAAGAAAACTAGATTGGCTAGTATCAGAAACCGGAGGGAGAACAGAATAACTGAAAACAGCTACATACAACAATGAGAAACGATTGTATAAATCATAGTCCATTTGTACAAGAGAACACCATGTAGCCATTGGTGGACATGTTTTTGAAGGATATTCTATGGTATGTGAAGTTATTCATCATAAGTAAAAAGCAGGACATAAAACCTCACCATAGGTGTATATGTGCTACACAATTTTTCAATTTCATTGTGTCTGTAGGAAAAGAGTGAGATATATAAAGATAGTTAAAGCAATTATTTCTATTGGTAAAATTATGAGTTATTTAATTTTTGTTTTAATGTTGCCTGTATTTTTTTAAAAAATATTCTACTCAAGACATTCTCATCCAGGTATACAAAGAGATATATATATAGGAAATTTTTGATGCTTCATTCTTTGTCATAGCGAACAAGTAGAATAAAATGATTTGTTCCTCAATAAGGGAATGGATTAATACACTGTATTCTATTAATACAATGGAACGTGGCAGTCAAAAAGGAAAAAATAACCTAGAACATTCATTAAAATACATAAAAAATAAAAAGATAATTTTGAAATGATCTAGTTGCAAAACGTAGCTGTATGTTACAGTTTATATGCATTTTAAGAAAAGTTTTAAATATTTATAGTTACAAATATATGTTGTGTGTACATATTTAATAAAATTCAGGCTAATTATGTTCTTCCATTAAAAACTAGTTCCTTCAAATGAGGGAGCAAAGATAAATGGATGAGAGTAACTTTAGCGGCATTTAAAATATTTCTTTTTAAATGGATCAATCAGAAGAAAATATGACAAAGCATTTAACATTGTTTAATCTTGTCTCCTTTGTGCCATTCTGTATGTCAACATAGTAAGAAACAAAAAAAAATTAAAGTTTTAAATTAAAAATGTTAAGACTCTTAACCTCATATGGATATCATTACTTAAGGAATAGCATATTTTGGAGACTCTCAGGTCAACTTACAATTTCTACTGTAAATAAGACATGCGTACTAAAGAGAGCATAAAACAAATACACAATTTAGCAAGTAGTTATTAAGTAAATTAGATAATCACCACTCCAGGTCAAGAAATGGAATGTTATAGCAGCCAAACCCAAAGTGGGCCATTTTTCCTATTTTTGAACTTTATGTAAATGAAATTATACTATATATGTATAATTATACTAAATATGTATAATGTTTGAAATTATACTATAGATGTATACTATGTATAATATACATTTTTTTGTATGTTGTTGTATTAGTTCAGTATTGTGTTTGTAAGATTATCTATGATGTTGCATTTAGAGAGAGTTGTTTCATTTTCATCACCATGTAGGTTTATCTATGCACCTGTTAGTAGACATTTAGATTGTTTCTAGTTTGAACTAGAAACATAAATGTTGCTCTGAACATTTACACAGTGTATAAGTATACATATATATGTGTATCCTAGCACACACATATACAAATGTCTCTAAGGCAAATGCTTAGGAATGAAATTGAAGGGTCATAGAAAATGCTTATCTTTAACATTATTACTATATATAGTGAACTGTCTTCCAAACTGGATTTACCAATTTACACCCCTACCAGCAGTTTATCAGAGTTCCAGTTTGTAAACAAAATTATTATTTCCCTGATGAGTAGTGAGGTAAAACCCTAGTTCAAGTGTTTAAGTCACTTAGAATTCCACTTTTTAAGTGTTCTTGTGTGTGTCTTTTGCCCATCTTTCTTTGGGGGTGTTTGGATTGTTTTTACTAATTATGTGTTTTTGTTTTTTTTTTTTCTGAATACTAAGTCTTAGAACTTGTCTAGCAACCATCTTCTTCCATTGCGTTACCTGTGTTTTGATGTTCTGTTAATGAACGGTTCTTAATTTTCATTTGGCAAATTTATTAATCTTTTTGTTTATGGTTCATAACTTGGGGTCTTACCTAAAAATTCTACAGTGAGGTCATGGAGATACTATCCTGTATTATCTGCTAAATACTTTATAATTTTGACCTTCTCATTTGATTCTACTTTTGATACAGTTGGAATTAATCCATTTCAAATGAAACTTTCCTTCTCCTTTTCCTCATTTATTTAACAGGTTGCTAAAGAAAACTAGCATTTTTGAGAAGCGTTTCTTGAAGAAATGTTGAAGATAGTCTGCTTAGGAATGGGGATATAATATACGGTGGACCAGGAAGTTTGATCTACAATAATATGTAAATTAAAGTCCATTTAATTTTATAAAAATTGTGCTCATTCTCATATGTTCAGGGAGAAATACAGGAGTAAATTTAAAAAACTGTTTATAAATCAATTAAAAAATGATGGAATTTATTGGAAACATAGAGATGCTTTTAATGGTTAGCTAATATGAACCAAAATTTGGGACTGCAAGTAAAAGCATCCTACAAAAGGATGGATGGAGAAGGATATAAAGGAGCTGAAAAAGAAAAAAATTGTAGACGTAGAAAGTTTAGTTAATTTTTTTATTTTCCTTAGTGATAAATAGGAGCTGAAATATGGACAATTGCAAAGAGCAGACAAATTTGAATTTTATAGTCAGCTTAAAGGGTTTTTTTTGTGTGTGTGTGCATGCATATAAGTTGGATGTGGAACTTAATTGTATATAGTTATGGTTAGGGCCTGGAATTTAAATCAAGTAAAAAAATGTCATAGAGATTTGATTCAGGGATTTGTTCCACTTTCCTCTCCTAAATCACTATCAGTCTTACTTTCTGCTGATGCAGTAACTGAATGGTCTATGTATAGACCTGATACAATTTAGAGGCTAAATATTCTTACCCATCTAATAACCATCTGAAAAAAACAAATGCTGTGTAAAAGTTTTGGTTTTCAAGGATTTTTTTAAACATTAAGATTCTAAGTACATGCAAAATAAACACAAAATATTAGGTGAACTATCAGCAACTTAATTGGGTAAAATATTTCATTTTCTGTAGTAGACTAGAAAGCAGACTTTATCATCAAAGTGGCTTATTTTAATTTTTATTTATGAGTCAATGATATACCTGAGATTTTCTTTATTTTAATGCAAAAATGTTGGTAGGTGTATCTAAAATAAAAAGTGGCAGCAAGTTAATTCTTTTGAGTTGGGTGATGGGTATGTGGATATTTATTGTACTATTTTTTTTTTACTGTGTTTAATAGTTTTCTTTTTTTTTTTTTTAAATTTATTTATTATTATTATACTTTAAGTTGTAGGGTACATGTGCATAACATGCAGGTTTGTTACATATGTATACTTGTGCCATGTTAGTCTGCTGCACCCATCAACTCGTCATTTACATCAGGTATAACTCCCAATGCAATCCCTCCCCCCTCCCCCCTCCCCATGATAGGCCCCGGTGTGTGATGTTCCCCTTCCTGAGTCCAAGTGATCTCGTTGTTCAGTTCCCACCTATGAGTGAGAACATGCGGTGTTTGGTTTTCTGTTCTTGTGATAGTTTGCTAAGAATGATGGTTTCCAGCTGCATCCATGTCCCTACAAAGGACGCAAACTCATCCTTTTTTATGGCTGCATAGTATTCCATGGTGTATATGTGCCACATTTTCTTAATCCAATCTGTCACTGATGGACATTTGGGTTGATTCCAAGTCTTTGCTATTGTGAATAGTGCTGCAATAAACATACGTGTGCATGTGTCTTTATAGCAGCATAATTTATAATCCTTTGGGTATATCCCCAGTAATGGGATGGCTGGGTCATATGGTACATCTAGTTCTAGATCCTTGAGGAATTGCCATACTGTTTTCCATAATGGTTGAACTAGTTTACAATCCCACCAACAGTGTAAAAGTGTTCCTATTTCTCCACATCCTCTCCAGCACCTGTTGTTTCCTGACTTTTTAATGATCGCCATTCTAACTGGTGTGAGATGGTATCTCATTGTGGTTTTGATTTGCATTTCTCTGATGGCCAGTGATGATGAGCATTTTTTCATATGTCTGTTGGCTGTATGAATGTCCTCTTTTGAGAAATGTCTGTTCATATCCTTTGCCCACTTTTTGATGGGGTTGTTTGTTTTTTTCTTGTAAATTTGTTGGAGTTCTTTGTAGGTTCTGGATATTAGCCCTTTGTCAGATGAGTAGATTGCAAAAATTTTCTCCCATTCTGTAGGTTGCCTGTTCACTCTGATGGTAGTTTCTTTTGCTGTGCAGAAGCTCTTTAGTTTAATGAGATCCCATTTGTCAATTTTGGCTTTTGCTGCCGTTGCTTTTGGTGTTTTAGACATGAAGTCTTTGCCCATGCCTATGTCCTGAATGGTACTACCTAGGTTTTCCTCTAGGATTTTTATGGTATTAGGTCTAACATTTAAGTCTCTAATCCATCTTGAATTAATTTTCGTATAAGGAGTAAGGAAAGGATCCAGTTTCAGCTTTCTACTGATGGCTAGCCAATTTTCCCAGCACCATTTATTAAATAGGGAATCCTTTCCCCATTTCTTGTTTTTCTCAGGTTTGTCAAAGATCAGATGGCTGTAGATGTGTGGTATTATTTCTGAGGACTCTGTTCTGTTCCATTGGTCTATATCTCTGTTTTGGTACCAGTACCATGCTGTTTTGGTTACTGTAGCCTTGTAGTATAGTTTGAAGTCAGGTAGCGTGATGCCTCCAGCTTTGTTCTTTTGACTTAGGATTGTCTTGGAGATGCGGGCTCTTTTTTGGTTCCATATGAACTTTAAAGCAGTTTTTTCCAATTCTGTGAAGAAACTCATTGGTAGCTTGATGGGGATGGCATTGAATCTATAAATTACCTTGGGCAGTATGGCCATTTTCACGATATTGATTCTTCCTATCCATGAGCATGGTATGTTCTTCCATTTGTTTGTGTCCTCTTTTATTTCACTGAGCAGTGGTTTGTAGTTCTCCTTGAAGAGGTCCTTTACATCCCTTGTAAGTTGGATTCCTAGGTATTTGATTCTCTTTGAAGCAATTGTGAATGGAAGTTCATTCATGATTTGGCTCTGTGTTTGTCTGTTATTGGTGTATAAGAATGCTTGTGATTTTTGCACATTAATTTTGTATCCTGAGACTTTGCTGAAGTTGCTTATCAGCTTAAGGAGATTTTGGGCTGAGACAATGGGGTTTTCTAAATATACAATCATGTCATCTGCAAACAGGGACAATTTGACTTCTTCTTTTCCTAACTGAATACCCCTGATTTCTTTCTCTTGCCTAATTGCCCTAGCCAGAACTTCCAACACTATGTTGAATAGGAGTGGTGAGAGAGGGCATCCCTGTCTTGTGCCAGTTTTCAAAGGGAATTTTTCCAGTTTTTGCCCATTCAGTATGATATTGGCTGTGGGTTTGTCATAAATAGCTCTTATGATTTTGAGGTACGTTCCATCAATACCGAATTTATTGAGCGTTTTTAGCATGAAGGGCTGTTGAATTTTGTCAAAAGCCTTTTCTGCATCTATTGAGATAATCATGTGGTTCTTGTCTTTGGTTCTGTTTATATGCTGGATTATGTTTATTGATTTGCGAATGTTGAACCAGCCTTGCATCCCAGGGATGAAGCCCACTTGATCATGGTGGATAAGCTTTTTGATGTGTTGTTGAATCCGGTTTGCCAGTATTTTATTGAGGATTTTTGCATCGATGTTCATCAGGGATATTGGTCTAAAATTCTCTTTTTTTGTTGTGTCTCTGCCAGGCTTTGGTATCAGGATGATGTTGGCCTCATAAAATGAGTTAGGGAGGATTCCCTCTTTTTCTATTGATTGGAATAGTTTCAGAAGGAATGGTACCAACTCCTCCTTATACCTCTGGTAGAATTCAGCTGTGAATCCATCTGGTCCTGGACTTTTTTTGGTTGGTAGGCTATTAATTATTGCCTCAATTTCAGAGCCTACTATTGATCTATTCAGGGATTCAACTTCTTCCTGGTTTAGTCTTGGAAGAGTGTAAGTGTCCAGGAAATTATCCATTTCTTCTAGGTTTTCCAGTTTATTTGCGTAGAGGTGTTTATAGTATTCTCTGATGGTAGTTTGTATTTCTGTGGGGTCGGTGGTGATATCCCCTTTATCATTTTTAATTGCGTCGATTTGATTCTTCTCTCTTTTCTTCTTTATTAGTCTTGCTAGTGGTCTGTCAATTTTGTTGATCTTTTCAAAAAACCAACTCCTGGATTCATTGATTTTTTGGAGGGTTTTTTGTGTCTCTATCTCCTTCAGTTCTGCTCTGATCTTAGTTATTTCTTGCCTTCTGCTAGCTTTGGAATGTGTTTGCTCTTGCTTCTCTAGTTCTTTTAATTGCGATGTTAGAGTGTCAATTTTTGATCTTTCCTGCTTTCTCTTGTGGGCATTTAGTGCTATAAATTTCCCTCTGCACACTGCTTTAAATGTGTCCCAGAGATTCTGGTATGTTGTATCTTTGTTCTCATTGGTTTCAAAGAACATCTTTATTTCTGCCTTCATTTCGTTATGTACCCAGTAGTCATTCAGGAGCAGGTTGTTCAGTTTCCATGTAGTTGAGCGGTTTTGATTGAGTTTCTTAGTCCTGAGTTCTAGTTTGATTGCACTGTGGTCTGAGAGACAGTTTGTTATAATTTCTGTTCTTGTACATTTGCTGAGGAGTGCTTTACTTCCAATTATATGGTCAATTTTGGAGTAAGTACGATGTGGTGCTGAGAAGAATGTATATTCTGTTGATTTGGGGTGGAGAGTTCTATAGATTTCTATTAGGTCTGCTTGCTGCATAGATGAGTTCAATTCCTGGACATCCTTGTTAACTTTCTGTCTCGTTGATCTGTCTAATGTTGACAGTGGAGTGTTGAAGTCTCCCATTATTATTGTATGGGAGTCTAAGTCTCTTTGTAAGTCTCTAAGGACTTGCTTTATGAATCTGGGTGCTCCTGTATTGGGTGCATATATATTTAGGATAGTTAGCTCTTCCTGTTGAATTGATCCCTTGACCATTATGTAATGGCCTTCTTTGTCTCTTTTGATCTTTGATGGTTTAAAGTCTGTTTTATCAGAGACTAGGATTGCAACCCCTGCTTTTTTTTGTTCTCCATTTGCTTGGTAAATCTTCCTCCATCCCTTTATTTTGAGCCTATGTATGTCTCTGCATGTGAGATGGGTCTCCTGAATACAGCAGACTGATGGGTCTTGACTCTTTATCCAGTTTGCCAGTCTGTGTCTTTTCATTGGAGCATTTAGTCCATTTACATTTAAGGTTAAGATTGTTATGTGTGAACTTGATCCTGCCATTATGATATTAACTGGTTATTTTGCTCGTTAGTTGATGCAGTTTCTTCCTAGCCTCGATGGTCTTTACATTTTGGCATGTTTTTGCAATGGCTGGTACCGGTTGTTCCTTTCCATGTTGAGTGCTTCCTTCAGGGTCTCTTGTAAGGCAGGCCTAGTGGTGACAAAATCTCTAAGCATTTGCTTATCTGTAAAGGATTTTATTTCTCCTTCACTTATGAAACTTAGTTTGGCTGGATATGAAATTCTGGGTTGAAAATTCTTTTCTTTAAGAATGTTGAATATTGGCCCCCACTCTCTTCTGGCTTGGAGAGTTTCTGCCGAGAGATCTGCTGTGAGTCTGATGGGCTTCCCTTTGTGGGTAACCCGACCTTTCTCTCTGGCTGCCCTTAAGATTTTTTCCTTCATTTCAACTTTGGTGAATCTGGCAATTATGTGTCTTGGAGTTGCTCTTCTCGAGGAGTATCTTTGTGGCGTTCTCTGTATTTCCTGGATTTGAATGTTGGCCTGCCCTACTAGGTTGGGGAAGTTCTCCTGGATGATATCCTGAAGAGTGTTTTCCAACTTGGTTCCATTTTCCCCCTCACTTTCAGGCACCCCAATCAGACGGAGATTTGGTCTTTTTACATAATCCCATACTTCTTGCAGGCTTTGTTCATTTCTTTTTCTTCTTTTTTCTTTTGGTTTCTCTTCTCGCTTCATTTCATTCATTTGATCCTCAATCGCTGATACTCTTTCTTCCAGTTGATCGAGTCGGTTACTGAAGCTTGTGCATTTGTCACGTATTTCTCGTGTCATGGTTTTCATCTCTTTCATTTCGTTTATGACCTTCTCTGCATTAATTAGTCTAGCCGTCAATTCTTCCACTTTTTTTTCAAGATTTTTAGTTTCTTTGCGCTGGGTACGTAATTCCTCCTTTAGCTCTAAGAAATTTGATGGACTGAAGCCTTCTTCTCTCATCTCGTCAAAGTCATTTTCCGTCCAGCTTTGATCCGTTGCTGGCGATGAGCTGTGCTCCTTTGCCGGGGGAGATGTGCTCTTATTTTTTGAATTTCCAGCTTTTCTGCCCTGCTTTTTCCCCATCTTTGTGGTTTTATCTGCCTCTGGTCTTTGATGATGGTGATGTACTGATGGGGTTTTGGTGTAGGTGTCCTTCCTGTTTGATAGTTTTCCTTCTAACAGTCAGGACCCTCAGCTGTAGGTCTGTTGGAGATTGCTTGAGGTCCACTCCAGACCCTGTTTGCCTGGGTATCAGCAGCAGAGGCTGCAGAAGATAGAATATTTCTGAACAGCGAGTGTACCTGTCTGATTCTTGCTTTGGAAGCTTCCTCTCAGGGGTATACTCCACCCTGTGAGGTGTGGGGTGTCAGACTGCCCCTAGTGGGGGATGTCTCCCAGTTAGGCTACTCAGGGGTTAGGGACCCACTTGAGCAGGCAGTCTGTCCGTTCTCAGATCTCAGCCTCCGTGTTGGGAGATCCACTGCTCTCTTCAAAGCTGTCAGACAGAGTCGTTTGCGTCTGCAGAGTTTTCTGCTGCTTTGTTGTTGTTGTTGTTGTTGTTGTGTAGCTGTGCCCTGTCCCCAGAGGTGGAGTCTACAGAGACAGGCAGGTTTCCTTGAGCTGCTGTGAGCTCCACCCAGTTGGAGCTTCCCAGCAGCTTTGTTTACCTACTTAAGCCTCAGCAATGGCGGGCGCCCCTCCCCCAGCCTCGCTGCTGCCTTGCCGGTAGATCACAGACTGCTGTGCTAGCAATGAGGGAGGCTCCGTGGGCGTGGGACCCTCCCGGCCAGGTGTGGGATATGATCTCCTGGTGTGCCTGTTTGCTTAAAGCGCAATATTGGGGTGGGAGTTACCCGATTTTCCAGGTGTTGTGTGTCTCAGTTCCCCTGGCTAGGAAAAGGGATTCCCTTCCCCCTTGCGCTTCCCAGGTGAGGCGATGCGATGCCTCGCCCTGCTTCAGCTCTCGCTGGTCAGGCTGCAGCAGCTGACCAGCACCGATCGTCCGGCACTCCCCAGTGAGATGAACCCAGTACCTCAGTTGAAAATGCAGAAATCACCGGTCTTCTGTGTCGCTGGCGCTGGGAGTTGGAGACTGGAGCTGTTCCTATTCGGCCATCTTGCTCCGCCCCCTAATAGTTTTCATAATAAAAGTTTAAGATGTAAAGCTGATTTTTAAGGAAGTTACTTGTTAAGGGATAAACTTTAAAGGCTACAGGTTAATATAATTTTTTTTCTGGGGTGGAAAAACTACTTTGTTCACATACATATTAATGTCTCCATCCATCTCTACTCATTTGTTCTCCCAAACATCCACCCCTCCAACAATCCAATAAGCACTGAGCCCTTACTACTCTAAGATGGTGTACAGATCATTGTAGAATATAAAATTACTTAAGGGAAGGTCACTGAAACACAGAATTATGGAAATTGAAGAAAACTTGGAGCTAATTTACCAAAATCTACATTGTATAAATGATTATCCTGAGGCTCAAGAAGTTACAGTTTCCCCAAGATCACACAAAGTTTTTAGTGACAGAGAAAAATATCCAAGATTGAAAGGCTTTCTTATGTTATATGTAATGAGTCATACAGACTTGATGTAACAAAAATATTTATTGGGTTCCATCTACTGCAACTGTGAAGGCTGCCATGTGAGTGGTAATGGAATTGCACTTTCCTATGTTCTCTTATAAAACTCATTTAATAGCCACAGTGGACTGAATCCATTGAGTTTTTCAGTAACATCCGATTCTGCTATATTCAGGTCCATCTTCATATGCTGTGAAAAAAGATTTCACAAATATGGAAGTGGTAAGAAAGCATGCATTACAAACCTAAGTAACTTTGGCAGATTCACCTTAGGGATTTTGCTACAAAAAGCAGTTTTGGTGGGATAAAAAGTATTTTGACATGGAAATATCTTAATAACTCTACAAGGTTGTCAGTTTTTCCTAGGGGAATTTTTTCTATCAAGATAAATTACAATTTTGCCTCTTTTGAGGTTTCAAAATGAAGGTTGCAAAGGCAGCAAATATCTGGTGCCTAGAAAAGCAATAAATTTGCTCTGCCTTAGTTATAACTATATAAAAATGCTCAAAACTTTTGCAGTGCTTGTCATAAGAAAAATGTGTGTAATTTGGGAATAAGTAAGGCTGTGTAGACTGATGGCTATCTGAGGCTCTGACTTCTACAAATTAGTAGCTGTGTAATCTCGGACAAGCTATTAAGCCTCTCTGTGCCTATTTTCTTCTCAGGTAAATGAGGCTAATAATAAAACCTACTTCATAGTGTTTGGGTGAGGATTAAATTACATTAGTCATGCAAAGCTTTTAGGTCACTACCTGAAAAATCATAAGTGTTCAATTAGTACTAGTTAGTATTAGTCTTCATATTATTTGATTCTACTACATAACAATTTATGGTAGAATATTCATTAATCATTGTTAGCTAAGTTGACTAGAGCACTAATTTTCAAATCTGTTGAGACTTTGAAGCAGTGATTATCAGTTGTCAATCTAGAGATACATATTAGTGTCATATGTATACATATCAGTTGCCAATCTAGATATACATATTAGTATCTTCCCTAGAAAAAGGACCCAATTTTATTTGGGGTAGCAAGGCATCCAAGAATGAGGCAGTGTATCTTGGGTGAAGTGTCTTATATAAACTTTGGGTTATGAGATGTTTTCATAAGTATTTTCTGGGATACTGAGAAGGCTGCTTCAAGGGCAATCCCTCAACTTGAGAGTGCTTCATTGTTTTCTTCATCTATTTTCTTCTGTTTCTTACTGTAAAAGAAAAAAATATCAAGCTGCTAATTTGGAGCATGAAGCAACATTGAAGATGGAAGCCATGATTAAAGATGGTAGAGCAGAAAGAAGGAAACTGGGCTCCACTGAGTTTTTAGAATTTCTATACCAATTTGGGATTTCCTACTTCACAACTTCTAAAAGAAAAATGGAAGACTGTAAATATTTATTGTGTTTAAGCCCAGTTATTTCGAGTGTTTATTGCTAGCATTCATATAAGAATTTTAACTGATGCAACACCCCTTATGGAGAGTGTTGAAAATAAAGGTCCCTCATTCCAGAGATTTTCATTCAGCAGGTCTTGGATGAGATCCAGGACCAGCTACGTTTGGAGCTATACTAGCACATAATACTACAGGCTTCTGGGTCATGGGGGTTTTATTCCCAGGATGTATTAGCTTTCATCAATTTTAGAGGGAAAATTACTGTGAAGTGTCAGAAGACAGAAAAAATAACCATTCTATGGGCATCATGTATTTATTACTCAAGGATGCAAACCATTTGAAATGCCTGTTCTATTACCAATAGTCAAATTTTCATAAAGAAAATTTATCATGGGAGAAAAGGCATTGGATGGACTTTTTAAAATTTTGTGAGATAGGAACTGGGTAGGGAAGAAAAATAAGTTATTATTTTGACAAAATAATGGAATAATCCTGATATCTTAAAATCAGTTGGGAGAAGTCAAGCCTTAACAAAGGAATTTACTAAATGTGGTTAGTTTGTGGTTATCAACAGAGCCAGAGGGGAAAATGGCAGAGTCATTCTGGTACTAAGGTAGTCTATACTAAGTCACAGTAATTTCAGATAAAATTGGCCAAACATCAATTCTAACAGCATGCTTATGTTAAAGAGAAGAAAAGTATTCATGGTTCAAATAAAGAATACTCTTTACAATCACTTGTGCACAAATATTTCTCGGTATGAATCAGAGAATATATTCTCATAGTCAGCATTATACATGCATGTAATAAACGAACCTAAGAAGTCCGCCAGTCCTAACTGTGGAAGTTTCATTCAGCAAGATCAGAAAGCCATTAGCCAGCATGATGAAACCTTTTCTGTGAAAGAAGGTCTGCAAGGGTCAGATTTACTCAGCAATTCAACCTTCATTACCTCTCTTTCAAGTAGAAACCCACTTGGCTTACATTTTAACAGTACCTCTCTAATGGGGTGGCTCCATTGAGATCCTGGGTAGTAAAAAGTATGCCAAGGTGATTTGGATCCATTTGGATACCTTCTAAGCCTGAGCTCAAGAGCTGCAGGGTCAATTTTCCTTACCACTCAATAGTTTCTGTCTAGAGTGGAACACAAAAGCCTATTTTTGATATTTGGGCACCCTTCTGAAAGGATGAAAATCCAAGGTTATATCACTCCATGTGGAAAATAAAAAGCTTATGATATCTCTTTTAGTTGAAAGCTTGTATAGCTCTCCTTGGTGATCATTTCCTGAGCTTTCATTACTGTGCTGAGTGCCATTGCCCTTCTTCTAAGAGTTGACCGCATTTCTGAGTCTGAAGCACTTGTGGGCCCTTTGGGATGAAAGACACTTTCCTTGCTAACTGCCATCCATTTTTATTGTTATTATTGTTATTAAGTCAATTCCCAAAGTCACATCCACTAACATGGCATTTTCAAAAATGACATATTGCAGCAGTGTACTGGGAAATGCTGTTCAGCTAGCTTTCTTATGCCAGCCTCATAAGTATTGCATTTGTGGTGATACTTTTGGGAATGACACTTCCCTTTGGTGGCCCAGTGTGCCCACAGGTAGTAAGCTATTAAGGGAATAATGATGGGCAAAAGCAGGTGGCAGATACTTTATGACAGGCTCATCTTCCACCTAAGACATCTGTTGTTTAAGAGTGTGTGTAGTCTCTCTACATAAAGACTGGCTCTTGAGAATAATGCAGAGTGATGATATTCAAACACATTCTTTGAGAACTGTTAGAGTAATTGGTTTAAAATGCACTGTGTTAGTAGGCATCAATTGCAAGAAATATGCCACGTTTGTGGAAGCATGGCTTTCCTATTTAATTTCTAGAGGGAATTTGTATAATGCCTTTTCATTACATGACGGTGAAATTTGCAGTGCAAATATAACAGAAATTAGGCAACTATACAGAATGAGAATCCAGGGAACAAAGCTATCATCCAGATTTTCATAGCACTAAGGTAAATCATGAGTACACATCAAAGATATAACTCTCAAAATATTCATTTGATGGCAATAACTGCTAACTTAAAAAAATACAAAAGTGCATTTGGGAAAGATTTCTGAGGACTTCTATCTATGTACTGGTTTGGATATGACATAATTTAGTGTTATAGTATAAAATAATTTAGAAGAGGCTTTTTTATGCTTTTTTCTACTGTACCTGATAAATGCTATCTATTCTGGATAAGGAACTAAAGGAAGCAGTAGGTAAGTTTGAGCAGAGTGGTTAGTCTCAGTGCAAGCTTTGTTTTAGAAGCACTTAGTACTTATTCCCCATAGTGTTTCTTCATATACACCTTATCAACTAGAAATCACAGTGGCGGCGAAGGGACTCCTTAAATAAGGTTAATTCCCCTATTTAACCCACACATTTCTTCAAGGATCACATATAGGTATGGTATGAGGGCCGTAATAAGACTAGATGTTGAACATCTAAACGGCAGCCCTGCCACCCCAACACCTGGCATGTTTATCTTTATATAAACTGCCCTGACTCAGAGAGGGCCTCAAAGAAGGATTCAAAGTATATATCATGAATTTATTTTGAATAAGTTATAGAAAATATAGGGTTGCATTCCAGGTTTTTGTCTAAAAACTAATAAAAATGACTCTTCAAAAAATGCAGAGTAGACATGTATGCTATTTCATTTTCTTTTCTGGTTTTATCTTTGAATATAAGTAGTCAGAGCCCAGGTATTCTTTCTCAAGACAAAAGTTGAAAGAAAAAAATATCAGATCACAATGTTTTAGGGGAAACTTGAGTCTCTATTGTTAAAAGAATTCTGGACTTGATATGTGTTCTCAGTGGGGCTCAGAGATACCTGTGTCTGCTATCTTTAAGAAATTATTTCCTGGAATTCTTGAAAAATGAATTGCTAACCACTTGTTTCAAAATATTGCCCTCTTCACAAAAGAAGAATGGATACTATGTATTTGATTTTTAAAGAATTTGTGAAGGACACCACCAAATTTTATGTAACATAAAGGAATAAAAAGAGCTACATTTGTTTAATTTTGGAGAATATCAATGTCAAAGTTATAAAACTCAGGATGGCATGTCAAAACATTTATGAAAAACCATTACCCGACTTGCCCATCCTTGAGTTTTATTGCCTTTTCTTCTGATCCAGGCCATAGAAGAATCATGACATGATACTGCTTTCAACATCCTCCTTTGGACAGTCAATAAATGTGACAATGCCTTTGCTAAAAGTGACAATCTGTAAATAATTTCACTTAATACTTTTGAGAGCCAAAATCCTTCTAGTTTCTTCCTCACTTCTTATTTTAGGGTAATTATGAAAAGCTTAATGTATATATTCAACCACAAAATTAAACTGAAACCAAAAGCTATGATTCTAATGATTAACTGTACAAGCCTGCACAGTTCTAAATTGGCCAAACTGTCATTTTCATTGCTCCATTATGGGCACTGATTCAGGAATTAATTGGAAATACAAATTATGTCAAATTTGGACCTATGCAGACTATCCGATCGAGCAATAAAAGTTGAAATTCCTATAAAGTATAGAAACCACATGTGGAAATAACCATAGCCTTTTTTTTTAATCAATAACTTAAATATATTTTATTTGTATTTCCATTTAGGTTTAATAAACCTAAAGCACATGTTTTTATAGAGATTGTGTTAAAGAAACTATATATTTTAAAATTTTTACTAAATATTGTTGATAATGACTTTTTATTTCTAATTTTTAACTTTAATGTTCCATAGAATGTAATGAAAAGCCAAGATGCTATGTATAGTTGTGATTTATTTTTCTCAGTAATATGTTTGCCACTTTATTACAAGGGATGAGAAGAATACTACTTTTATTTTTAAATATTGAAGTACTAAAAGATGGTTTATTCAGTTATTCCATATTCTATATAATATATTCATCTTTCTCAATAGACTGCTTATGATTCAATTTTCGTTGCTCTAAACTTGTTTTTAAAATAAAATTACCTCTATTTCTGGATCATCAGTTGCTACTCTAAGTTTTTGTCTTGTTATGGCTTTCTTTATACTAATTCACCTTTAATTTTCTCTCCTACTTTGGTTGAACTATTTTCCAAATTCAGAACTTACACTTGATTTGCACCGTTGGTGTTAAATACTTTCTTATGTTTCATAAATTGTCCTTGATGCTATTAAAGGAAACATCAAATACTCATTAGAAGTTAGATTTAACAGGCAGATGAATCAATTTAGCTAAGATAGTACTATTTTACAATGGGCACTTATGATAATTTATATTTTTCAGAAATACCTTATACCAATAGATAAAAAATAATACATGGATGGATTGCTATATTTCTATAGAGTCAAAGCTATGTAACTTTTTAAATAATCTCTCTGGGTTCTTTCTAAATTTATCATTTACAAATGCACTTATTTCTCTGGGAAGTAGGGTAAGTCACAGTATGTTTTGAACAACTGAAGACAGGGGTAACTAGTCTATCGTTATAGAATGTATAAGGGCAGTTTCTAGTGCATTAAGGAGTCATGAAGTTCTAATGTAACAGAATTATGCAATTATGGGCTTATGATGATTTATTTAAATTGGTAATTTAAAGGCCATTTGAATCTAGATTTTAATGGGCACAAAGAAGGCATACTGCGGCGGAAAGAGTATTTAGTCTGAAATAAGTGCTATGAATCTCTGTTTTGTCCTTTACTAATTATGTGACTTTAGGTAGGTTACTTAATCTTTCTGAGCCACAGTTCCATTTTATATGAAATTAGTATAATAATACATACCTTACGAAGTTATTGTAACAGCTAAATGTCATATCATGTGTAGGCACTTAGTTAAGGTTTTTTTGTGTGTTGTTTCTGGACAGATGAAAAATAAACTTCAAGACAGAGATCAAATTTTCATGATGCTAAACCATGAGGCAGACATTTAAGAATACTTCTCCGGCCTTCTGTGAACATACAGTTTTGCCACAACTCTGTGTCTTTAACCACTCTTTTAATTAATTTTAGCAAAGGCCAAGTTAGCATCTTGGCCTAGATTTAAATAGAATGTTTTGGGAAGGATTTTCACTATATTTAGGTAACAATAAAGACCTAGTGATTGCAGGCGATCTTGTGGTCCCATTAAGTAGCACATTTTTTGGAAGAAATGCAAATTTAGGAACCCTGCTTCGAATGGTAAATCCTCTCAAAGTTTGAGATAATAAGTCTTTGACAAATTTACATATTTATAAAAATTGATAATATGTGTGTGTTTCTTAACAACTTGTAAAACAAAAGAGACGAAAATTTTGGGAGGTCAGCCTATGGGAAGGAAAGAAGTATCACTCAGAATTTGTGTGCAATCAGAAGTACATAAAGAATCTGAAGTGGAACTTAAGGAGGTAAAAGGAAACTTGAGAGCTATGCGTGTTTCTGGTGAGAAAGGAAGATGCTAAAATATATGCAGAAAGATGTCAGAGACAAAATTTTCTTGTTTTCATCTGAAGCACTGAATTGAAAGTTTCATTCTTTTTTTCCTCAGTATTTAAACTGCTTTTGGGTTGTGTTTTGCAGGCTATAATTCCCACCTCCCAATCCCTCTGGGAAGTTGTGGCCATTTTAGATATGTTGAAGTGAACTGAAGAGATCAAATTCCACATTACAATGAAATTGATTTGGCTTTGAAATGAGTTTGGTATGCAATCTAGCCTTCATTTTAATTTTTGTCTTCTGGGAAAATATAGGTCTTTCTTTAATTTTATTTACACATGCCTAGAGGCATTGTAATGGATGGATTTTGCCAGGAGAAAAAAAAAGGCTACAAATAAGCACATTTGTCACTGCTGGTGGGTGAGTTCTACACTTATATGTTATTAAAGTAATGGCTTTGCATGAATATATTAACTCTAGTGAAAAATCAAAGATTACAATTCTACTAAAGTTAAATTTATTATGCTTTTAGGCAAGCCCTTTAAGTAGCTGTGATTTTCCATTTAATTTGTATTGTATAGTGGTTAGTGGTGCTGTTTTTTGTTCCTTTTAAATGACAGTGTGCTATCTACTGGCATTTGCAACCTGCTACTTTAATATGCATAAATCCCATTATGCTCTATGGCTGATGCTTTTAAGATGAGATAGTAGCTTTCCTGGCGTATTTGTTGATTTATTTTAGCAACTGAGAAAGTATCGGCCCATTGAGGTTGGATCCTACTAATCTTTGCTTGCTTTCTATCTTTTCTCTCTGTAATTTTTCTCAAAGCCGAAAAAGAAAGAGTGCTACCAAGTATGCATATAATAGAAAAATGTTTTAAATTGGAAGTGGATCACAGTTTGGAAATTGATTGTGTCTTGTGGCATTGCTGTAATGAAGAACTGTTTTAAAATACAGTTATTTGACTTGCTTGAAAGTTTCTGTATCACATTAATAGGAAAGTTTTTGAGGTCTAGGTTTTTCTTTCTTTTTAAGGAAGAGTCAATGCACCTTATAAATAGTATACAATGTTATTTTTGGGATAAGTAAACTTATATGTGTTTCAATAAACAGATTCCAAATTTCCAAGAAAATAATTGGTTAAATATAAAGAAATGCTTATTTTTAAGTTAGAACATGCTGACAATAGGGAAAGTGTTCTAAATTTGGTCTTTAGCTTATATAATCTCTGCCCGCTTATTTATTTATTTGGAAGATTTTTTGCAACCAGAAATGCAAACAAGTGCTGAAATCTGCATTCAAAAATTATTCTCTCTTTATTAGAATACAAATTCTGATGCGAAGCCAGTGGTGATTCAAATGCTGACAACCTGTAAAAAGTAAAAGTACCTTTATAGATGTAAGAAAAGAAGAAATATAATATTTTAGAAAACGATTGATTTGAATTAAAATGGAAGTACTAGCATACTTTAGTTTTCTGTCTTATCTGAAAATGTGTAAGCCTGAATTAGGGATTTTAGTGGCTCTAGCATTATTTTGATTTTTTAAAAATTAATCAAGCATGGAGAATTAGACTTCTAAAATATTTATTTATTTATTTATTTATTTATTTTTATCAGCAAACATTTATTAGTCATCTACTATTTTAATTACCTATTGCTTCATAAAAAAATTATCACCAATCGTAGCAGCTTAAACAACAAACATTTAGTATCTCCTGACAGTTTCTGAGGGTGAAGAATCCAGTTGAAGCCTGGCTATGTGATTCTGTCTTAAGATCTCTCATAGGGTTGTAGTCAAGATATTAGCTAGGGCTGCAGTTATTTGAAGGGTTTACTGGGTTAGAGGATCCTGTTCCAAGCTCACTCATGGAACTGGGTAGCTATTCGTAAGAGACACCAGTTTCTCATTATGTGGAGCTACTCACAACATCGCAGTTGCCCTTTCCCAGATCAAATGATTGAAATGAAAGAGAATGAACCCCAAACAAAAGGTACCATGATTTTTATTACATAATCTTGGAAGTAACATTCGTCACTTCTGTCATATTCTATTGGTTACAAAGATCAATGCTGGTGCAATGTAAGGTGCAGATACTAGGACGTGTGGGGATCACTGGGAGCCCTGTATTGGAACCTTGTTTTCACATCTACTGTGTGCTCCAGATGATACTAGACATTAGATACAAATATGGATGACATTCTTTTGTGTCAGACAATGAATTCAAGATCAGATTATTTTCCTTCTTGTTCTAAAAATACTTCTAGTTACAGTACAAAGGGATTCATTTGAAAATCAATTTTCTTTATAAAATTTCACATCTAAAGGAATACTTTAGGGATAATTTAGGATATATATCCTTAGAGAATGATTTAGAACAAAAAGATCCTGTTTCTTTTTTCTCCTAAACACCAAGCCACATGAGTTGAAATTAAGTGAGATGCTCACTGCAGCATGGAAAAAGCAGTTTCTATTGGTAAAATTTTATTTCTTAGACTTCAAGAGCCAATTTAATCAGTAGCTCCTTTCAATCCCAAGCTAAAACCTTTCCTTGCCTGAGAAGGTGTTACATTTGTATAGTTAATGAATTTACACATACAAAATGAATTTTGCTAGAATTTCAGACAAAGGTAATAGTAGTTTGAATTTTAGTTGACTTTTTTGTTGAATGCTTGTTTTATCTTAATGTATATATCCTGTTTCTTCTTTTTCTTCCGTAGAATAAAACAATGAGAAGGAAGTGCTTAAATTTGTGAGTTTTATTGTATATTTTTTATTTAAAGACTAATCTATATATCTATAAAGTCCCTCTCTTCTCTGGTATATGATTGTTGTGTAATAGGGGTCATGCAAATAAGCCTTATTTAAATTTTTTGTTTTAAAAGATTTCTATTTCCACAAACATTGATTAAACATCTATTGTATGTAAGGCTTTATATACCCTAGTTTTGAGAAACAGCAACTCACTTGCAACTGCCTTTAAAAACTGGGGAATTTATAATAAGAACATTGGAGACTCTCATGGAATACAGAGAAGAGTTGTGTATTTTTGCCTCTGGTAGGAGTTTCATTGATTTCTCTGATTTATGCCTTTTCTCTAAATATCTGTTTCACTGCTTTCTTTCTCCTTGCAGGCTGACTTTCTCCTCACTCCCCACCCCTGAAATCTTTATCTGGAAAAGTCTCCCAATGTTTCTGTATTTTATGTATCATATATCCAGCCATAACGGTATAGACTGATTTAAATCTCACAGATATAGCTTCAAATTCACGGGGAAAGACCCTTTACCTTCAATGGGTTCAGTTATTCATTTTTCTGTTGTCCAGGTGTGTATGAAATACTGTGAATGTCCTTGTTTTTGTTTGATCGATTCTGGAACACTCAGTTGTGATGGGAGTGGTATCATATTTGTGAATCTATCATCTGGAACCATATAAATGTAGGTCAGGAGCTTTTTCCTGGAAAAGCTTGGGCGTTACATAGGTCTCTAATTTGGGCATCTTATGATTTCATGAAAGTTTAACTATTTTTGTTATTCAATGTGAAATGTTATCTTTGTGCATATTCTCATTTCCTTCCCTTTATTGTCTCTCTCCTATTTAGACGTGTCTTTATTCATAATAAAATCATACGCCAGATTTTCTTTATTTTCCTTGAAGAGGGTCTTTTAATTTTGACTGTTCTATACAATTGCAAATTACTCAAACATGTTAAAACTTAGGGCAGTGTATATAATATACCTGATGTTACTATTAAATGAAAGTATTGCAACTTTAAAACAAATGAAAACATTCTACTTCATATAGGTTTTACTTTTTATCATTTTTATTTAATTTTAATTGTCAAGTTTCATTTAGTTACACATTGTAGAAATAATTTTGGTGAAAAATAAATTAATTGGAGGCATGGTGGGGTGACTCAGGGAGTCAAAGGAGACACAGACAAAGATAGAAACTTGAAAGCCACTGGAAACCTAAGCTTGTAGCTATCATCTGTCTCTTTATTTTTCTGTCTTTGGAGTTACCAGAGCTTTGCCTCTCTTTCCTTTCTTTAACTTTCTATCTCATCTTTCCTTTCTGCAGTATATCCCACCCTCATCCTCAGTCCACTTTTCACTGCTTTGTTAGGCATATTGCTGAACACATTTTCCCCAGTTTCTGAAATTATGTGTCCATGGTACAAGTGACTTAAGAAACAGTTAAAAGTATCACAGATCCAAATACCCAGAAGAAAAAAACACGGTTGCTTCATTCGAAGTGAGGTGCCTATTCCTGGTCCAACCAGTTTTGGTTGGTGTGACAAAGTCATATCGCTACAGATACTCATGGGGAAGGTGTCACCAACTAGGCAGATACACAAAAAGGCATCTACTCTACTTTGGATTTGTAGCATGACCATCTAATTCTAATATTAAAATATAATGCTAGGGACATTTGACGAACTTACAAAGCAATGCTTGGAGTAAAGGGAATCGGTATAGGAAGACTTGTGCATAGGCCAAGAGAAGTAAGCAAAAGCCAGGGAATTAAAGAGCTTGAACATTTTCTATGGGTAATGAGTAGCCAATGAAGGCTTTTAAACAGGGAGAGTTAAGGGCAGACTTAGAATTATTTTTTTGAAGATTACTCTGAAAGATGTGTGACAATGAAGGGATTAGAATAGAGCAAGAGTAGAAGCACAGCGACCAGAGATTTCTGAAGGAGAGATAATGAGCGAGCTAAACAAAGATAGTGGTAGTGAGAGAAAGAATGAATAATTTCAAGAAACATTAAAGTTATTGCTTGAGTAACAGTTAGATGACTGACTAAATATGGTAAGTAGCGGGAGAAGAAAGCACCCAGCTTTCTCTGGCTTGAGCAACTGGGCGGTTGGTATTGCTATGTACTGAACTAGGGAAAGTCAAGGTTAGAATAGGGAAATGAAGAGTTTTATTTGAGCTGTTAAGTACCACCAAGATAAATGATCTGGAATAGGCATATCAACATATGGGTGAAGTTTAAAAAACAATGGAAAGACATTTGGGGGTGTTCTATGACAAAGCTGAAGATGGGCTCTAAAAGGACACTGAGGAATCACAACCACATACTTTGGACAAAAACTAGATGAGTATTATGAGTTTAGAAAGGAGACTTTTTTTTTTAGAAGAGATGTGGTTGATAGAGTTAAATACCATAGAAAGGTCAAGATAGACAACACTTCCCAATGATTTTCATAACAAACCAGGCCTTTTTGACCTGAGCCTGAGTCATGTCAGTGGAATGTGGAGTGGGAGCAAAAGTCTGATGAACATAAATGGGTAAATAAATGGAAGGGGAACAAATAAAGGAAGTGATTGTAAATATTGCTTTCCAGTAGTTACAAGCAAAGGAGAGTGTGATTGCCAGGAGATAAAGGATAAGGGGATCTTTATGTGTTGTTATTTTTTTATCTTTGGTTTTATTCTGTAAGATATGTATTAAACATATAACAGCAAAATAGCCAAATATGTGAAGATGTGCAACAGCAAAGGGTAAGCAAGTTTGCTGAAGACAAAGGGGAAAGAAAGCACAGCATAAGTAGATGGACTAGCTTTGGGAAGAAAAATGGATACCTCTGTATCTTCAATGTTATTTTTGGTTTATCTGGCCTACTGTATGGTTGAATCAATAAATGCTCAGTTCCTTCTGTTATCCATGTACTAACTGGGATACGAGATCTTTATTTTAGGTATTTCAACCTTAGGTGCACATCCTAGGGAGCTTAAGTACATCCTACCTACTGTTAAATTAGTTTTCTTTGCTTCCACTGATGGTGTCAATTGAGTTTCTTTCTTTCTCTTTCTTTCTTCCTTCCTTTCTTCCTTTCTTTCCTTTCTTTCTTCCTTTCTTTCTTTCCTTCCTTCCTTCCTTCCTTCCTTTCTTTTCTTTCTTTCTTTCTCTTTCTCTCTCTCTTTCTTTCTTTCTTTCTCTTTCTCTCTCTCTTTCTTTCTCTTTCTTTCTTTCTTTCTTTCTTTCTTTCTTTCTTTTCTTCCTTTCTTTTCTTTTCTTTTCTTTCTTTCTTTCTTTCTTTCTTTCTTTCTTTCTTTCTTTCTTTCTTTCTTTCTTTCTTTCTTTGTTTTAAAAAAAGTTTAAGGTGTAATTGAAATACAATAAACTGCAAATATATAAAGTACACAGTTTAGTAGGTTATAATGTATGTGGTACACCACAGAACTGTCACCATAACCAAATAAGGAACACGTTAATTACCCCCAGAAGTTTCTTGCTGACCCTTAGCAATCTCTCCTGCCTATGCATTCCTGCCCCTGACTCCAGGCAACCACTGACATACTTTCTGTGTTGATTAATTTGCATTTTCCAGAATTTTATATAAATAAAATCATATGGTACATACTATTTTCATCTGGTTTCTTTCACTCAGAATAACTGTTTTGAGATTCCTCCATGTTGTTGTATTAATACTTTCTTTTAATTGCTGAATGGTATTCCACTGTATGAGTCCAGTGTGTTTTTCTGTTTACTTTTTGATGGAGATTTGGGTTGTTTCCAGATTTGGGTTTGCTATTGCAAACAGAGCTGTTATGAGCATTCATGTACAAGTATTTGTGTGAACATATACTTTCAATTCTCTTAGAATTGAATGGATGGATCATATGCGAGTATATATTTAACTTTTTAGGAAGCTAAAAGATTACTTCCTTTTTACAAGTTACAAGCCCTTTTCCAAAGTGGTTATACTATTGTACATTCCCACAAGCACTATATAATAATATTATGTCTTCTAATTCTCACCAACATTTGGTGTGAATTTTCTTTTTAATTAGAATGTAGCCATTCTAATATGTATGTAATGATATCACAATATGGTTTTAATTTACATGTACCTAGTTTATAATGAGGTTGAGCACCATTTCATGTGCTTATTTTATATCCATATATTGTCTTTTGTGAAGTGGTTTTTTTTTTCTTTTTTAAAACATAATTTTAAAATTGAATTGCTTTCTTATTGTGGGATCTGGCCAGCAGCCCGCAATGCAACAGGACTCTCTCTTTGTTCCCAGGTAAATCAGCAGGTCGAGAAATAATAGACACACACAAGATAGTGAAAGCTGGGTCCAGGGGGGTCACCGCCTTCTGGTCCCACGGTGCCAGCAATGCACTGGATATGCCAGCATTTATCATTAAGTTTAGTGAGGGTGGGGGTAGGTTAGTGAGGGATTTAGGGTCATTTGATTATGAGGTAAGATGTCACATGGGGACGAAGTAATTCTTTAACATAACATCTGTATGCAGAAGTACAGTATACAGAGATAAGAGTTTACAATATAGCGTGTGCATCAGTAATTTCTAACAGAGCCTTAAAACAGGAACACAGTCTTTCCATACCCTATGATTAGCAAGATATTAATCAGCAGTAACAGTTACAGCAAAAGCTGGTTACAAACAATTCATAGAAACAGGACGTGAAGTTAGACAACCGGTTAGACCAGAATTTCTCAGAAGGGAGTATGCCTTAACTGTAAAGAGGCCTAGAAGAGCTGCGGCAAGATGAGGGCGTTTATAGCCCTATCTTATCCATATGGACAGGCACCCCCCATGCTTCTCTTTATAGCTCTCCACGAGGGTCGCTTTCCATTCCCAGAGCTATGAACATCTGCTTTTCTGGAGTAGGAATCTTGGTGATGCGAAACCTCCCTGACTGCACATCCATTCATAGGCTCTCTGCAAGGGGAAGCACATCACGTGCTGTTGGCTCATTCTGGCAGTCCAACCTGGCATTGTCTTTACACAATCCTGCATGCAATTTTACATTTACAATAATCAGGAGCATTTCATCTTTTATTCCATAGCAATAGTTTCAGGGGGTCTCCCTACACTTTCTACTGAATCAGTTTTTTATATATTCTGGATACATGTTCTTTATCTTTTTTTAAAATGTTTTGTGCAAATATTTTCTCCAAGTGTATGACTTTTTTTCAATATCTTAATAGTATCTTTTGAAAACCAGAATTTTTAAGTTTTGATGAATTCCAATTTATCAATTTATTCTCATACGGATTATGTTTCTATTACTTTTTATTTAAGGAATATCAACATAACCCAATATTGCAAAGGTTTTTTCCAGCATTTTTCCTAGCAACTTTTGGTTTTAGATTTTTTATTTAGAAGTATGATCCATTTTGATTTACTTTTGTATTTGATAATTGGGGTTCTTTATTAGCAAATGGGTATCTATCAATTATGCTAGTACTGTTTATTTAAAAGACTCTTCATTCACCACTAATTGCCTTTGTATATTTGCAAAAATTAGTTTTCCATATACATTTGGGTCTATTTCTCCACTCTCTATCATGTACCACTGATTTGTTTATATTCCTGTCAATAACACACTATCTTGATTATTACAGCTTTGTAATAAAAACATGTAGTATTGGTCTTTCAGTTTTGTTCTTGTTTCCATATTTCTTTTGCCAAATTTAGTCTTTTGTATTCCATAAATCTTATTTTATGGCTTTTTTATAATTTGATCAATTTCTAGAAATAAGATTTTTATTTTGGTTGTATGTGTTGAGAACTAATTGATCGACTCGGGAAAAGTTGATATCTTAATGGTATTGTGTCTTTCAAACTACAAACATGGCATTTATCTCCATTTCCTTTAATTTCTCTTATTTATATTTAATAATTTATAGTATTCAACTCTTTCACATCTTCTATATTTATGTTGTTTTTTGCTATTATAAATAATATTGCTTTTAATTTTAATTTCTATTGCACACTGCTTGTATATGCAACTGATATTTTTCATATTGATCTTGCATTCTGAAATCTTTTTAAAATTGAATTATTTTTAGTAGCTCTTTTGTATATTACATTGGATTTTTTACAGAAAAATTCATAACAATTGTGAATAAAAGTACTTTTCCTTCTTTTTTTTCAAATTTGGATGTCTTATTTATTTTTGCCACTCTTCCATGGGCTAAAAGTTTTGAAAAGAGGTGATAACAGCAGACTTCCTTGTCTTATGCTTGATTTCAGGGGAAAGCTTTCTGGTTTTTGCTATTAGGTTTGATTAGCTGGAGGTTTTTAGTAGATAACCTTATATTAAGTTAGGAAAGTTTCCTTTTATTCTTATATTACTGAGACTTCTTATTTGACATAGATGTTCAGGTTTTGTTTGTTTTGTAAATCTGGTGACTTTTTGAATTTTAAGGCAACCCTGCATTTCTGGGATAAACCGCATTTGGATATGATGCATTGTCCTTTTTCAGTTTTGATAAGTTCAATTTTTAAAATGTTATTTAAATGTTTTAAATTTAGGTTTGTGAGGGCTCGTTACCTGTAGTTTTCTTTTTCTGTAATATTTGTGTCTCGTTTTGGTATTAGGGAACTCTGGCCTTGTAGAATAAATTGAGAATTATTCTCCCATTTCAATATTTTGTGTGGGTCTATTTGAGAAAATTTGTGTAGATAGGTATTATTTTTTCCTTAACTGTAAATAGACTTTATGAGTGAAACTATCTGCTTTTTGTGTTTTCTTTTGGGGGAGGCCTCACACTACACATTTAATTTCTTTAATAGATAAGTATTCTAGTCATCTCTTTTTGCCTTAGCTTTGCTACTTTACTTCTTTCAATAAATATCTATTTTGCCTAAATTGTCAAATTAATTGGCATAGTTTGGCGTACTTTTTCTTTATTATTATTCTAACATCCACAGAACCTGTGGTGATATCATCATATGTTCCTGATATTAACTTATGTCTTCTCTTTTTTGTGATCAATATTATTGGATTGATTTATTATTTAATAATCTTTTAAATCTATCCACCTTTGGTTTCGTTGATTTTTCCCAATTGTTTTCCTATCTTCCATTCATTGATTTCTATTCTGATCTTTACTATTTCTTCTATTTATTTACTAATTTTTCTTGTTTTTCTGGTTTCTTAAACCAGAAGCTGAGATAATTGACTTGAGGTCTTTTTATACATTTCTCCATAAGATTTAGCTCTATTCCACAAATTGTCAACATAACTAGAGTTCCAAGTCAATCAAACACTAAAGGGTGTTGCTGTGGAGAGACTTTGCATATGTAGTTAAAGTTCCTAAGCAGTTTACTTTAAGGAAGAAAATCCTTGATTATCTGAGTAGGCCTGATTCAGACTTGAAAGGTCTTAAAAACAGCAATGAGGCTTCCCCTAGAAAAACAAATTCTGCCTGTGATCGTTAGTTTTGGTTTGTGCCCATGGAGTTTCATATTGATTGTGCAGTTGCTTTCCTGCCCTATAGAATTTGTTCCTGCCCTATAGATTTCGGACTTGCTTAGCCAGTCCCTACAACTGTGTAAAGTAATTATTAAATATCTCTCTCTCTCTTTTTTTCTCTTGCTATTTGTGTATGTAGATATATATGTGAATGTGCATATGTGTATATGTGTGCATAGATATAGAGAGAGGGTTTAAATAATTATATATACATGTTAATGCGTATATTTTGTGTGTATGAATATATCATATTCCCACTGCATATAGTTGAACTCTGACTGACACAGCAGCATGTAGTAGTTGGGTCTTACTTTTTCATCAATCTGATCTGACAGTCTTTGCCTTTTGATGGAGGTATTTATATCATTTCCATTTGATGTTGTTGCATATATGGCATAATTTGTCTATTATCTTACATCTTGTTTTCTATTTTTTTTTTCCTTTTTCTTTTTCTACCTTCTTTTGGATCATTTGAATATTTTATGTCTTTTACTGGTTTTTTATAGCAACAATGTTTTAGTTGCTATATCATGGTTTAAATTATTTATTTATTTATTTTTAGAGTCTTGCTTTGGCACCCAAACTGGAGTGTAGTGGCACAATCATAGCTCACTATAATCTCAAATTCCTGGGCTCAAGGGATCCTCCCACCTCAGCCCTCTCAGTAGCTAGGACTACAGGTGCACACATTAATTCCTTACTATTTTTTAAAAAAATTTTTGTAGAGACAGGATCTCACTATGTCACCCAAGATATTCTTGAACAACCCTGGCCTCATGCAATTATTTCACCAACATGCTGGTATTACAGGTGTAAGCCACCACGCCCAACCTAATTATATATCTTTTAAGTTATCGCAGCATACCTTCAGGTGATATTATACTATACAATTTCATGTACAGTATAATAATCTTATAATAGTGTATTTCTATTCCTCCACTACAACCTTTTTTTGCGATTGTCATACTTTTACAACTCCACATGGCATTCTTTTTATTTTTGTTTAAATAGTTATATTTTAAAGATATTTAAACGATGTGAAAAATATTTTTACCTGTGTAATTATATCTTCAGTGCTCTTGTCTTCTTTCCTTAGTTCTGTTCCTCTATCTGATATAATTTTCTTTCTGCTTGTTGGATTCTTTTAGAATTTGTATATTTGAAAAAGTCTTTATGTTACCCTCATTTAAAAAGCATGTTTTTGCTTGGTTTAGAATTCTAGATTATCATTTATTTCTTTCAGTACTGTAAAGATGGTGCTCTGCTGTCTTATCACTTACATTGTTTCTGTTAAGAAATCTGCTGTCATCGTTACCTTTGTACTGCTGTATGTAACCTCTCTGGTTGCTTTTAAGATTTTTCTCTTTTAAGCTGATTTTGATCATAAGATACCTTGCTGTACTTTTCTTGTGGTTGAATTTTGTTGAGTTTCTTGGATTTGTGGGTTTATTGTTTTTATTAAATTTGGAAAAAGAAAACCAGACATTATTTCCTCATTTTTTTTTTTTTTCTGCATTTCTCTGCAACTTCTCTCCTTTTAGGGACTCCAGTTACATGCCTATAAAGCTTCTTTTAATTGTGCCACAGCTCTCTGTTCCTTCTCACATATTTTAAATTCTATTTTTGTTCTTTATGTAGGATAGCTCCTATTGCTATTTTCAAATTCATTAATATTTTTTCTCTAATGTTTAATCTGCCATTAATCTCATTCAGTGTATGTTATCTCACGCATTGTAATGTTCTTCTGTGGAAGTTTGATTCGGGTCTTTTTTGTTAATATCTTTTATGGGCACATGGTTTTATTAATGTTTAATGTTCTTGATTCCTAAAACTAAAAACCATGTCATTTCTAGGTCAGTTTCAGTTGACTGACTTTTCCTCTTGTTATGAGTAGTATTTTCCTGCTTTTTTGAATGCTTGGTAGATTTTGATTGGTTGCTAAACATTTTGAATATGACCTGTTGAGGGCTGGATATTTTTGTATTCCCATAGTATTCTTGAGCTTCATCCTCAGATGCAGTCATTTGGAAGCAGTTATTTGTATTTTTTGTAAGCAGTTTGATCTTTTGCATCCTGCTTTGAATAAGTTTTTGTTTTTGTTTTGAACCAGAGGAGTGCTCAGTCTATGGCTAATTATTTCCCAAGACCAGAGCAAGATTTATGTCCTCTACCCACTGATCTTGTTTTTTTCCCTCTATTCAAGTCTGAAACAGTAATTTGGTGCCTAGTAATGCAGCAGCCATCAGGTGACCATTAAAAGTTAAGAGCAGCAGGTCAGGAAGATAAATGTCCTTGTGCAGCTTTATCACTCTATAGTATTGACCTCCTAACTTTTTGTTTCCATATGAGCCCAAATAAGCTACTAAAGTATAAGTCACTATTTATGAAGTTTTCTGCTGCTGCTAGTCTAGCATTATCCTGCTTGATATAATCCTTTTTTTTTCAAGGCCAAATATATATATATATATATATATATATATATATAGAAATGTCCCCATGCAACTGTGGACTGTCTTCATCCATTTCAGTCTAGTGACTATGAGTTTTCATTGGACCAACCACTGTTATGATTAGTAAGATCCTCAAGGGAAAGATAATGAGTAAAGCGACATTCGTTTCCTTGAAAGAAAATGGTAATAAAGAAAATATTGTATTGGTTTTATACATTTTAATTTGTTATGTTCCGCATGATCTAAATTTTAGGTTATCCAAAGTTATTAAATACTACCTAGAATTTCTGTGAATAATTTCTATGTATGTATTTTTCATAGAATGTGAACACCAGTAGTAGAAAATGTTCTATTTTATTACACATAATACTTTTACATGTTTCTTTAAAATATCAACATAATACTGTTATTTTTTCTTTATTATTGCTGCAAATGTATTCCTTGAAAATTTCAAAGGTAATTTCTCTCAATATTACCTAGATAAAAGCATCATAAAAAATAAAGCTACCTAGATGATTACATCTTGCTGCCTAAATTGGGTTTCAATAGATTTCATTTCACATAGAATAAAAAAATTTATTTGAAAAACTCTTTAGAGTCATTAATTTTAAGCACCTGAAAAACAGCAAAAGTAGATTCAAAATAGTACATTTTTTATTTCTTCTTTGCTAAGTGATAGGGTCATCAATATCCAGAAGTATTTAAATATTCATTTTGCCTAAAATTTTAGTGTCTTTTGAATAAGGGTACATTTGATATTCATCCTCTACAGAATGAATAACCACTAATTCTAATCTATATTTAATCAACCATAGTGACTCATACATTAGTGACTCATTCCAAAATCTGAATTTCAGAATATCAGTTATTTTTAAATAAGCCTTCTTTCTCCTATCCTGCAAAGAAATTGTTGAATTGGATTGCAAGACGGGACCAACTAAAATGCATTTTTTCAGACTTATTTGAGGCTGTGAATACGTTTAAAATAGCAAGAAATATTGCTTCCAGGAGAACATGAATTTCTAAAATAGTTGGTTTGAATTAGTCACTTTCAGAAAGAAGGATGTGACTTACAATGTCACAAATTGATCACTTCAGCCCTGCCCTTATCCTTGTATTCCATTAGCATCTTTCTTCAGTCTTCTAAATATATTCATTGCCATCGCTTAAAATTAAACATGTCTCAAAGTGAAATAATATTTTACTCCTAATTCTTGTACTAAGATTATTTGATTTGGTCAAATTATATTATTATTTTTCTTATCATTCAAGTTTAACATTTTTCAATAATTTGACCCTATCCAATTTCTCTGCTTCCACATTCAGTAAGTCTTCAAATTACATGCTGACTGTACTTACTGTATGAAAGAATATGCATTTCCTCTTCTTCATTTGTATTTCAGTTATTCTTCAAGTGCAACTCAGGTCTACCTGAGTATATGGATTATTTTGGTTTATCTTTAATATTTATTTTGTCTCTTAACTATCAATCATATGACTCTCTACACAAGTGTGATTTTTTCGTACAATAAGTATTTTCTATCAAAGAGCTGTAGGAAATCATGGTGATTGTATCTCCTACCAGATAATTTTTCTCTTTTTTGATACTTACTAGATCAAAGGGGTAAAAATCAGAAATTGAGATGCCCTAGGGTTGAAATGGAATTTTAATTCGACTCAATCTGTCTTTGGATTATATTCATTCCTAAATTGTGGCTTTCGTCGGCTACCAAAAACCTGTTAAGATGAAGAGACAATGACTCTGCATCTCTGAAAGATTGTGGATGATTCATTTTTTCACATATGGGGTTTTCAGCTTATTTCTTTAATCTTCTGCCTCATGTAGCTTCAAAATTTGCCATGTGTGCTGAAGAGGATAATGGTCAAGTGTCTGAGGCAGGGCCCCTCTAGCCAGAGAGTTTTGCTTCGCAAGCACCGTAAGATCTTAGTCAAGCTTTTAGAAATTTTTGGCATAGATTTCCAGCTTCACATGTAGCACTGTAAATTAGCAAATGGTGTGTGTGTGTGTGTGTGTGTGTGTGTATGTGTGCATGCGCGCATGCTCTGATTGTGTGTTTGAGGCCCCTGTGTTTCCTAATTTGTCACTCTATCTTCAAGTGAATTCTTTGCTGATTTTTATTGTGCCCCAACAGAAGATTTCTGCCCCAGTGCATTGTTCCTCACCCAATGTGGTGGGCATCA